>NW_016107389.1:6867716-6910489 GCF_001604975.1 Cebus imitator | reverse complement strand
GCCTCCTGGGTTCAGGCAATTCTCCTGCCTCAGCCTCCTGAGTAGCTGGGATTACAGGCACGTGCCACCATGCCCAGCTAATTTTTTGTAGTTTTAGTGGAGACGGGGTTTCACCACGTTGACCAGGATGGTCTCGATCTCTTGACCTCGTGATCCACCCACCTCGGCCTCCCAAAGTGCTGGGATTACAGGCGTGAGCCACCGCGCCCGTCCTACAAACTGCTTTTTTCTAATTGGAGGCTCTTGCTTATTCGCGTTTTTCTAAATATAGATGACCATAGTGTTACTAACATTTCATATCCTGAAGAACAGAAGAAAGAGTGAAATCCACTTCCCTCATCAAGATTAATCTCTATTTTAATTATAAACTGAGCATGCAGATACTATGTATTATTACTTTTGCATGAACATTAATTACTTAAGTGAAGAATAATTTTCGTAATGACCGCAATTTAGTGTAGACAATCTTGTATACTTCTCAGTATAGAGGATTCAGTGTACATGCATCTCTGTCCATTGGCTGCTTTCCAAATCGCAACCATGATAGTAACCAAATGGTTGCCATGATTTTGCCAAAGTTTATGATTTTATATTATAAAATATATATCCTCAGGTAATTTTAAACTCATATTTGTAAGTGTTTATGATCACAGAAATATTCTCACAGAGGACTTGAATATGGACTCTAAGATTTCTTCACAGTGGCCAGGCATGGTGGCTCACACCTGTAATCCCAGCACTTTGGGAGGCCAAGGTGGGTAGATCACCTGAGGTCAGGATTTCAAGACCAGCCTGGCCAACATGGTAAAACCCTGTCTCTACTAAAAATTCAAAAATTAGCCAGATGCAGTGGCAAATGTTTGTGGTCCCAATTACTCAGGAAGCTGAGCCACCAGGAGAATTGCTTGAACCCAGGAAGCAGAGGTTGCAGTGGGCCGAGACTGTGCTATTGCACTCCAGCCTGGGTGACAGAGCAAGACTCTGTCTCAAAAAAAAAAAAGACTTCTTCACATTGTTGGTTTTGATGAGTTATCTAAGCTAGTGTCAGCCTTTCCCAACTTCTATTGTGTGAAATGCACACCCCTCCTCCTCAGCAAACCCAACTATGCAACTATGTCCAGATCTGAACTCTTAGTCTTGCTTCACTGCAAACTATAACCTACCTAGTTCATTGAATGAGCTGAATCTCTAAAATCCTGTCCAATAAAATCCTCCAACAAATAAACCTAGTTTTTCCCTCGAATAGCTATAATCTAACTGTATATGGAAGTATTTCGTAGAAATATGTATTGCTGCTTCTCTCTTGCACACTCTGGAATGTGGAAGCATCGCACAACAGTGTTGTGTAATTGTGGACAGTCCAATTTGATTTTCTGACATCAGGAAGCACAGCTTCTCTCTGGAACAATTTATTTGACTGGTTCATTGTAGAAAGGAAACTTGTCACCATGCCGAAGACAAAACTACTGCTGGGTTTTGTTT
Source organism: Cebus imitator (assembly GCF_001604975.1). NCBI lineage: Eukaryota > Metazoa > Chordata > Mammalia > Primates > Cebidae > Cebus > Cebus imitator. The sequence goes on along the minus strand of NW_016107389.1, from coordinate 6,909,007 downwards.
GGAATTTTATAAAGTGAACAAGTGAAAACTATATACACAGTCATTTCAACTTGACTTATGAATAATTAAATGAATATATAATTGTATCCAGTTTTACCCTCAAGCTTAACCAGCAAAGACATGTTCAGTCCATATAAAAAGTTTACTTCATGTTTTTTTTTGAAAATTATGAGCAAGCTGCCAAACATCACTGAATATATATGCTTGTAAGTGAGAATAACAATTTCTTTATAAAATCCTACAGTGGAAAGTGAAGCATCATGCAAGTTTTGTGCAATGTATCTTATATCTTTTAAATACCTTCTTCATTCTCTCTCATCTTCTAGTCCAAGGTTGGGAGCAGTTCCAGTGAACATCATTAAGGAGTATATGTGAATGTATCTAGAAACAGAGTTTTACATGTTGAGATCCAGTCCTCCAAAAATGCTTTGTTAACAGAACAATAAAGGAGTCTTCTTTTTCATTAAGAGAGGGTCTCGCTCTGTCGCCCAGGCTGCAGTGCAGTGGCACAATCTCAGCTCACTGCAACCACCACCTCCTGAGTTCAAGCAATTCTCCTGCCTCAGCCTCCTCAATAGCTGGGATTACAGGTGTCAGCCACCACACAGGCCTAATTCATTTTTGTATTTTTAATTCAATTTTGTATTTCACCATCTGGAACAGGCTTGTCTGGGATTCCTGACCTCAAATGATCCTCAGGCCTCAGCCTCCCAAAGTGCTGGGATTACATACTTCGGCCACTGTCCCCGGCCCAAGGAAGTCTTCTTATTATAGGAAAAATAATTACATGTGGCTCCAAGACTTTGGTGGAGAGGTAGGCCAGTCTGCCCAGTTGAGCAGGTTGCGCCCTGCACACAGCACTCAGCCGAGGGAGCACTCCATCTATCAAGCCACATGCTCTGGAGCAAGGCTTTTCCTGCCCAGCTGGGAGGGCTATCTTTAGAAGATTTGCACAAAGATGCCTATTGAGCTTTATCAGCTCAAGACACCAAGGAGCTTTATCAGCTCCCTGGGGCAAAGGGCTGAGCTAAACCAGAAGGGCTCAGCCCATTCTGAAGTCCTCCCCATTACCCAGAAGGGATTCCTTGGCTAATTTGCAGAAAAGTGTCACATGGGATGGCAGCACTGTGTGAGGAATTTTCCCATTCTAATAGATATCTTGACTTTGCCATCTGTAAGGTAGGAATTATATGACACACTTGGGGGAAGACTGTGAGAGGACATGCTTTTCATTATTTACAAAAATGATTTGAAGGAGTACAACATGCCCTCTTAGTCCAAAATAATAGCATACCCCAAATCCTCCATCTTCCAGGACATGCAGTGAGGCTGGTTTGATGAAAGGAGGAAGGACTAGCAATGGAAGAGTAAAGCATAAGGAAACAGAAAAAAAGTTCCCCAAGAATCTGTGTGTGGAGCAGGACTCAGCAAGACTCTCACACTTCATGGTAGAGTGGGCCAGAGGGAGAAGGGAAGCAGGATATAAAATGTATCCAGGCGGGGCGCAGTGGGTCACACCTGTAATCCCAGCACTTTGTGAGGCTGAGGTAAGTGGAGTTCGAGTCCAGCCTGACGAACATGGAGAAACCCTGTCTCTACTAAAAATACAAACATTAGCTGGGCATGGTGGTGCACGCCTGTAATCCCAGCTACTCAGGAGGCTGAGGCAGGAGAATCGCTTGAACCCAGGAGGCAAAAGTTGTGGTGAGCCAAGATCACGCCACTGCACTCCAGCCTGGGCAACAGAGCAAGACTCTGTCTTGCTTATGCATCCCAATACAGAATAATTACAAACAAAAAAAGAGGATATTTGGGGAGTGAGGGACTGGAGGAGTAATTAGTAATTCCCAGGCTATACATGTTCCTTCCCTATGGAAACTCTGTGCCCAGTAACAGAGCGAGCTTCCCAGAGAACAGCCACTCCACCGCTCACCCTGAACACTGTTATCATTTTTTGAAGAAGTTGTCAGAGGCCTGTGCTCACCAGAGTCTGATACATCACTTCCTGCTAGCACAGGTCAGATGGTGCCTTCTGCCTCCCCCTCTAGCCCTCATGTCCTTGCCTGTGGTCTTTCTTCACTCCCCACCCCTCTTGGCACAGGCTCAGCACCTCTTCAAGTTCATGTTGGCTGAGCACTTTTATTTTGGTGTATGAAGTGTGACAATGTATCATAAATACTTTCAACACATATTGAAGCATATATTCAAATGAGTGCAGCCTTCCTCAAAGTCTATCCTCTTAGGAGAACTTATCCTGTTAGGCACGTTGCTCGTGTAAACAGACAAGCAGGCAGGCTTTGTGTGGGCAATGAGACCATTTTATATCGCGATTGGGTGCAAGCGGGCCAAGTCCAAGAAAGGAGTTAGGCAGGGGGTGTAGGAATGGGGACTGGTTATGTGGGTTGGGGCAAATGGTCAGTTAAAGGTGGTAATTTATTTTAGGGAGGGGAAGGGCATCACAAGATTCATAGTCACAAGGGTAGGGGTTATCTATTACAAACAGGCATGGTCATAAGGGTGGGGGTTATCAGTTGCAAGCAGAGGGAAGGATGTGGTAAATTACATGGTTACAGGGGTGGGGGTCTTGAGAAACCCATGTCTAGAGGTGAAGTTTCGCAAGGCTGAGCAGGAACAATGGTGGAATGTTGCAGGGGGAGAGCAATCAGCTGAGGCAGGAGCTAGTTGTTTCACTTCTCTTTGTGGCCATCTAGTTACTTCAGACTTTCTGGCTCCTGGAGACCATCAGGAGGTGTACATGCAGATCACCAAGGCTATAATGGCCAGGCTTGGACTTGGAGGCCTGACACTAACACTGCTGCCACTGTGCAGGATACCTTTCAATCTCTTCTTTTGGAATGCAATTATTAATTCATAGGTGATTGCATTTCCACATAGCTCATTATATTGGCTGCAAATAACTCTTTACTATTAAAAAAATCCCTTTTTAATCGGGCCTTTGACTACTTCCTTTTTGTTAAGGGCTGTTCATAGCCACGCCTTCTCCCATTGCTTGTGCTCTGGTCATGCTGAACATTGCAGTTCCTTGAAGCCTCTGTGAATTTGCATATGCCAATTCCCTCTGCCTGAAAGATCATCCTCTTGTTACTAAGCTCAAGATTTCCTCCTTCAAAAAACCTCTACTGCCTTTATCTCCCACTCCCTAATCTGTTTAGCGCCCTTCAATTTAGCTGTACCTTGAAAGTACCAAGGTCACCTCAATCCTCCAAATGGTTTATTGTCTTCATTGCTCCTCTCCCTAACCTGTTGATAAGCTCTTTGAAGGCAGATACTATGTCTTTTTTTCCTGCATCTATTAGGCATGTCGCTCACGTAAAGAGACCATGAGGCAGGCTTCAGATGGGCAACAAGGCCGTTTTATTTCATGTTTATGTGAAAGCGGGCCAAGTCCGAAAAACGAGTTAGTCAAGGAGAGCAGGAAAGGCGACTGGTTATATAGGTTAGGCAAAATGGTCAGTTTAAGAGTGGTAATTTACTTTGGAGAGGGGAAAGTGGTCACAGGATACACAGTCACAAGGGTAGGGGTCATCTGTTACAAACGCATGATTGTAAGGGTGGGAGTTCCTGGTTGCAAGCAGAAGGGAGGGTGCGGTAAATTATATAGTTACAGGGGTTAGGGTCTTGAGAAACCTAATGTCTGGGGGGAAGTTTTGCAAGGCTGAGCAGGAACAATGGTCAAACATTGCACGGGGGAGAGCAACCAGTTGAGGCAGAAACTAGTTGTTTCATTTCTCTTTGTGGCCATCCAGTTCCTTCAGACTTTCTGGTTCCTGGAGATCATCAGGAGGTGTACGTGCAGGTCACAAAGGCTATAATGGCCAGGCTTGGACTTGGAGGTCTGAGAGTATCCTCAGGGACCAACAGCATTGATTTATAATATTGTTCAACAAAGATTTATTGGCCAGGTCAGGGGGCTCCCACCTGTACCCCCAGCACTTTGGGAGGCTGAGGCAGGCAGATGACTTGAGATCAGGAGTCTGAGACCAGCATGGCCAACATGGCAAAACCCTGTCTCTTAAAAAAAAAAAAAAAAAAAAAACTTTCAGGTGTGGTGGCACACGCCTATAGTCCTGCTATTCGGATGTTTGAGGCACAAATCCAGAAGGTAGAGGTTGCAGTGAGCCAAGATCTTGCCACTGCACCCCAGCCTAGACTGCAGAATGAAACCCTGTCTCAAAAAAAAAAAAAAAATACCTATATATATCTCTCCAGTGAGCATGGCAGAGCATTTTTAGTGGCTGAGGCAGGAGGATTGCTTGAGAGAAGGATTGCTTGAGGCCAGGAGTTGGAGACTAGCCTAGGTAACATAGCAAGACCCCATTTCTAAATAAATAGTTAAATAAGTAAATAAAGAGATATCAAATGAATGGAGACTTGAACAAAGTGAGTAATCTAAAATGACAACTTTGAAAGTAAACATTCATTTGACTGAGTCCTAGTTGAGTCCAAGAATTACTGAGTTATTCAATAAATGCTTTTAGGCAAACTAGCCTGTTTAGTAAAGTTAGATTCCCTATTCATATCATTAGATTCCCTATTCATATCATATACAAAATTCCAATTGGATTTAATATTCATATGTTTAAAAAAAAAAAAAACTATAAAACCACCAGAAGAAAACAGCAGTGACTGTATAATTTTAGTGTGAGGAATGCTTATTTAAACTGAAGCCAGAAACTACACAGGAACGGGTTGATCATGGCTCTGAGCTAATGTATCACTTTCCAAGTGGTACCTTCTATATAAGGGGTAAAGCTGGAAGCCACACTCCCCCTCCCCCGCCAAGTGAATTTTTCCCCAATTTTTAAGAGCTTAAATGTCTGCCTATTCAAGGAAACAAGTAATTGTAAAACTACCCTAAGTCTTGTCCAAAAAGTCTGGTAACACAGGAAATACAGTGGTTTGTTTGTTTGCTAGTTTGTTTTTTGAGACAGAGTCTCGCTCTATCATCCAGGCTGGAGCGCCATGGTGTAATCTCGGCTCACTGAACCTCCATTTCCCAGGTTCAGGGGATTCTCCTGCCTCAGCCTCCTGAGTAGCTGGGATTACAGATGTGCACCATCACACCCAAGTAAATTGTTTATTTTTAGAAGTGGGGTTCCACCATGTTGACCAGGCTGGTCTGAACTCCTGACCAACCTCAAGGGATCCGCCCACCTTGGTCTCCCAAAGTGCTGGGAATACAGGCATGAGCCACCACATTCAGCCTACAGTGTATTTTTAATATCATATTTTGGATTAACGATTGGATATATTGCCTTAGAGACACCTGAGACAGTATGTGGAAGTCGAAAGAAAATATATTGAGCAATATTATCTCAAAATGTTACGAATGCATTGTTTGAAAATAAATTAGTTCTATGTTTCTGACTTTTTGAACACTCTATGAAGTGTTGCCCAGCACTTTGGGAGGACAAGGCAGGCAGATCGCCTGAGGTCAGGAGTTTAGGACCAGTCTGACCAACATGGTGAAGCCCCATTTCTTCTAAAAACACAAAAATTAGCCAGACATGGTGATGCACGCCTGTAATCTCAGCTACTTGGAAGACTGAGGCAGGAGAATTGCTTCAACCCAAGAGGCAGAGATTGCAGTGAGCCAAGATCATACCACTGCGCTCCACTGCACCTCTCTTCCTGACCCCAAGATCTTACAGGGGTCGGGGAAGGGGCAACAAAACGAGACACAAAAAAAAAAAAAAAAAAAAAAATGGAACAAGATCAGGTGTGGTGGCTCAAACCTGTAATACCAGCGCTTTGGGAGGCCCAGATGGGCAGATCACTTGAGCCCAGGAGTTCAAGAGAAGCCTGGGCAACATGGCAAAAACCTGCCTCTCCAAAAATACGAAACTTAGCAGACATGGTGCCACTGGCCTCTAATCCCAGGTACTCAGGAAGCTAAGGCACAAGAATTATTTTAACCAAAAAGTCGAGGCTGCTGAGACTATGCCAGTGCACTGCAGCCTGGGCCACAGAGTGAGACCCTGTCTCAAAAAAAAAAAAGCCACATTGGAATATATTTATTGACTTGAAAAATAGTTCATAACATATTTTTTTTTTTAATAAATAGATTCCCATGTCTTTCCATAGACTGTAGAAGGTGAAGCCTGGGAATCTGTATTTTTAAATTTTATTTCATTTTTTTTTTGAGACACAGTCTCACTCTGTCGCCCAGGCTGGAGTGCAGTAGTGCAATCTTGGCTCACTGCAACCTCCGCCTCTTGGGTTCAAGTGATTCTCCTGCCTCAGCCCCCTTCCCCACCAGCAGCTGGGATTACAGGCGCCCAACACACCCAGCTAATATTTGTATTTTTAGTAAAGAAGGGGTTTCTCCATGTTGACCAAACCGGCCTCACACTCCTGACATCAGGTGATCCACCTGCCTCAGCCTCCCAAAGTGCAGGGATTACAGGTGTGAGCCACTGCACCCAGCCCATAATATATTTTAAATGAAAAGAAAAAAATGGAGATTATAAACCATTAAGTATATTATCTGATTTTCATAAAGACTTATATGTGCAATTTATACATAAAATATGTGTGTCTATATATATAATCTGAAATGCTATACATAAATATGTTAATAATGATTATCTTTTTGGCTTACCTATAGTTTGTAATGTTTCAACAATAAGTATGCATAATTAATGAGATTGGGATAAAAAGACAAATAGTTGGATGGCTTACTCAAAACCAAAGCAAACACTGATCAAGCTTATTAAATGATAAAGTTACTCAAATGAAGAAGGAACTAAAGATCTAAAAAAAACCTCATAACTGTGTATGATTTCCAATGATTTTCTGCCACCCTGTGGGGAATTCTGCACATTGCAGAACTGAATAAGCGAAATCTAAAATTATAAAAAATTCTGTAACTCAAGATGAAATTTCTTGGCTCAAGAAGTTGTTTAGCTAAAACTCTGTTGACCAGTTTTATTTTCTATACCAGCTATTTAGTGAAATTGCTAGAATGGGATAAAAATAATACCCAATACTTCCAATACTTAAATGTGATTATGGCAAGCAAGGTCCTAATGAATATATATGACTTCATCTCAAAAAAAACCTTATGAGGTAGGTATTGTTTTCTTCCCATTTTGTCAAAGAGACAGAGTTTAATCTACCAATGGTGAGTAAATTTTGCCAAAGCAGTGTGAAATCCAGACAGAGTGCTGCATTTTAGGTCAATGATTTAAATTTTTGAGTTTCTCTGTTTCCCTCAGGCCTGATCGTTCTGTAATGGAATCACCCAAATACCTGACTGCTGAGTCTTTCTCTGGATTTATCAGATGAAACTTTGGAGAGGGATTTTTTTTTTTTTTTTTTTTTTTTTTTTTTTAGTGGTTTTTTTTTTTTTTTTTTTTTTTTTTTTTTTTTTTTGAGACAGAGTCTCACTCTGTTACCCAGCCCAGGCTGGAGTGCACTGGCAAGATCTCAGCTCACTACAACCGCTGCCTCCCTACGATCCCCACCTCAGCCTCCCAAGCAGCTGGAACAACAGATGCATGCCACCACATCCCCCTAAGTTTCTTTCTCCTCTCTCTCTCTCTCTCTCTCTCTCTCTTTTAAGACGGGGTTTTACCGTGTTGGTCAGGCTGGTCTTGAACTCCCGACCTCAGGTGATCCGCCCGCCTTGGCCTCCAAAGTGCTTGCCTGGATTACAGGCCTGAGCCACCATGCCCAGGCCCCCTCTCTTTTTTTGGTAGAAATGGCGTCTCACCATGCTGCCCTGGCTGGTCTGGAACTCCTGAGCTCAGCCTCTCAAAGTGCTGGGATTAGAGGCGTGAGCCAGTGTGGCCGGCAGAGTGAGATTATGATGTCCTCCAAACAAATCTCGTTCGGTTGAGGCTGAGTATGGTCTAATTTGAATAGTTTACCTTGAGTACTCTGACCATGGTCTGCAGACCTGGGCTTTTCTGAGAACTGTTTGTAAACAAGTCTACAGAGAGATAGTAGAAAACTCTACAGCAATTTTCCGGGTAATTTTATGGATGTTAACTCTAACGATAAAAAGTTTTCACTTGGACTTTGTGTGTCTTTTCATTTGTCTGTTTTATCAACTTGTGGTCCACAACTAATTAAAAAAATTTTAAAATTAACATATCATTCCCCACATTGAAGAGAAGCACTACTGTAAGCTGTTCACACTCGAAATTACCAAACTCCAAGGACGCTTCTGAGGCCTAGCTCCCCAAAATGAGGTCTCGGATATTTTTCCTCCCCTTTTTTCTTTTTTTTTTTTTTTTTTTGTGTGTGTTTGTTTTTTTGAGACGGTGTTTTTGGTCTGTTGTCTGAGCTGGAGTGCAATGGCATGATCTCCGCTCACTGCAAACCCTGCGTCCTGGGTTCAAGGATTCTCCTGCCTCAGCCTCCTGAGTAACTGGTATTACTGGTGTCCGCCAGCACGTCCCGACAATTTTTGTATATTTAATAGAGGTGAGGTTTCACTATATTGTCCAGAGTGGTCTTGAATTCTTTTTTTTTTTTTTAAAGACGGGGTTTCACCATGTTGGTCAGGCTGGTCATGAACTCCCGACCTCAGGTGATCCACCCGCCTTGACCTCCAAAGTGCTTGGATTACAGGTGTGAGCCACTACGCCCGGCCTGGTCTTGAACCCTTGACCTAGGGTGATCCACCCGCGTCAGCCTCCTAAAGTGCTGGGATTACAGGCGTGAGCCACCTCGCCTGGCCTCCTCCCCTTATTTCATCCATTTTATAATTCACATTACTCACATTATTATTGATCGTTGATAATTGCACCTATCGCAATGATACTGATAGTTGCACCTGTTGTCATAATATTGCTATTGGTAATTGCACCTATTGCATTATAATATTATTGATATTGATAATTTCACCTATTGCAATGTTCAATAAAAACAGGCAAAAAGAAAACAAAAATGACTGAGACTACAGGGCAGCGTCCCAGCGCACAACAATGAAGAAACGCCACCAATAAGGAGTCGAAGCGACGGGTCTGCCCAGAGACAGGGAAGGCTGACGCGAGCGATAGCCCGTGAGGCCTGAGTGGGCTGGGGGATGCTGCGTGGGCTTCAAGAGGACGGCACGCCCCCGCCACCGCCTCCTCCGCTGCCGCGCCCGGAGGTCGGAGTGTTGTCACTTCCGCCGGGATGTCTCACTGCGTCCGGGTCAGCTGCTGCCGCCGCCGCCGCGCCGCTGCGGCCGGGGAATTGGGCCGGGGTCTCCACCGCAGACCGAGGGGAGCGGGCTCCGCTCGGCACCGCTTTTTGCGACCTGGCCGTCAGCCCCACGTCGCCGGCCTGGAGGGGCGAGGAGGACGAGGGGGCCAAGGCTTCCTCCGGGGTGAGTGCGGCCTGGGAGGACTCGGCACGGCGGCTCCGGAGCCGGACTGGAACCGGCCTAGGGGCGCAGATTTGTCGGGCGCTTACCCAAGACGCCCGGGGAGAGGAAACGCAGGTTACCCGTGGTAGGGGGCGCCATAGAACCTGCTCGGGAGGTGCTTCCTGGATACCCGCCCAGCATAGGTCCCCGCCCTTGGCTCGGGTCCTGTTTGTATTTGGCAGTTTGGCCCCCACCCCACTCCTTTTCCGTTTCTGGTAGTTGTGCTCGGGATAGAACCTTGTCCCTCCTCCTCTCCCCCACCTTTACCCCGGTGCGGGTGAAGTGGCTGGGCCACGATGGTTCAGTATTTATGACCAGCCTCGGTCCTGGTGCAGAACAAAGAAACTTGGACTTCTGGAATGCCTTGTAACCTCAGGGAATAGACCCGGGAGCAGCATAAGTAATCAGGGCTTTAATAGATCTTCCCGAGCACGCTAAACCAAATCTGGAGTGTACGTCAAAAGCCGAGTCCCGGCTTGGATCCAGACACCACCTTTTCTGTTTAAATACCTGGCACAATGGTTTGTATTTCTAGATGCATCTCTTGCCGCTGGAGAGTTACTTGTCTATCCTGTGAGCTCTTTGAGGGCACAGCTTTTGCCGTGTTCATCAAGATAGGCACAGCCTCCTGTTTAATCGAATGAATTATGTGATTGCATTTTAGTGTTGCTTTTTTCATTCTCACCTTCTCTTGATTAGGATCTCTGTCTCTCGTAATACATGATTTCTTATGTTCAGTTAAATGTATTATTTTTCTAACATTTTACAGGAATATCTGCAGTTGTAGAAACAAATACTGTAATTTGTGAATGGATGTTTCCTCAGAATTACAACTGTTACCCCTGCAGACTAGTTTCTTGATTATTTTGCACATATTCTTCTTAGTTCTTGTTATTTTATGGTTTCTCTAAACTCTGTTCCTAGTCTTCATAATCTGAAGTGCAGCCTAACATTGTTGGGTTTAGACAGGAAGTATGACAGATCGATTTCTGCAAACGGAACTTGAACTGGATTATCATAAGTCAGTGCTATTACAGTCTTCAGGCATTACAAGATCTTTGAAGCTAAGTGCAACCAAATCGGGCATTACAGGCTTATTCTGTATGAAGTTGTCAGTGCATTGCAGACGGTGTGCTATATTAGAAGCAGTTCTGGACTAGGTAGGTGGACCAGGATGTGGTCCCTCACATGTAAGATGAAATGAAGATAACACGAGTGTCATGCATCGCAAAGTTACTGCTTGGAACATGCGATGATGGCTATAAAAGGGGTTAGTAAATGTGAAAAGCACTCTGGAAAAATTCTGTTCATTCTATCTTGAGTAATGCTGGTAGATGGAACAATAGGGTGAAGGGTGTCCGAGAAAGTATGTGTAACCAGATCCATTAAGTTAAAGTTGGCTGGTAGTAGATCGAAGATGTCTTGTCACTTTGGGAGGCCAAGAAAGTGGATCACCTGAGGTTAGGAGTTCGAGACCAGGCTGGCCAACATGGTGAAACCCCATCTCTACCAAAAATAAAAAAATTAGCTGGGCCTGGTGGTGCATGCCTGTAATCCTAGCGACTGGAGAGACTGTGACACAGCAACCACTTGAACCTGGGGGGCAGAGGTTGCAGTGAGCTGAGATTGCAGCACTGCGCTCCAGACTGGTCCAGCCCAGGCTACAAAGTGAGACTCTGTGTGTCCCCGAGCCGCCACTCCCACGAAGAAAAAAATGTCATGTTGTGTTCACATGCTGTGAAGCAAAATACTAGTATGATATGATGATAGTAATATTCCACGATTATAGTTTTATGTTACAGTTAATTTTTCTAACTACAACAAACTAAGGTCTCAGCATTTTCAGTACTTTCTGCAATGATAATTCAATAAAGATAACTTTTGTAGGCAGCACAATCATCTTTTGCTTTATTTTCACAATTTTGAGAGAAGTCATCACCATTCTAATTTTTCTTCTTAAATTTTTTGTTAACATTTAATTTTATTTTATTCATTTATGTATTTATTTTTTGAGATGCAGTCTTGCTCTGTCACCCAGGCTGGAGTGCAGTGACTCCATCTCCCCTCCCTGCAACTTCTGCCTCCTGGGTTCAAGCGATTCTCCTGCCTCAAGATTGCAGGCAGACACCACCACACTTGGCCAATTTTTGTATTTTTAGTAGAGATGGGGTTTCACCATGTTGGCCAGGCTGGACTCAAACGCCTGACCTCAGGTGATCAGTCCACCTCAGCCTCCCAAACTGTTGGGATTACAGGCGTGAGCCACCGTGCCTGGCTTGTGTTAACATTTCTGATAGAGCATCTTCTTTTATTGTTTAAAAACTATATACCTCTCCCCTCATGGAAGCAATGACAAGCAAGTATATAGGATTTTTCCAAGGATGTTTGGTGATCTCCTAAATGTATAGGCTGTTCGTTAAAAAGTGAACATAAATGTTTAGAATGAAACCATTTCGTTTAAATGGGGAAGTGAAGGGCTTGCCTGGGCATTTCCATCTGCCTACTGGAATTGATTTCAGCATAAATAGTCGTTTCTGGCGCGTGTTGCAGCAGCACTGTTAAACTGCATATACCGAAATTATTGTGTAAAATTGTGTTACAATCTAAACACTTCTAATGTGATCTTTAAAAAAAAGAAATGTAGAGACAGATCTCACTTTGTTGCCCAAGCTAGGCTTGAACTTCCGGGCTTAAACCGTTTTCCCACCTTGTCCTCCCAAGGTGTTAGGATTACAGGAGTGAGCCACTGAGCCTGGCCTAAATGATCTTAACATTTAATTTTTGCATGTGTTGCTAAACTGCCTGGGGAAAGTTTCTTTAGCCTGGTTGAGTTTACCAGTACTACTCCCCTTGAAGCTCTACATCAGAAGGAATCCATTATCTCTTTGATTTATTTTTTTTAACCTAAGATCCGCTGTTTTGAATTTATTTTTGACTTCGACAGGTAAGTGGCATAAGTAAGGATGTCCCACCACTACCAAGAGTCAATCCATTGAGAAATTAAGTTATTTCTGTTGCAACAGGTTATTTTAACAAATGGCATCTTAAAGTGTTATTTCGCATTCTAATTTACTAAAAAAATTACTATATGAACAAGAAGTGGGAAGCAACCACAGTTAACTTGTGAGTCAGCAGTATCCTGATCTTCTTCAAAGTGGTTGTGGTTATATTAACTCCTTTCTTATTTGTTTCCTGTTCTTAGCAGCTGCTTGATAATAAAGTGCTTCCAAGAACAGTATTCCCTCAATTGTTTACATTGTTTTCATCTACCTAGTGTACTGTCCCCTAAAATTTGTGATGAAATGGTAGACTAAATCTATCTATATCTCTCTCCCCAAGTTCCATTTAACTAGATTAATTAATTATCCTCAAATTAAATACCCATGTCTGTATACTGAGGTATTAACACATGATTCAATATGATATTAAGGTAAAAATGGAATAAATAGGGTGAGATAGCTGAAAGACGTGGGCTTTCTGTGTTTTGAGAAGCTATTTTCTTTTCTTCTCTTTTTTTTTTTTTTTTTTTTTTTTTTTTTTTTGAGGCAGAGTCTTTATCACCCAGGCTGGAGTGCAGTGGCACAACCTCAGCTCACTGCAACCTCCACCTCCCAGGTTCAAGTGATTCTCCTGCCTCAGCCTCCCTAGTAGCAGGGATTACAGGCGTTCTCCACCATGCCTGGCTGATTTTTGTATTTTTCATGAAACAGGGTTTCACCATGTTGGTCAGGCTGGTGTCATACTCCTGACCTCAGGTGATCTGCCCACCTCAGCCTCCCGAAGTGCTGGGATTACAGGCATGAGCCACGTGCCCAGCCCCAAGGAGCTATTTTCATGGAGATAAACTTGTTCAAGTGGTTAAGCAGCTGAAAGGCCTGGTTTGTCTTCTGGAATTTCCCAAGATAAACCTTTCCTCTTACCAGTGAGGAAAATTTTACCAACAGAAATTATTATTGCAGATGTGTAGGTTCCCACAGAATATTTTTGTTACATTTTTGTGGGGTAACAAGGGGCAAATCCTACTCATGTAGTTTAATAAGCAAAATAAGCCTAAGAGATTGAGCAAAGGTTTGCTGACCAGTGTCATACCCTACAGATATTATTCATTTAACTAATTTTTATAGGCCTGTTATGTGCTAGGCACTGTGGTAAGTATTGGGAATACGTTGGTTGCAACTTTCAGTCTCTGCTTTTATTTTTGAAATGCTGAATATTTTTCTGAGTATTTGAGATATTTGAAAAAGACACCCAGATGCATTGGAACCCAATCATTTTCTGTGTGCTAAAAGAAAAAGACACCCAGAGAACATGCTGGTATTTTTTTCAACACTCAATAAAAAGGTGCGTCAAGATAAGAGAGCGCTTTTCTGATTATTGAATTTAGGAAAATGCATCGTTCACTTTAGAGTGAGTACCAAAGTCTTAAGAAAACTTAACATTGGGAAATCACTAAATTAAAAATCTAGAAGAGAGTATCAGTTTTCAGTCTTTAGTGATAGAATGCTTTGGTCTCACTTGAGCATTGTAATTCTAGAGTAATAAGTATTTTCACCATTTGGGCTTGTTGATTGTAATGGTGGGCTCCTTTCTATTTGTGTTCTAAACAGAGGGGATGGTTTTGTAAGGTTGGTGTCCCGTTTTTTGCTTATTTTTCCCTCAGAGAGGAAAGGTTGCTATCAGAAAGCAATGTATATATAAAGACATTATTGAAGATGGGTATTAATTACTTAACAGTATAGGTGACATATTAGAAACAGAGAAAGTGCTAAATAAGTCATGATTATTGTATTTTAAGTGTTTCTCATTAATTTATCAAAATTGCCTGGATCATTGTTTTCCCAGAGAATTAAAAACCTTACTCCTATATGTAAATGACTTTTTAAAGCAAATAAGTTGGTGTGAAAAAGACAGCATCTGCCATTTTCTTTCTGTGCTAATAAGTGTATCATCAAAAATTGAAACTTTTTGAAAATGTTTAAAACCTTCTCTTGAGTGTAAGGAAAAAATCAAACAAGGCAGAGAGCCTTTCAGCCTTGGCAGAGATACAAATTTAGTTTACCTTGTGAAATCTAACACTTGAGGACGTTTCCATTTTAATTTTGTTGTTCCGGAGCATAAGACTTTTTTTCTGTATAACTTTGTGCATCTTTTGAATGTTATAGTGACGTAGCAGATAGGGCAGCTGTAGGACATGATGACATTTTTCTTTTAGAAGACTGGTTGATGTGAATGGCTGGCATAATTGATTTTATTTATTAAATACTTTTTAAAGTCATATATAGTATAGTTTTAAAAATCAAATGGTGTAGAAGGACTCACTACGATGAAAAGCGTTAGTCATTTTGTCCGTTTCACCCTCTTTCGTCTTCTACTGGTGTCAGTCACTTTTCTTTTTTCCTTTGAGACTGAGTCTCTGTCGCCACACTGGAGTGCAGTGGCGCTATCTCAGCTCATTGCAACCTCCACCTCCCACGTTCAAGTGATTATCCTATCTCAGCCTTCTGAGTAGCTGGGATTACAGCTTCACACCACCACACCTGGCTAATTTTTTTAATTTTTAGTCTGATGAGTTTTCACCATGTTGGTCAGGCTGGTCTCAAACTCCTGGCCTTGTGATCCTCCCACCTTGGCCTCCCAGAATGCTGAGATTACAGGCATAAGCCACCACGGCAGCTTTTTTTTTTTTTTTTTTTTTTTTTTTTTTTTTTTTTTTTTTTTTTTTTTGGATGGAGTCTTGCTCTGTCACCCAGGCTGGACTCTGGCTCACTGCAACCTCCGCCTCCCAGGTTCAAGTGATTCAACCTTCGCCTCCCAGGTTCAAATGATTATGCTGCTTCAGCCTCTGGAGTAGCCGGAATTACAGGAGCCTGCCACCATGCCCTGCTATTTTAAAAAAAATTTTTTTTTATTTTTAGTAGAGATGGGATTTCAACTGGTTATCAACTCCTGACCTCAAGTGATCCACCCACTTCAGCCTCCCAAAGTGCTAGGATTACAGGTGTGAGTCACCGTGCCCGGCCTGGTGTCACCTGCTTTAAACTTTATTTTTAGTACTGCTAGTGAGGCTCTGTACCTCTTAAGAAATATATTACTGCAGAATACCTATATATATTTGTCAGTGCTGGTTTTTGAATAACTTTAGATGTCTGTTGACGTTAATGTAAATGAACTAAATACTCGTTGATACCTCTTCTATGGTTTTTGCTGTTTCATTGCATTGTTAACCAATTGATCTTTACCATACCTAAACTTCTGTTTCTTTCTCTATCGCCAGAAGGAATATCTCTAGATTTCTCACTTTTAAAATGAGGATATTGGCACTCACATCCTTCCTTGGAAAAACTTAAGACCAAAGTTCACGGCATATGTTAAAATATGTAGTTGCATACACAAAGACATTGACCAAGTTGAGTGTTTGAAAGTGTATGCGAAGCTATATGAGAAAAGCATAGCATAGCTTTGGAAGAAATCAAAAGATAGCATAGTTTATTTACTGGACGAGTTACTGAATAGACTTCTTAAAGGAGCTCAGGAATTGTGGCATCGAACTACTGAGAAGAAAATATAAAAGCATACTACTTAACTCTGCCAAATCATGAGTTTAAATATTATTTATTTACTGTTGTTCACTCTCTAGATTCAATCTCTATCCAGGGGACAGAAAGTTTAATTATGAATCTGTAATAAAGAACATTATTATTTCTTACCCAACTTCAAATTTTTTAATATAATCCATAGTATGAAATTTTAATTTTTATTTTTTTAATATGATCCATAGTATGAAAATTTAATTTTTATGAAATTAAATTTTAATTCATAACCTGAGACAATATACATGCAACTGAAAACAAGTATTTTGACTGAACAGTATCCTTACTATAAACAGTATTTTACCAGAGTACATATAGTCTGAATAGTCTCTAATTTAAAAAAATTTACAACCCAGTAAATGAATTTCATGACCAGACTACTGTACTAAACATCAGGTATGAACTAAGATATAAAGTTACTACACCTTTTCATTGGATAAAAAGTAAAGTGGCAATTAAGTTATACATTTTTCTCTCTTCATAGGACATTGGCCCTCTGGATTATCAAGAGTTTGTAGTTGACATTGAATCCAGGCTGAGGATGGAAGGTGTGGAACTTAAAGAAGAATGGCAAGATGAAGATTTTCCAATGTGAGCAGTGCTTTTAAATGAAAACAATTTTAGAACAAACTTCAAAATTTCTTTATTGAGATGTCACTTTTTTGAGTCTCGCTCTGTCATCCAGGCTGGAGTGCAGTAGTGCAATCTCAGCTCTCTGCAACCCCTGCCTCCCGGGTTTAAGCAGTTCTCCTGCCTCAGGCTTCTGAGTAGCTGGGACTACAGGCATGTGCCACCACGCCCAGCTTATTTTTGTATTTTTAGTAAAGACTAGGTTTCACCATATTGGCCAGGCTGTTCTCGAACTCCTGACCTCATGATCCACCCACCTTGGCTTCCCAAAGTGGTAGGATTACAGGCATGAACTACCGTGCCCCACCGAGATGTCACTTTTTAAGTGAATATTTGGCTTCTTAAACTCAGTAATACAAGGTGATCATGTGATGCTAGGAAGTAGAAGTTTCTTTTCAACAGTTAGATTGATTCTCTTCTATCTTACTTTCCAACCAAATATATATGTAGTCTTCTATAATCTTTCATTTTTGTTTTGGACATTTAAGTTTCCAAACTTTTATTTCCTTTTTGTTCTTGTTGAGACGGAGTCTTGCTCTGTTGCCCAGGCTGGAGTGCAGTGGCGTGATCTCAACTCATTGCATCCTCCGCCTCCGAGGGCCAAGCAGTTCTTCTATCTCAGCCTCCCAAGTAGCTGGGATTACAGTCATGTGCCAGCACACCTGGCTAATTTTTTTTTTTTTTTCTGTATTTTTAGTAGAGATGGGTTTTACCATATTGGCCCGCCTGATCTCGAACTCCTGACCTCGTGATTCACCCACTTTGGACTTGCAAAGTGCTGGGATAACAGGCATGAGCCACTACACCTGGCCCCCTTTTTTTCCTTTAAACTAGGTCTGAGGGATTCCTCAGAGAAGGGGTCTTTAGTTGTTTTTAAAATTTTTCTTTATGACCAGCTGCAGTGGCTCACACCTGTAATCCTAAGACTTTGGGAGGCTGAGGTGGGCAGATCGCTTAGGGCCGGGAGTTTGAGACCAACCAGGCCAACATGGCAAAGCGCCATCTCTACTAAAAATACAAAAAATTAGCCAGGTGTGGTGGCATGCATTTGTAGTCCCAGCTGCTTAGAAGCCAGAGGCACAAGAATTACCTGAACCCTGGAGCCAGAGGTTGCAGTGAGGTGAGATCATGCCATTGCACTCCAGCCTGGGCAACAGAGCAAGGCTCTGACTCAAAAAATAATAATAATTTTGTGGGATCCCCTCCCCCCCCAAAAAAAAAAAACCTTACTAAGTAAATTAACAAGGATTTTCTACCTCGTCTGGCCAGCCACCTTGACATGTTGCATTTGTATTTACAATTGTATTGGCACCAGGTTGGCTAATGAAAAGAGAGCAAAGGCAGACCTTATAATGAAATAGTGCTTCCATGCCATAGTGATCAGAAGATATCCTAGTCCATAATCAGGTGCTTTAGCAGTTGAAAGATGGACAGCTGATAGGAGACCTGAGTCATTGTTGCACATGGTGGTGACAGTAATATAGGAACGCTGATCTCAGAAGAAATGAACCATTGTTACTGTAGTCTCATTGTGAGTAAAAATTGAGCTTCATACATTGCACCATAGATCACATTATATTTGTGCATTTCAGTTATAGTTGTTTAAAATTTTTACATGTTTTATGATTCTGTAATACCTATTGCGTGAGGTATTTATATCTGTTTTTGTGTGTTGCTTATATATAATAAGTGTGTAAGTCAGCTCTGACAGTCTGAGAATTTTTAAAGCGTAGCCAAGCACAGCAGCTCACGCCTATAATCCTAGTGCTTTGGGAGGCCAAGGCAGAAGGATTGCTTGAGACCAGCCTGGGCAGTATAGCAATACCCGGTCTCTACAAAAAACCTTAAAAATTAGCCGGGCTTGGTGGTGTGCAACTGTAGTCCTAGCTACTCAGAAAGCTGAGGCTTTATCTTAAACGCTGCTTAAGCTGGGCACAGTGGCTCACGCCTGTAATCCCAACACTTTCGGAAGTTGAGGCGGGAGAATCGTTTGAGCCTAAAAGTTCGAGGCCAGCCTGGGCAACATAGCAAGACCCTGTCTCTACTAAAAATTAGCCATGTGTGGTGGCACGCACCTGTAGTCCCAAATAGGAGGATCTGTAGAGCCAAGGAGTGAAGGCTGAAGTGAGCCATGATTGCGCCATTGCGCTCCAGCCTAGGTGACGGAGCAAGTCCCTGTCTCAAAAACAACACCACCGCTTCATTCCATTTTCCACGTAATTATTTCTATAAGCTGTATGTTTAATAGATTGAACTTGAAAAAAATTCTTTCTTAATTTCTGGGTTAAAAAGTATGCCTGTGTCTTCTAGACCTTTACCAGAAGATGATAGTATTGAAGCAGATATACTAGCTATAACTGGACCAGAGAACCAGCCAGGTAAGAGCTTAACACTTTTACTTTCAATGAAATGATGGACTTTTTGATTTTTTTTTTTTTTAACACATTTCTTTGTCCAAAAAAAAAACAACTTGAGTTTTTATTCCATCGCAGAAGTCAAGGTATAAGCTTAACATTGAGGGAAGCATTTTTAGAAAGCTTTAAAAAATTAACTTCCCAAAACATACGCTTGGTTTTTGGAAAGTTTTACAGAAAACAGGTGGGAGGAAATCATTTTTATTGGCAAGAGGTCTCTATAAGGTCTGCCTCCATTTTAAAAACATTGATAGTTTATTGATCTCTTGCCAACAATGTAGAAGCAGTAGTGATCAGAATCAAAATTTTGTAAATAGGTGCTTTGAAGTTATGTTTAATGGATATTATTTTTCTCAAGAATGGAATTTTTCTTATTTATCTTTAGTATCTAAGCATTTTTTTGTTACATATCTTTTTATTTTCCAATTCCAGGTTCCCTAGAAGTTAATGAAAATAAAGTGAGAAAGAAACTAATGGCTCCAGACATTAGCCTGACACTGGATCCTAGCGATGGCTCTGTATTGTCAGATGATTTGGATGAAAGTGGGGCAATTGACTTAGATGACGTAGACACGCCATCTGAGAATAGTAACGAGTTTGAGTGGGAAGGTAAATGTTTCACTGTTTTTAATCTGATCTTTATTAATGTATTAAGGGATTTTGCTTGAAGTATGTAATTCTTTCTGAAGTTCATTTATTTGTTACTAAGATATGAAATTCTGCTAACACTTGAATATTCTCACGGACTTCAGAACTGTATATAGTAGATTACACCAGTTTTTTCCCCCTCTTATTTGCCCAGTGCTGTCACGTTTTTTTCATAGTTGCTTAAAAAATATTTCTTGATAATTATGGCATGCTCATTTTCAGTTAATCAAGTAAGAAACTTTTGAAGCGACATGTAGTTAACAGTTTGTGGGAAGGGAGTTCTGAAAGGCATTTTGGGGGTGACTTTTTAAATAGACTTACCTGACATTGCTCTACTTTGTAAAGTGACCAACTTAAATTAATACATACTTTTAGCCCCCAGACCTAGTATTTCTTATCATTATTTATTTGTAATTCAAAGGAATTGTGCTGTGTTTTACTTTGCATGCTTTCTTTAATTAGAAAAGTGTCTACAGTATCTTACATATACTAGTTATAATTTTTATATATGGTTTTTCCATCTTGAAAATGTTTTTTTTTTTTCCCAAAGTAGTGTTTAGCATTCAGTATTTTATTATAATAAAGTGTGATGTGCTATATTTTTGGTTTCTTTTTTCTTCTCTGTTTTACTGGTTCATTAAACAGTCCAGTAATAAGCAGTGTTTTATAAAGATACTGAAATAGTTTTGTGCCTGTGTGTTTTGTCTCTTCTTTCTTTAATGCTGCTGTAGTCATTTCCTGGAAGGATATTTTCCGTTAACAGCTTTGTCTTGGAAACAACTAACATGCAGTAGGTTCCCCCTTCCCCCATCTTTTGGTAAGGACTATAATACTGGAATTTTGAAAATCATTACTAAATTAATAATCAGCTAAACTGCAATCTCAAAACATAAATTACACCTAATCATTGGTGCTTATGCTTTGGCTAATGCTAATTTAAATAGACTTCTGCATGTATACCTCAAAATATCATAAATACATTTCTGCTTTATAAAGCTGATCAAATGAGAAGTGATCATTGAGTAGTTAACCACTTCCTATCTGGTATTACAGTTAATTTATGTGCTCAGCAACAGCAAAATTGGCTCCCAGATAGCTTCTTAAGATAACCTATAGTCATAACTGCCAGGGACAGCCGTGTCACAGTTTGAATATGGAAAGGTGTTGAAAGGCCAGTGTGCTAAGATTTTGATGACTCTATGAATTAATATTTTCTGAACTTTGGATATACATTGTTCTGTGATTAGGTGTTTTTTTGTTGAATTGGGCAATAAAAAAATTTAAAGAACCATGATTTCCAAAGATTTAAGATGGCCTCAGGTTAAGAATAGGCCTTTTCCTCCATTATGGAAGAGACGTTTAAAATTGCGCCCATTGGCCTGGCATGGTGGCTCACGCTTGTAATCCAAGCACTTTGGAGGCCAAGGCGGGTGAATCACCTGAGGTCGGGAGTTCAAGACCAGCCTGACCAACATGGTGAAACCCCATCTTTATAAAAAAAGAAGAAAAAAGAAAAGATAAATAAATAAAATAAAATTGTGCTCATAGTATAATGAAAATTCTCTGAAAAACCTGGATAGTAAAGTGGTTAACATATAATATGATTTTTGTTGTATAACAGTTTGTGATTCAAAAACTTTTTATTTTCACAGATGATCTTCCAAAACCCAAGACTACTGAAGTGATTAGGAAAGGCTCAATTACCGAATATACAGCAGCAGAGGAAAAAGAAGATGGACGACGCTGGCGTATGTTCAGGATTGGAGAACAGGACCACAGGGTTGACATGAAAGCAATTGAACCCTATAAAAAAGTTATCAGCCATGGGGGTAAGAGTTACTGAGGATTTCTCAGATTGCTTAATGCAATATCAGATTTCTAAATGCTTTTAGAAACTCTGCCTAGAGATATCATGTAATTTTGAAAGAATAATAAGCATTTCTCATATCATTTTAGAAACATGACAAGGTTAAAGTACAAGAATAAAGCTACTATTTAAAAATGATTATATGCATACCGGAAGTTGAAAAAGTACAAAAGAATTTGTAGGGAGAACTGTCAGGTTCGGCACAGTGGCTCAGGCCTGTAATCCCAGCAGCTTGAGAGGCTGAGGCAGGAGGATTACTTGAGCTCAGGAGTTCAAGACCAGATTGAGCAACATAGACGTTGTCGCCACAAAAAAAAAAAAAAAAAAAAATAGCCAGGAGCGGTGGCGTGTGTCTGTAGTCCCAGCTACTTAGGAAGCTGGGGTGGGAGGAGAGAGAGCGTGAGCCTGGGAAGTTGAGGCTGCAAGTGAGCCATGATCATGCCACTGCACTCCAATTTTTTGTTTGTTTTGTTTTTTGACAGACCCTGTCTCAAAAAAATTTAAAAAAAAAAATTTTTTTTAACTGTCTGTAGGCCACCGAAAAGTGGGACTGCCCTTTCTCCCTAAGTTATAAACTGTGAAATGCTCTGATCTTAAGCGTATAGTTCAGTGAGTTTTGGCAAATAGATACACATGTATATAACCCACACCCCTAAATGTATAGTATATTTTTAGTGTCCCAGAAGAATTTTTTAATACCCCTTCCCAGTAAATACTCACTTCCAGTAGCCACTATCATATCTACCCCCTGATTAGTTTTGCCTGTTCTAGAATTTCATATATAGTAACTAAAATCATCCTATGCTCTCTTTGGTCTACTTTTCACCATGAAGTTTTTGAGATTCATCCATATGGTTGCACGTATCCACAGTTCATTCCTTCTTATTGCTGAGTAGTTTTCCATTGCATGGAGAAACCATAATTTGCTTAACCATTCTTTTTTTGGTTGTGCGTGTGAGTTCTTTCTAACTTGAGCTATTATAAACAAATTGCTTTTTTTTGTGGATATAAGTAAAACTTGGACTTTCAAACTTGTAAGTCTTAGTTTACCTTAAAACTCTGAACAAATTATTTTTTAATAGATTTTTTTTTTTTTTTTTTTTGAGACGGAGTTTCGCTCTTGTTACCCAGGCTGGAGTGCAATGGCGCAATCTCGGCTCACCGCAACCTCCGCCTCCTGGGTTCAGGCAATTCTCCTGCCTCAGCCTCCTGAGTAGCTGGGATTACAGGCACGTGCCACCATGCCCAGCTGATTTTTTGTATTTTTAGTAGGGATGGGGTTTCACCATGTTGACCAGGATGGTCTCGATCTCTTGACCTCGTGATCCACCCGCCTCGGCCTCCCAAAGTGCTGGGATTACAGGCGTGAGCCACCGCGCCCGGCCCACACCACATTTTTATAGAGCACCCACTTTGCATATTTATGGGGTATACAAAAATACAAGGTTTAAGTCCCTTAAGAAATAGGAAAAGCTATAAGTTTAAGTTATAAATCCTTTCAGTCTAACAGTACCATATATAGAAGTTTACCTAGGCGTGTTGTAAATAGTGCTGGAATGTTAGTGCCAAGTCAGAACACAACTCACTATAGAGTATGTCATACTACTTTAAATTCTCCTAATGCAGGACAGGGGGGCACATGGGTCAAGCAGATTGATGTTTTTTTCTAAGTTATTTCCGCTTAATTTACTCTCTACCAAATGCATTCCCCTGCTTATTTCTATAGTCTTCATTCATCTGAAAGCAAATCACATGAATATTTGTAGTTGCATTCTTCTGCCTAATTTAATCTTACTCAGATGAAGAAAATGGCATAATCTGGATCAGGAAGTCCACCGACATACATTATTGAGCTAGCTCATAGGAATCAAATTATAAGACCTGATTTATAAGCTTACATCTTTTATCTTTCAGAAATAACACTTTTTTGTGGGGGAAGTAATCAAGGCCACCTTATCCTTTTGCATCATCACAATATATTTTGTGACTAATTAAGAAAGATAGTGAAGATTCTGATGTTCTTGAAATGTTCAAATCTTTTCACGTGCAAATTTATAAACAATAGAAATGAAGGTTACAGCAGATGTGTTTGTTACTAATTATGGGCTTAATATCTGAAGACTGCAGTTGAAACATGGACATTTTATCACTGTTTTTTGTTACTGAAAATTATGTCAGAGATGTAATTTAGTTTAGTGTTTTTTTTTTTTTTTTGAAACCAAGTGTTACTCCGTCACCCAGGCTGGAGTGCAGTGGTGCAGTCTCGGCTCACTGCATGCTCTGCCTCCCAGGTTCAAGTGAATCTCCTGCCTCAGCCTCCTAAGTAGCTGGGGCTACGGTTCCACACCACCACTCCCGACTAATTTTTTGTATTTTTAGTAGAGATGGGGTTTCACCATTTTGGTCAGGTTGGTCTTGAACTCCTGGCCTCAAGTGATCTGCCCTCCTCAGCTTCCCAAAGTGCTGGTATTGCAAGCATGAGCCACTGTGCCCAGCCTAATTTAGTTTTGATATCCTAAATTCTACACAATGCTAGCATTTTTAAATATAAAACTTATGTTTTAAAAATCACCCACTTATGGGTCTGGTGAGGTGGCTCATGCCTAGCGCCAAAGGAGGAGGACTGCTTAAGGCTAGGAGTTCAAGACCAGTTTAAGCAACACTGAAACCCTATCTCTACAAAAATTTTTTTAAGGGCCGGGCGCGGTGGCTCACACCTATAATCCTAGCACTTTGGGAGGCCGAGGCGGGTGGATCACGAGGTCAAGAGATCGAGACCATCCTGGTCAACAAGGTGAAACCTCGTCTCTACTAAAAATACAAAAATTAGCTGGGCATGATGGTGCGTGCCTGTAGTCCCAGCTACTCGGGAGGCTGAGGCAGGAGAATTGCCTGAACCCAGGAGGCGGAGGTTGCGGTGAGCCGAGATCGTGCCATTGCACTCCAGTCTGGGCAACAACAGCGAAACTCCGTCTCAAAAAAAAAAAAAAAAAAAATTTTTTTTTAAAATTAACCAGGCATGTTTGTGTGCACTACAGCCTCAGCTCCTCTGGAGGCTGTAAGGTGGGAAGATCCCTTGAGCCCAGAAGTTCGAGGTTGCATGAGCTGTGATTGTGCCGCTTCACTCCATCCTGGCCAATAGAGCAAGACACCTATCTCCAAAAAATATTTTAAAATTAAAAAGCACCCACTTTAACCATAAGCGTGCATATATATATTTAATATATATTTAATGTATATATATATATTTAATTTAATTTATATATAAAAAATTAAAAATTAAAACAAACTTTCAAATGTTGTATAGTGTTGGTATTGTATTGGGTTATATCACTGCATTTGTCTACTTGATAAAATAGGGCTGGCATTTTAAGTATGCTTATTTAAGTGGTTTTGGGGTTTTTTTGTTTTTTCTGTCCACTGTCCTCTTTAAATTTTACTGTTCTCTTTTGGGGAAGAAGAAATTTAAAATTCTATGTAAGACCATATAAGATTTACAAAACATTTTAATTCATAAGTTTGTGAGAGGTAAACTGTTATTTATAATTTACCAATCATACAGATGTCTTCTGAAAATTCCTAAGAGTAAAATCATGCTGGTGTGTTTGGTGTCTTTTTCAGGATATTATGGGGATGGATTAAATGCCATTGTTGTGTTTGCTGTCTGTTTCATGCCTGAAAGTAGCCAACCTAACTATAGATACCTGATGGACAATCTCTTTAAGTAAGTATATATTTAACAAAAACATTTGGACAGAATTCTGAGCTAATTAGATCTACACTTTAAAAAACTTAAGGTGTGTAAAAATTATAAATATCCCGGTTCCTTGGGAGACTGAGGCGGGCAGATCACTTGAGTGCAGGAGTTGGAGACTAGCATGCGCAACATGACAAAACCCTCTCTCTACACAGACAAAAAATTAGCCAGGCATGGTGGTATGGGCCTGTAGCCCCACCTATGCAGGAGCCTGAGGCAGGGAATCACCTGAGCCTGTGAGGTCAAAGCTGCAGTGAACTGTGATTTTGCCACTGCACTCTAGTCTGAGTGACAGAGTAAGACCCTCTCCCAGAAAAATAAATATCCCAGTTCTGAAAGTGTCCGAATCTTTTCAAGTGCAAGTTTGTGTACGATAGAAATGAAGATTAAAGCCAAAGTATTTGTTACTAGATACGGGACTAGATGAGTCGTTATTCTCTGACATTATGAAATAATAGTTTTCCAACTCAAGAGAAAAATTGTCATTTTAAAACTGGGAAATAGATCTCAGATTAGTTGTTCCAACTTTTGTTTTGTTTTGAGACGGAGTTTCACAGTGTCACCCTTGCTGGAGTTCACTGATACAACAACGGCTCCCTGCACCCTTGACCTCACGGGCTCAAGCCATCTTCCTACCTCAGCCTCCCTAGTGGCCGGGACTACAGGCACATGTCACCACATCCAGCTGACTTTTTTATTTTTGGTAGAGACAGGATCTGACTAGGTTGCCAGGGTTAGTCTCAAACTCCAGGGCTCAAGTAAGCCACCATGTCCCACCTATCCCAGCTTTTTAATTTTACATTTGCAGTTACATTAAGTGTAAAGAAGTGATTTTTGTCCCAAAATCATGTGGCCACATTACATTCACCCCTAGAAGGCCAGTTTAACTGAACTGAATCAGTTCTATTTCCACAGGGTCATTCTGTTTCTCAGGTTAATCCAGTTTTTAAAAGCTTTGTTGTGGAAAGTTTTAAACATTCACAAGGGTAAAGAGAAGTAAATAAAATGTTCATTTATCAGTTACTTCAACAATTATCGATTTAAAGTTTGTTACCATTTCTCCCCCCAGTATATACTTTTGAAGCAAATCCCAGAAGCAAATCATTTTCATCTAAAAACATTTTCATATATATCTCTTAAAAAGTAACGTTTTCAAATAATCGTAATACCAGCTAATGCAGTTTGAGCATTTTCATTGTTTGCTTTCATTGTCGAGGAGAGAAGGGAATTGTATAATTTAGAGAATCTAGTTCAGTTATACACGGTGATTTTTAAGGCTTAAACTTAAATCTGTTTTTTACAGATACGTTATTGGCACTTTGGAGCTATTAGTAGCAGAGAACTACATGATAGTTTATTTAAACGGTGCAACAACTCGAAGAAAAATGCCCAGTCTGGGGTGGCTCAGGAAATGTTATCAGCAAATCGATAGAAGGTAATACAAATACAAGTTGAAAGCTAGTCTGAAAAGTTTTTATAATGGCTTTAATAGATCAAACTTTGTTTTCTGTTGCTATTTAAAAACATTTATTTTTAAAATTTCATTTATTAATTTCATGACACATTTCTATTTTCTATAACATTTTAGAATGTTATGAGGGAAATCAATTTTGATTTTTCTGTAAAGAATAACCTTAATTGGGCCGGGCGCGGTGGCTCAAGCCTGTAATCCCAGCACTTTGGGAGGCCGAGGCGGGTGGATCACAAGGTCAAGAGATCGAGACCATCCTGGTCAACATGGTGAAACCCCGTCTCTACTAAAAATACAAAAAATTAGCTGGGCATGGTGGCGCGTGCCTGTAGTCCCAGCTACTCAGGAGGCTGAGGCAGGAGAATTGCCTGAACCCAGGAGGCGGAGGTTGCGGTGAGCCGAGATCGCGCCATTGCACTCCAGCCTGGGTAACAAGAGTGAAACTCTGTCTCAAAAAAAAAAAAAAAAAAAAAAAAAAAAAAAAAAAAAAAAAAAAAAAAAAAAAAAAAAAAAAAAAAAAAAAAAAAAAAAAAAAAAAAAAAACCTTTTAATAAAAAAAAATAAAATAAAAAAAATAAAAAAAGAATAACCTTAATTCATAAAGTAGCTCTACATTTCTCCTTATTTATAAGGAGAAATTTTCTCCACATTGAACACTTTCCTACAGTTTACATCTTGGGAAAGGATGGAGAATGTAGTATGTTTCCTATTTTATTATATTCTGAGCTTTGCCTAATTTATAGTGCTTAGCTTGTTGTATGTTTTTGTTTTTTGCTTTGTTTTGAGACAGAGTCTCACTCTGTTACCTAGGCTGGACTGCAGTGGTGCAATCTCTGCTCACTGTAGCTGTGACCTCCCAGGCTCAGGTGATTCTCCCACCTCAGCCTCCCAGGTAGCTGGGTGTACAGGCGTGTACCACCACAGCCAGCTAATTTTTGTATTTTTTGTAGAGACAGCGTTTCAACATGTTGCCCAGGCCGCTTCTCTAACTCCTGGACTGAAACCATCCACCTGCCTTAGCCCCCAAAGTGCTGGGATTACAGGCATGAGCCGCAGTGCTCAGTCTTACATTTCTTAGTAATGCTTGTTTAGCTGTAATCTTTCTTTGGTTTAGAAGTGTATTCTCTTGGGAGTTAGTCATCAGTACTTAATGGAAGGAGAGTGCTCTTCCAATTGGTTTGATCTTGCCATGGCTAATTTAAATCAAGTCTGTACCATTAATAATTTTCTCTTCACATCTGAATTTGACATTGGGTAGCTCCTGTGATTATATAACTTGATGTGTGAAAATATACATAATACAATAAGTTTTTATTTAGTCATTTACAAAGAAGCTGTCTAGGATAATACCTTTAATTTTTAATCAAAACTTTAAATTCCATAAGAATAGGAGTTAGATCTGATTTGTTTTTGTTCCTGTGGTCATCTCCCCCGCGCACAGACTTCTCTGCCTTTGCAGTGCTTTAAGAACTTAGCACCAGTTTCTCCCTAGTCTTGGAAAATGAGAATAGTTTACTTTTATATTCTTTTATATTGGCCTCTTTCCCTGGTTGACAGACTCCCAAAGACAAGTGAATGTGTATGCTAGGAGACATTTAATAACAGGCTATACTATGGACATAAATTTGGCCAAATAAAGTTCATTTCATAGCAGTAGGAAGAACCATCGAAATTCAAGAGTGTACTTTCTTGTCTACAGGAATATCACACCTAAATGAGAACTCTTGGGTGAGATTTTTCAATTACTGCTTTGTACAAACTTGCACATATTTATTGAGGTCTTGACTTTTAGCATTAGAATTTGTAGAGATTTTTAATTTTTGTTTGTTTGTTTGTTTGTTTTAACTCCAGGTTACGGAAAAATCTAAAATCCCTAATCATTGTCCATCCTTCTTGGTTTATCAGAACACTTCTGGCTGTTACAAGACCATTTATTAGGTAATTTTTGAGAGCCATTGACTTTAATTTTATTTTTACTTCTTTTTTTTCCATTTATTTTCAGTTGACACATATTAACTATAGTATTTATGGAATACAGAGCTGTATTTTGATATGTGTATACCTTGTATAACAATCAGAGCAGGGTGACTAGCACATCCATCACCTCAGACATTTATCATCCTTGTGTGTTGAACGTTCAAAATTATATAATTTTTTTAAAAAAATTTCTTATATCCATTTGTATATAAGAAATTTTTGTATCTTGTAAACATTGTTTCCATTCTGTTTGTCAGAAACATGGAGGTAATTATTTTTGTTTTCTTTCATAGCTCAAAATTCAGCCAAAAAATTAGATACGTCTTTAATTTGGCAGAACTAGCAGAACTTGTCCCCATGGAATACGTTGGCATACCAGAATGCATAAAACAGTATGTTTTGTTTTATTTCCTTAATTGTATTGGATCTTAATATTTTGATGTGCAACAGGCAATCCTTTTCAATACTCATTCTTTATGCATTATGTGTCATAACTGTGTGTGTGTGTGTGTGTGTGTGTGTGTGTGTGTGTGTGTGTGTGTGTGTGTATAACAAAGAAAAAGAGGAAGAAGCCATTTCCTACATCGTCCCAATAAGTTAGCATTTTCTTCAGGCTGTCAGCTGAAGAACTAAGAGAAATTATTTCTGGTTGTGATCCATGTTATTCTTTCATAGAGTGGTTATAATCTAAGAGATGATTTTTCTAATTGATTAGTACTAACGAACATTCTCCAAAGTTGAACATGGTGCTCAATTTGAGTAAATTCATCATGAATAATCATTGCTAAACAAATAAAAATATTTAAGTCAACATAACTTTAATGTTTTCCAGTGACGAAATTTTGTTCTCTTTATTAGATTCACATTCTTCCATGTAACTTCTTGGACTTGGTAGAAGGCTATTAGCATAAATACCTGAGTATTACAATGCATGTAGAAAAGTTTCTTTGTTCTGCTCACCTGAGGTTTTAGTCTATTTAGTGTGTGATGGTCAGATTTTTACTTTGGACATCATGTATTAAGTATTTTTGGTTTTGCTGGAAAATTTAAATGAGTTTATTTTTAGTACCTTTTTTCAAGTTTTTGTTCATCTTCATAATATGTATATTTACTGAAATAACTCTTCCCTACAAAGGTATGAAGAAGAAAAGTTTAAAAAGAAACGAAAAAGGTATATGCACACCTCGACTGGGTTGCATCTAGACTAGTCCATTTGCATTGCAGACTAACTCCTCCTTATTGGTTGGTTAGCTTGTAGACAAAGATAATAGCATTTGTAAATATAAATATACCCCAACTTCCAAATACAGGGTGAACCCAGAGTTCCTAAGGCTGAATATGACCGGATTCACCATGTTTTATTGCCTTATTTGATGCCAATTAGTAGTTAAAGACTCTTCTCTTTCCTTCTTACTCTAAATACTAATGGTGAAAGCAGAGAAATTACTAAAAATGATATTTGGAACACCAAATACTTTTAAGACGTTATCTGTTTCACCATTTTCTTTAAATCGCTAACTTGTGCTTTTGAAATAGTTATGCATACGTTTTTAAAGTTATCAATTTATTTCCTTGGGGTTATTTATTATATTTGCAATGCATATATTCTTTGGCTAACCAACATTAATTTCCTTTTTCGCTTAAATTAAATGGCTTGCTAACCAGTCAAATTCTACATGTGATGAAATACCTAAAATCTCAATGTACCACTTAACAATTAAACACTCTGCTTTCTATTTTAAATTTTATTTTGAACACCTCTGCTTTGAGCATAACAAACTATTATCTACTGATACCTTGGCGTAGATGATGTAAGGCAAGGGTATACAGTACTTACAATTTTATGTAATAATTTCGAAAGATGTAGAATTTGGAGCTAGTTGTCAAATCTTTAAAATATTGGCAGTTAAATTAGCACAACATAGTTTAATACAATCTAAAGAGTTATGGTGAGAGATTTATATGTAATTGTCTTGTCCATTCTAAGGAGCCAACTGTAACTAACTGGAATATTCTTAACTTTGAACACATTTTGTTTCTGTTGATGAGTGAGAATTCAGTAGGCCCTGTGATAGAATCAGTTTTACACTTCTATATGACACTTCACAGTTTAACCAACACTTTAACATAGAAAGGTAGACACTGATCATGCTGATTTCTCATCCGTCTCTAGGCATTCCTGTGCATTTGCTAGACAAGTGGCTGAAATTAAAAATATGGTAATTGTAGAATATTTTGAAGCTAGCTGCTTCATAGATTTCAAAGTGAATTGCCTTTGTTGATGAAATGTCCTGTATTAAGCCCTTTTTTAAAAAAGTTTTTAATACTGCAAAAAAGTAATTTAGACATCAGGAAAACTGTGGAATTTATACTTTTTATTGAAATTCATTGTTTGAAACCTGTCACTATTTTATTTTGATTTTTTTTTTCACTTGGGTTTAACCATAAACAGAATTATTGCTTGTATCTTTTAGAAACTTTATGGTTTTTGTAGTTTCTTTCATCTTAAAAAATAATAAATTTTTGTCAATCTGAAAATAAAATTTTAAATTAAATTTAGATAGAGAGGCATGTTTTGTTTTGAGACAGAGTTTCTCTCTTGTCACCCAGGCTAGAGTGCAGTGGCACATTCTCAGCTCACTTCAGTCTCCGCATCTTGGGTTCAAAGGATTCTCTTGCCTCAACCTCCCAAGTAGCTGAGATTACAGGTTCCTGTCACCACGCCCAGCTAACTTTTGCATTTTTAGTAGAAACAGGGTTTTACCATGTTGGCCAGTCTGGTCTCAAACTCCTGATCTCAGGTGATCTGCCCACCTTGGCCTCCCTAAGTGCTGGGATTACAGGTGTGAGCCACCACACCCAGCCATGTTTTTAAAAGCAAACCTTACAGAGGCTATGTGCAAAGGAGCTTATCTGAGGTGACAACTCCATGACATGATAAGTACTGGTGCTAAAGAGAGTATGAAACTATGAGTCCCTGTGGCAGGATTTGGGGGAGCAGGGGAAGAAGGGGTAAAAGCATTTTATTGAGGGGCTTGTGGGGAAGAGGGTTGAAGAAATGCTGACAATAGTGAGATCCAGTGTCCCCAGTGACAGAAAAAGGATAGCAGTTTTAAATGGTTCAAATGCTTGTTTCAGAGAACTCAGTGCAAGTGTGGCCATATAGATACAGAGTGTTAAAATGTTTCAGTGGAGTTTAAAAATAATTATGAAATTAGTTGGTAATGATAGTTCAGATGTTAAGAGGATTTGATACATCCTTATATTAAATGCCTTATCAGAAATATGTACCTTTCAAATTTTTGATAACAGTATTTAAAATATTTTAAAATGTTACTTTGCCTTTACCACAGACCAGGCTTTTAGGTCTGCTTCACTGATACTCAGGTGAGCACAGTAATGGGTGTTAATAATAAAAACATGAAAAGTACCTTTTTATATCTAATACCAGATTGTTTTCAGGGTCCCTGCATCCACTATTCAGACCATCACAAATGTAATACTAATAGACTGTTACCTTTGAAGGGTTGTCTGTAATTATTGTGTGGTAATTATGTAATCCTTCTAATCCCCACATGCGTAAATTTTGATATGACTTATGTGCAACCCACCACTAAATAGATTTTTTGATGGGTTTTTGTTTTGGTTTTTTTGAGTCAGAATCTTCCTCTGTCACCCAGGCTGGAGTGTAGTGGCACAGTCTTGTCTCACTGCAGCCCGGGTCTCCAGGGCTCCAGCATTCCTTCCACCTCAGCCTTCTGAGTAGCTGGGACTACAGGTGCACACTACCACACCTGGCTAATTTTTGTGTTTTGTGTAGAGACAGATTTCGCCATGTTGCCCAGGCTGGTCTCGAACTGCTGGTCAAGCAGTCCGCCTATCTTGGCCTTTCACAGTGCTGGGATTACAAGTGTGAGCCACTGTGCCCAGCCTAGTAATTGATTTATATTTAGATAGTTTTGAAGGTTAAATTCTTAGGGCTTCATACTGTCAAAATAAGTTTAAGGCACTCACAGACTGGGTACCAGTAAGTTTTAGAGAATAATTATGGGTTCTGTAAGTATGCATTTTTTTAATCACTGGATTTTAACATATTGATTGATCAATTAGTGGCATTTTTTTATTTTAGTTAACAGTCATTTTTGAGGGAGTTTTTATTCCTGCCAGTCTCTTACCACTTGGATCCCTACCACAGCCAAGTTACAGGTCAAGATTTTAATATGCCATGTAATTTGAACTTTTAAGAAAGTTTATGTGCATTTGTATGTAAAGTATTTTATAATTTTTAAAGAAACAACAGTCACATTTCTTGCGAGTGTCCTCGTGCCTTTAAAAATTTTCTTTTCTGGTTGGGGAACTG
Organism: Cebus imitator; assembly: GCF_001604975.1. NCBI lineage: Eukaryota > Metazoa > Chordata > Mammalia > Primates > Cebidae > Cebus > Cebus imitator. The sequence goes on along the minus strand of NW_016107389.1, from coordinate 6,875,914 downwards.
ATATTTGGTAACTGGTTTTACTATGTCTGCTTCTTTGCAAAGCTTTGTCTTTAACAGAGTGATATTCTATGCTAAAATAGTCATGTTTAGAAAGAAAATTGTTCAGTTGCTAGTTTCTTATTATATATATTCTTCATTAAACAGAGTTGATCAAGAGCTTAATGGAAAGCAAGATGAACCGAAAAATGAACAGTAAGTTTGGCATCTAGTCCAAACAAGACTGAAGAATGTGCTGATGAAGCAGTGCTGTTTTTGCATTCATAATGCATTTATTGGCCCATATTTTTATGTAACCTGTTACAAGATTGACTTGACTTTTCTTAATGGACTTTTGTATTATGCAAGGGACTGTTCACTGCTGTACTGGTTTGCAAATCTCTTGAATTTAGCTCTTTAATAGCTAACTGTATTATCATTTTATATTTTATATTGCTAAATAGCAGAGAACCACACTTTATATACAACAATTTTTGCATTTGTTTATTGAATGACACATCATCTTCGGTGAAATATTTATATGCATAAAAGGCAAAGGAAAGAAATAATATATATTTTTATGTTTTTTTGAGCAATATTTTTTAATGTGTACTTGTTGTATGGAAGAAATATGCAGGTAAATAAGACCATGATTTTGTAAAGTGCATATTAGAATTTTTGTTTTTGTGAATGGTTCAATACATTTCCTAGGTAACTTAGAAAATTAAGTTTCTCATAAGGCAACGAACAGTTAAACTGATTCTCATGGATACCCAAAGATCATGTACATAATCAAAGTGTATTAGTACCATCCCAAGGTTTTTTTCTCATTTAACATATATCATTTCATAATTCAGCAAGTACAAATGCAGGCACATTGCACACTTTTTTCTTTTTAAAGACAAGTCAAAAAGCCATTTTTAGAACTAGAGGATTTAAGACATTAGGAATGGGGGTTTGTAAATATGTATATAGGGAACATTTTATTTTCTGACCCAAAGTCAGAACTTTATAAAAATCTTGAGTTTGTTCACTAATGTGAAATAAGCCGTGTGTCCAGGGTATTGCTCCCCTGAATGTGTGTGAGTGCTGTGTAGTATTGCAGAGAATATGATGAGTTATTCACTGTCACAACTTTTTCTGTAGAAAANATTGCACACTTTTTTCTTTTTAAAGACAAGTCAAAAAGCCATTTTTAGAACTAGAGGATTTAAGACATTAGGAATGGGGGTTTGTAAATATGTATTATGGGTCATTTTATTTTCTGACCCAAAGTCAGAACTTTATAAAAATCTTGAGTTTGTTCACTAATATGAAATAAGCTGTGTGTCCAGGGTATTGCTCCCCTGAATGTGTGTGAGTGCTGTGTAGTATTGCAGAGAATATGATGAGTCATTCACTGTCACAACTTTTTCTGTAGAAAACAGGGGCTGCTTTTTAAACTGCTCTCACTGTGGGCACTTTACCAAAATACTTCCATATCAACTATTTGAACTCAGTAGTTGTTTGACCTAATTAGATGTGGTGTTTGTTCAAATTTCTATGAAATCATGTTTGACAATACTGTAAATTAGGTTAATTCTGTAAGTCTTAGAGAGCATCATTATATTGTGCTGTTTTCGATAACACATTTGATACAAGCATTTAAATGGTTTCATTTGGTAAGTACCATTACACTGAAATAAATTGTGTATGTGCCTCCAAACAAAAGCTTAATTATCGAAAAAATTATTTCTGAAACAACAGATTGATCTAATATTGTGTCATATACTTGAAAGACTCATGGACAGCTGGTCAGCATAATACCTTCCTAATCTGAAGGTTATGCTACTCCAAACCTTTCTGTAAGGTATTTTACAAAAGAGTGGCCTCGAGTAGCCCCATTAAAGTGGATGTGAGCTATCCTCTTAAGAGTTCTTCTATCCTAGATTGAACACACATGTGGCTGTTACCATTCTCACATAATTATAAGCCTCCTGTTACAAAAGGGAACTTTTCAATCTATACTTTTTGTCCTCCTCAGTCTTACACTTGGCATGCTGACTTAAAACCAATTATAAGAGATGCTGGAGGATTCCCAGAATGAAACATTCCTCAGCAGCCTCCTGACTTAACTCGGATCCGGCAGGTCTTGGCAGATCCGGAACTAACTTCATTACAGTGAATTGAGCCAAAACCATTATTGCTTGCTCACATCTTAGGAACACTTTTTGTTGAAGAAGCAAACTAACAATAACAAGTTAGGCATTCCTTCTGAATTTACCATATGAGGATTACGTGTAAACAATTGATTGTGACTAGATTCTCTATTTGTAGACCAGTTAACATAGTCTTTCATTTATGCATCTTTATCTTGCTCAAAGTGGGCTGAGGTTTTTAATAGGTGGTTTTCCACCACATTAAGTACTTGGTTCTTCAGTCTGAAAAATAGGAAAAATAGCTTTCTTTTTTGTGTTTTTTGATTTTGCAGTCATTACTCCTAACTGTAGATATGTGTTGCAAAAGCAATGTTTTTATGGATTTTTTTTTTTAAATAGAAGAAGCCTATATTCTGTTAAACATAAAAATTCAGAGACAACAGTGTTAATACCTGAGATATAAAGAAAAGGCGGTGCTGTGAATCACTAAATTAAAGGGATACTTGCTTTAACCTGTACCTTAATGGAATCTGGCATAGGGGTGCACCCACAGTAAATGTTTTATAACTAAGATTTAAGATCATAACCAGTAGGTTAGAGGAAGATCATTTATTAAGTTTGTTATTTCTAATTTATAGCTATGTAAAATGTTCCCAGTTACTGCACTTTAAGTTCCCATTACTGGGGTGAGAGTGTATGTGATTATACTGTTTTATCTTTCTGCTGGGATCATGGATCTAACGTACCTGGCTTAATTTGATGCATTTGTCACTAGACTCCAGGTGCCCCTTTTTTTAGTCAGAAGTTTTTCATGTGAAATAATTTGACCCTGTTTTCTGCTTGATCATACTCCTAAGCAGGCACCAAGGGAAGGTGTTCTATTCACCCCGTAGCTTCAGCTTAACAGTCTTTAACTCGGAGGGAGAGATGAAGAAATAGGATTCTAAGTAGGGTCTAGCAGAGTCACTGGAAAGTGATAAAACTAGGAAGGGAAAGCCAACCTTTATAAAGGGATAAAAACAGCTGTTACCTAATATGCCACTGTATGTGTGTCCTTCTTAAGAGAAGTACTATATATGACAGCTAGTGGTACCATTTCTTGTATCCAGCAGGAAAACCTACAGGCTACACAGAAGATATGTGAATAAAGACTGGATTGAAGGAGAAAAGGCCGATAATACATACCTATGATGAAAATTCATATTTTCTCTGTGTCCCTTCATACAGAAGCAAGTTTGAACAGAGAAAGTTAGCCATTACAGCACTTAAAGTTTAATTTTGAGGGGTTTTTCGTATTTCACTGCTGTTGAACATTGATGTAGTTTTCCAAAATCAACATCACTGTTTAGTAAGGGCACTGAATACTGAAGTCTGTTGATTGGCAAGCATATATCTGTAGCTAGAATTTCTTCAATTGTAATTCCAGAATTTAAAAAGGTAAGAGATCCACTTTTTCATAGAGGCCTTTAAAAAAAGACTTTAACACTTCTATTTGGCTGTGGATGTGAATGCTCAGGGAATTTGGGAATGTGTTTAATACAGAAGTGGCTTTTTATAGTTCTTCAAGTGATAAATTAACATTAGGACATATCAGGTAGAACAGGCCAGTTTGCTGATGAGATTGGTAGAGATGTGACAGTCGCTTCCTTTTTCCATGTCATATGCAGAGAAGTGTTAATCTTGCTCAATCAGATGGCAGTAGGAGATAGGCTGAAAACAGAGATTGCTACACCATTCTATTTAGTTTTCATGCCTGTTTTTTCTCCCATCCTATATGGACATTTGAGAAACGGATTACAAATCTGAGATGAATGGAGTAAAAAGAGGCAATAGTGTATTTATAAGTTAGGCCTATTTTGCTGTTAAAGAGTCTGTCTTGTTTCAGGTCATCAGAATTGTGTGGTGTGAGTTGCTGGGAGAGAGAGTCAAGAACTTAGACTTGAATGGGAAGGGCAACTGGTGAGGGAAGCGGGGTATTCTCTACTCAGTGTTCTAAGTTAGTACAAAACTGGCGAGCCCCTCCACTCCCCCCTGCCCAGCCACTTAAGATTCTGAATGAGATCAGTGTGGAGACCCAGTAATGTAACTTACCTTGGAAGTTCTAAATGATCATTGAAAATAAAGTAGTATGGTATGTTGAACAGTAAGGAGTGACACTAACATTTGAACATAACAGTATGTTGCAACTATCTATAATACACCTACCTATGTTTTGAGAACTAAGTAAAATGCTATGAAAAATTCACGTAAATAGGCACTTAATAAATCAAGCACCAAATGAAAATAATTTTGTGCTTTTAAGTTAATGATATTAAGCTATTTCGTTTCAAATAGATGATTCTAAGACATCCTACAAGAAGTTAAAATATTTGCCTTTTGCAGTTTTAATGCAATTTGGCTAAGGAGGAACTTGGAAAATAACATTCATCAGCTACTACGCTGCACTTTTTGTATGTGGACTTTGTAAAGCTTAATGCCCCTTTAACAGTTGCTTGTTTATTTTCGTAAACCTGTCTAGTAAATATTGATGGTGTTCAGGGCCACAGACTTGCACAGCCTTTGGGGCACTATTCACACAGAACACAACTTCGAGTTTGTTAAGACACTAACGCACTTTGGTATCTGTTTCAAGAATACTTTTGTTATCACAAGTTCATTGTTGTCATTTAGACAAAATTAATGTACTGTAATATTTTCCTACAGTTAGGAAGATGTTGCCTAGCCTAGTACTGTCATTTTGCATTGTGAGAAATTCAGTTCTGATGTCTGTGAGTGCAAGATATTGATGTGGTCCCTGTAAGAAATACTAGAGTTCGTCATGATTTACTAAGGAGATGTAATATTTTCTTTTCCTTTGACCTGTTAGGAATATAACTGTGTCTTTTATTTGTTGCACACCATATTTTTTGCAACATTAATGAATTTAAATAAATTAATTGGAACGTCCGTCTTTGCCTCATTTTATCACATTTTTCTATTTTTCATTATGCTACTAAATTTTTGCTCTGAATTGTCCTATAAGCCTCTGAAATAGTTTCAGGCCTTTCCACTTGTTACCCTTTCTAGTCTGAGTGCTTCTATTGTTTGAAGAGCAGAGAGTTCAGCCTGCTTTCATTATTTTAATATCAAAACAATAATGAAACTTTGTGTTTCTTAGTTGACAATTTTTTTAGTTAATGGGGAATCCAAGGATGAAAGTTTATGGCTTAAAATGAAAACATGGCATAAGTAAGAACTTGTTCATAGACCTCAGAGGTTCCAGCTGATGCCACCTTTTGTTGTTGGTTTTTCGGTTTTTTGTTTTGTTTTGGGTTGTGTTTTTTTTCACTTACTCTTTAATCAGTATTCAATTACTTTGTAGGATAAACTGCTCTACACATCACTGCTGCGTTTAAAAGCCAGTTAGTGTGCCATGCACCCTGACACCTAAAACAATTTGTGATTTTGCAAACTCGAAATGTAGACTGCAGTATCTCTTGCATATTAGAAGCAAACTTTAAATATAATTTCTCCCAAATTGAAATTTTTCAAGAACCAGTCACAAACTGAAAGCTTTGCTTGCCTAAATGAATTGCAGCACTCTTTCGAGTGGTAGAGACCCTGCTACAACCTTTTCAGAATTCGTCTGCAACGTCTTTTCAACAGTCTTATCCTGAACACACTTCCGGCGTGAAATATGAATACCCTACATTTCTTAAATTGTGCATCTAACAGTGGAGAAGATTCGGCTCTAAAAACGATAATTCCTTTAGGAAGGATTTCGCGTCAGTGCGCCTGCCCACCACTTTGGGGCTTGAAGCTCCAGCCCGACGCCCCTCCTTTCACCTCCTGGTCCTTCCCTCGCAAGGCTTGATTGGCGGGCGAGAGCAAGGCTGGGCGGGGCCTCCCGGCCCACCGGCGGGATGTCACTTCCAGGTTCAGCGAACACTTCCGGGTCGCCGGCTCCGGTCTGCGGCTTCTGCGGTGGCTGAAGAGGTGGTCGGAGTAGTAGGAACCTCCTGTTGGGCTGTGGCCGCTTCTGTCCGCTCCGCGGCGGGAAGCACCTTCCCCACAGGTAATGGGTGAGCTGGGCAGGGATAGGGAGGCAGGCAGGCCAGCGCTCCCCGCCGTCCCCGGAGCCGGGCTGCGCTGGTCGGGTCGTCTCTGAGGGCCCTTAGCTACTGAGTTCGGCCCGTTATCATACGGCTGTTGCCGGCGAGGCCCTGCGGCCGGAACCGGAGAAGGGTGGCGAGGCGGCGGGACGGTCGCGTCCTGTGGCGGGAGGCTCGTCGTCCACTGGGCGCCCGCAAAACCCACCTGGGGGAGGTCCTCAGCCCGCCGCCGTGTTTTCAGCCAGGTGAACGTCTTAAAGCATTCGCCGCCGCCTTGTGAGTTTTGCGGAATTTCGGAGAGCATTTTTTAAATGTCTCATTCCTGTGCTTTGTTGCTTGTTGATCGAAGTCTGCCTTCCAACTTTCTTCGTGCGAACTCAGACAAAAGGAACGAATTTAAAGTGGGTGGTTTAATGTTAAAAAAAATGCAAGGACGAGTTACTTCCGAATTTGTAGACTTAAAATTTTCTGAACTGCAAAACGAGAAGGGAACAATAAATTTCTGTGGCTGATACCACATCTAAAAGAGTAGAACACTTTTAAGGAAAGCCGTTACAAAGGCTTTTAACAAGGAATTTTTAAATAATGTAAGAACATTTAAATCAGTAATTGTAACGTTTAAAAAACGCATAGCTATTTTTAGATAAACTTAAATTTGTCAAATGGGACATGATGCTGTATTCCTACTTTGTAAACTTTTTGTCTTCCTATTGGGACTTGCCCTTTTTAAGCCCCCTCCCCTCCCGCACACACCTCGCACTTACATTTGCCTTCATTTGTTGAACAGGTGATTGATTTGGCGCCCATTGTGTGTCAGATACTGTTATAGACGCCCAGTTTACTTAAGTGAACAAAATAACTTGCCCTCATGGAGCTTACATTCTGTTAGAGCATGCAGAAAATAAATGTAAAATAAATATATAATGGTGTTAGAAGGTGATAGTGCCATCAAAAAATTGAGAAACATAAAGGAGTACGGGAAAGTTCTAGAGTGGAGGCGTGAACAATGGTGGTGGTCCGTGTAAGCCTCATTTAGTAGGTGTTATTTGAGCAAAGACTTGAAGGAATTAAGAGAGTTTGCTAAGTAAATGTCAGGAAGAGCATTCAGGCAGATAGGAAAGCAGTTACAAAGGCTTTTAGGCCTGTCGTGTTTGAGGAATAGCAAGGAAGCCAGTATATCTGGAGAGGGATGAGCAAGTTTGTGGGGTGGAGGGACAAGAAGATAAAGTCAGATCATGAGTAGCTGGATTATTGTAAAGACTAATAGATGCAACGGGAGGTTTTGAGTAGAGGAGAGGTGTTTTTTTTTGGGGGGGGAGAGGTGTGTTCTTACGGAAGTTTTAGAAGATCAGCTTGGCTGTGAGTTGTGATTAGAGTGTAGGGGTGAGTGAAGAAGCAGGGAAATCATTTAGGAGGTTTTTGCTGTAATCCAGGTGACAATGATAGTGGCCCAGGCCAGGGTGATAACAATAGAGATGGTGAGAAATGGTTGGTTTCTGAATGCATTTTGAAGGTAGGCCTTACAGGATTTGCTAGGAATTGGGTATGTAGGGTGAGATCGAGGGAGTGGACGATGACTTCAAAGGTTTTGCTCAAGCTCGTATAAGTTTGGATTTATTTAAGCCAAGATGCAAAAGATAACAGTAGAGATGTTGAGTAGGCAGCTAGATCCAGGAGTGAGAAGTTCTATGCTGGTGTGTGAATTTGGGGATCATCAGCCATGGTATTTAAACCATGACAATAAATGTTATTAGTAAGGAATGAGTGTAGACAGAAAGCAGCAGAGGACTAAGGACTGTGTCCTGTGACATTAAGAGTTTAGGGAAGGCCGGGCGCGGTGGCTCAAGCCTGTAATCCCAGCACTTTGGGAGGCCGAGGCAGGTGGATCACAAGGTCAAGAGATCGAGACCATCCTGGTCAACATGATGAAACCCCGTCTCTACTAAAACTACAAAAAATTAGCTGGGCATGGTGGCGCGTGCCTGTAGTCCCA
>NW_016107389.1:6855265-6867632 GCF_001604975.1 Cebus imitator | reverse complement strand
AGCGAAACTCCGTCTCAAAAAAAAAAAAAAAAAAGAGTTTAGGGAAAACAGAATCAACCAGCAAACAATATTAAGAAGGATGAACTAGTGAGTTAAGGGAACAATCCAAAAAGGATAGTGTTCTGCAAGCCAAGCTAAGATCCTTTACAGAAGAGGAGGCAGTAATCAGGTGTGTCATATATTCTGGTTGAGGATAGAGGATTAGCTTTAGCAGGGCCATTGATGACCCTCGGCAACCTATTTCCTTAGAGTGCTGAAGGCAAAAATGAGCTTAAAATGGGAAGAAAGGAATTGGGCGACAGTGAATACAGATAAAACTAAGGAATTTTGCTGCAAAGGGGAACTGAGAAATAGGGTGTAGCTGGCAGGGTGAAGTGGGTTGAGGGTTTTTTGTTTTTACTTTTTAGGGTGGGAGAAGTAGCCACCTATTTGTTTCCCAATGGAAATGATCCGCAGAGAGGGAAAATCTGATGGTGAGCGGTAGAAGTGACAACTGAATTGTCAGAACAATTTCCTTGAACGAACTTGAAGGCAGTGCCTAATACAAAGGCAGAAGGATTGGATTTAGATAAAAATATGTATAGAGTTCACCTGCAGTGGCAGGGAGGCAGAGTATATGGGTACAGGTTGGGCATCCCAAATCCAAAATGCTCCAAAGTACAAAACTCTGAGCACCAACATGACACTCAAAGGAAATGCTCATTGGAGCATTTCAGAGCTTGGATTTGGGGCACTCAACCCATAAGTATATATGATGCAGATATTCCAAAATCCAAAACACTTCCAGTCTCAAGCATTTCAGATAAGGGATGCCCAGCCTGTATAGCTATCAGTAGGGCACACAGTAGGGCACAGAATACCAATTGTGTGCCCTACCAATAGCTGTACAGGTTGGGCATCCCTTATCTGAAATGCTTGAGATAAGCAAGGGATGCCCAACTCATCCCTTGATGTGGCTGCGAGAGTCTGGAAGCCACTGCCTCAGTTTCCTCAATAAAGGGGGAAACTTTGTATTGTACTTAGATACATTTCTAATATATTAGCACTTTGAAATACCTCTGAGTAATTCACTCAACAAATACTTATTGAATACATACTACCTACCTTGTTCTAGGTGGTAAATATGTAACTGAACAAAAGTCCCTGTCTTCAGTGGGTTATCTATTTTAGGAGATGGGGACAGAGTAAGCATATGTATGTCAGCTTCAGTTATTGGTGTGAATAAAAATAAAGCAGTGTGAGGAAGAAGGGAGGTAATTCTTTCTTAAAGGTTGATTACAGAAGGCCTTTCTGATGAGGTATCATTTGAGTCAGAGCTGAATCAAAGGAGGGACTGAACTATGCAGGTATCTGGGAAGAATACTGACAGTAAAAAGAAGAGCTAGCACAGGCTGGGTGCAGTTGCTCATGCCTGTAATCCTAGCACTTTGGGAGGCTGAGGCAGACAGATCACAGCCTGCCCAATATGGTGAAACCCCCCTCTCTACTAAAAATAGAAAAAAAATTAGCCGGGCACGGTGGCGCATGCCTGTAATTCCAGCTACTTGGGAGGTTGAGGCAGGAGAATTGCTTGAACCCAGGAGGCGGAGGTTGCGGTGAGTCGAGATTGCACCACTACACTCCAGCCTGAGCGATAGAGACTCTGTTTCAAAAAAAGAAAAACTAGCACAAAGACCCTCAAGCAGGATCATGCCTGCCATGTCAAAGATCAGCAGGGGACCAGAATGACCGGAGCAGAGTGAGAGGGTGAATGGGCCAAGATAGGGCAGAAGGTATTGGGGGGCCCAAATCACATAGGTCTTGTAAACCAAGGTCTTTATGGTTTTCACGGAGGTGAGATGCTGCCATTAGTGGTTTTGAATAGACTGGTGATGCGATTTGCCTTATGTTTTAAAGTCTTAGTGTGGCTGCTATGAGGGTGGGGTTGGGATAGTCAAGGGTAGAAATAAGACCACTTCATGAGTTACCACATTAACTTTAGTGACAGATGATGGTGACTTAGGGTGATGGCACTGAAGATCGTAGAAGCTTTCAGATTCTGGTTATATTTAGGAGGAAGAGCTGAAAGGTTGGCTGATGGATTACATACCAGGTAAGAAAAAAAGTAGTTAGTCTTCATTGAGGTTTTTGATCTGTTACAGGAGGACTAGATTTACTGTTTACTGAGGCGGTTAAGACTGAGAACAGAGCAGATTTGCAAGAGTGGTATCGGGAACATGGTTTTTGACAAATTGAATTTGAGGTACCTACTTGATATTTTTATCCAGTGTCAAGCAGGCAGTTTTATATATAGGTACAAAGGGAGAAGTGAGGCCTGGAGATACAAATTTGGGAGCCATCACTGTCGCAGATAATAGATGGTATTCAAAGCCATAAGCCTGGATGAGGTAACTAAGGGAATAAAGCATGTGGAGAAGAGAGGACCCAGGAAGCCTTAGGGCAGTTCAGCATTTAGAAGTCAGGGAACTGAGAAGGAACCAGCAAAAGAAAACAAGAAATATGGTAGTATCCAGTGACATGAGAGAACTGAGAGTGGTGTCTCAAAGCTGACGAAATGTTTCAAGAACGCAGAAAGGATCTGTTGTATCCAATGCTAGCAAGGTATGTAACGTGAGGACTGATGGCTGGCCATTCCTTTTGCTGAGTTTTACCTGATGATTGTTCCTCAAATGTATTTTCCCCCATCCATCTCCAGACTGAAAGTGCCATGAGTTCAAGATCTTAACACCTGACATGTAGTAGAAGCTCAGTAAATATTTATTGACTCTGTACTGCTGACACCCTTTTTGAGCCCCCATCCCTCATCTGTTTTTAAATCTCGCACTCAAGCCCAGGTGTCTGTCCTTTCCTGCCTAAAATGCTTCAGTGGCTCCCCACTGCTTACACCTATCCTGCCAAACAAGTCCATCTGTGCCACCTCTTTCAGCTTCATCTTATGCCACTCCCTCCCTGTTCATACTTATGCCCTGATAATGTAGAACAGTTTATGTTTTTCCCCACAGACATTTCATCCTTGTTCTATTCTGTCAGCCTGGAATGACTTCCCTCCTCTGCTTGCCTAAAGTCTAGCTTTAAGAACCTGGAAGCTTTTCTGAGCAAACTCAGTCTGCGGGCAGCCTCCCTAGTACGCTTTGTATCTTTATCACAGTTCTTATACTGAGTTGAATCTCTTTTGTATGTTTGTTTCGCTCTCTAGAGTATAAATTTTTAGGATTAAGAGCATGTCTTCAGTCATCTTGTTCCCCCTGGTACCTGTCACAGTGCCATCCTCTTGGTAGGCACTCTGTAAATATTGAATTTTGAGCGAACAGGGAAATAAAAGGGGCAGACATGCAAATATGAGCTGACGATTGGACGGCAGGTAGAAAGGACGGTACATGGAAAATTCTAGACTATGTCAGAAGGCAGACATTTAAAAGAAATGGTAAAGACATTTTAATATGTCAAAATCACAGGGAAAAAACTGGAAAATCATTTGTAGCTATTCCTTGTAATTCTAAAATGATATCGTAATTTGCAATCACGAAGTATTCTTCTAGTTTTATATGAGAACATAGGAGGTAGACGATACTGATATACATAATTTATGATGTTACATTATGATCTTTTTTTTTTTTTAACAATTTTATATTAAATTTTTAGGACATCAATGCAAGCTTGAATAAGAAAAACAAATTCTTCCTCATAAGCCATGGCATATCAGTTATACAGAAATACCACTTTGGGAAACAGTCTTCAGGAGAGCCTAGATGAGCTCATACAGGTGGGAGACTGAATTGAAAATCAAACATTTTCATCTAGATGGGTTTATAATAATTCTTGTCTTATCACTTATCTCAGGCAAAGAGAAATGAGGTAAAATATCTTAGACTATTTGACCTAGCAAGTCAGTAACACTGACTGATGAATAACCTCAAATTCTTGTTTATTACACTGTCCTGACAACAGGACAGAAAATATGATTGAATTATATCATTAAATATAACTAAATCTGGGTATGTGCAGTGGATCAGGCCTGTAATCCCAGCACTTTAGGAAGCCAAGGTGGAAGGATTGCTCGAGGCCAGAAGTTTGAGACCACCCCATCTCCACAAAAAAATACAAAAGTTAGCTTGGTGTGGTGGCGCATGCCTAAAGTCCCAGTTACTCAGGAGGCTGAGGTGGGAGGATAGCTTGAGCCCAGGAGTTTGAGGCTTCAGTGAGCTGTGATGGTACCACTGCACTCCAGCCTTGGTGACAGAGCAAGACCCTGCCTCTAAATAAATAAGTAAAGTTAAATCTTCAAAAATTTTTGTTCAGCATAAAAATTGAGATTGTTGGTTTCCTACTTGTCAAATTTAGGGAAGAAAGGCATATTTTTTGTAGCTTGAAGATAATTTTTGTCCAGTTTAATAAAGTCTTTAGAGATTTAGAAGTCTGAATTTATATTTCAATTTTAAGAGAGTTAACCCTTTTATATCATTCTCCCAAAGTAGAACATATTAAGTAATTCCAGTTGTGGGTATATTTTATGAGCTTCAATAAAATTTAATAGGTTTTTTGTTCGTTAAGATAGACCCTTTGTGTTTAAAAGAAACACCTCTTTGTCTTCTCTTTCCAGCCACTGTGAAGGAAAGAGACAAAGTTTTGTTCTGGGTTTGTAACATCACTGCATGTTTTTAAGATTGTTTGTGTCAAGATAGTGCAAAAGATATCTTCCAGCTTTGCTGCTTCATCAGTTATGGCAAAGGAGATAAAGAAATTCTAGTTTAGAGGCTTGGGTTAACCACAGTTAAATTTTAGATGATAATTCGTGTATTTTTACTTACTTTGTCTTTAATGTTCTTCCCCAAGGGGATTTATGACCTTTACCTTTTCTCAGTCTCAACAGATCACCCCCCAACTTGCCCTTCAAGTTCTACTTCAGTTTGATAAGGCTATAAATGCAGCATTGGCTCAGAGGGTCAGGAACAGAGTCAATTTCAGGGTAAGGATATTTTCCTGAATCTAGAAGCCTGTACCAATGGTTGTTAAAACAGTGTGTTTTTTTTTTTTTAGTTATAAGAGGAAGAGGTGGCTTAATCAATTTTTGGAACTTGTTGTGTAGTAACTGTACTTTTCAATCAACTATATACTAAGTTGTGATATCAACTTAATGTGAGATACAGAGATGTTTTTAGAGTTTTATTTCATTGTTTCACAAATCAGCCTTGATATGTTTGGCTAACTTCCCTGAAGAGTTACTGAGATTCCAAACACCTGAAACATTATCTGCAGGATTAAAGGTAAGTGGTAGAGTAATCCCTACAGTTCTATTATGGTTTTCAAACTCTGGCTTTTCCCTGTTCAGGGAAGGAGAGTTATTTCTAGAAACTTCATGTTGTCTCCCTCATACTCTTAGGTAACCTGGCTGATAAAAACCTGATGTAGTGGTAGATAGCAGTCTATTCTGGTAGCTTGGTCTTACTTGAGTTACTTATACTTTGAACAGTCAGTCATCCAAAGCTAACTAAAGTTATTTCTCTCAGTTTCCTGATAACTTTAGATTAAGGGCCTATTGAAAGCATCATAGTGCAACAGAAATAATTTTACCACCTTATGGTATTGATGGAGTCATATAGAACATGATGATGTTTAGTTATCCTATCTAATTTCATGCTTATATTGTACTATAAGGCATAACCTATAGAAATATGATTAAAAGCAGGTTAAAATATGATTAAAACACAAAATTTGAACATTAGGTAACATCTGCCTACTTTATTTGGTATTTAAAATACTCATTAAATAATTTGAGTGTCTGTTACATACCAGGCATGTTCCAGATACACAGAAATGAACAAGATAGACAAAGCCCCATTTGAGTTAAATTTTTGTGAAGGATAAAATAAGTCTCTTTTTTTTTTTTTTTTTCCCCGCATTTTAAGTTTTGGGGTATATATGAAGAACATGCAAGATGGTTGCATAGGTACACACATGGCAGTGTGATTTTTTTTTTTTTTTTAACCCCGCCACTCCCGCACTCAAGTCTCTTATTTATCAGTTTCATGTGCCAAAAAGTTACCTGGAGTAAAATATACCTGTAAGACTATAAAATTTGACCAGTGGATTCTTGAATTACACAAACAGTAATGATTGTGGCAAAATTAATTTGTGTTTATTTACCCATATGCAGAAGTCTGCCCAGATGATCCATGTTAATACATAAATTTTGCTCTAGTAATAAATTTAGTGGACTACTTATCAAAGACAGTGTACTTCGCAAGGCCTAACTACTCTTCTAGGTGCATTATTGTAGCTTTCTAGTTTGGATTTCTTTAGCTAAAGTAATTTGGCATTTACATTTATCTTGTCTAGTGTTTCGTAAGTTTGTCTATATTCCAAAAGCTATAAATAACTGCTCTCAGCCTTGATAAGGACTTTTCCATTCTTGCTTTTTAGTTTCCTGCTGCTGCTATTGTAGCTCAGTCTTTCATCGCCCTGCTCATGGGTTACAGCCAACTTGATCAATTTTAAGTCCAGAATGTTTGCAAATAACATTCTCTGTAGCTTAGTGTAGCACATGACCAAGACAAAAGAGATAATACTTTAGAAATAACCAATTTTCAAAGCCATATTGCTAGATCAAATTTAAGTATATATTTTTTATTTATAATTTGCTGACCTAGGAGGGAGTAAGCATCCATTAAAAGAATAGAATAATCCTCTATGGCATGTTAAATTGTTTTTCGTTTTAAATCTTTTTATGGGTTCCATAATAAGTGAAATTATTTAGTCAAGTATTATAGTAGAAAATCCCCTTGAGTATGAGAGCTGAGGTTTTAATTGTTTCTATGTTTTAATTTATTAGTAAAAAATTCTAAATATATGTATCTTGAACTGAACTAATTTTTAGGGAGAAAATTCAGATTGAACTAGTATGTGTAAGTAAGCTTTTTAAGACCCATTGTATGTTTTTGGGAGAATATATGGCCATAGATAAAAATAATGATTACTTAAACATTGGAGTATTGGACTTCAAACAGTAAACAAGCATTAGAATATTTAATACCTTCCCCCCAAAAATAAGATTTAGTGATCAAGAAAAATAGCCCTTCTAAAAGACCTGAAAGTTTCCTTTCCCTGTTTTTTGATGTTTCTATAACGAACATTTCTTACATAACTTTTAAGATGTTCTTGGCTGGCACGGTGGCTCATGCCTGTGACCCCAGCACTTTGGGAGGCCGAGTTAGGCAGATAGCTTGAGGTCAGAGTTGGAGACCAGCCTGGCCCTTGGCCAAGACAGTGAAACCTCGTCTCTACTAAAATAAGCCAGACATGGTATTGCACGCCTGTAATCCCAGCTACTTGGGAGGCTGAGGCGGGAGAATTGCTTGAACCCAGGAGGCAGAGGTTGCAGTAAGTCGACATCATGCCACTGGGTGATCCAGCCTAGGCGATAGAGTGAGACTCCATCTCAAAAAAAAAAAAAATGTTGCCCACTTGGGGATACGTGTAAAACAAAAAATGTATTTATTAAAGGTGCATTGAAGATAAAATTTGGCCAAATGATTATTATAATTAGTATTTGACCATAGCCAAACATCTTATAGAAAGAACTTTTTGAATTTAAAGAATGAGTCCAAAATTTCTCTTTAAAAAGTATAATTATCCAGGCACTGCAGCTCAAGCCAGTAATCCCAGCATGTTGGGAGGCCAAGGCGGGAGGATCACTTGAGGGCAGGAGTTAAAGAATAGCCTGGGCAATACAGTGAAACCTTGTCCAAATAATACATAAATAAAAGGGCTGGGTACCGTGGCTCACACCTGTAATCCTAGCACTTTGGTAGGCCAAGGTGGGTGGATCACCTGAGTTTGGAAGTTAGAGACAGCCTGACCAACAAGGAGAAACTCCATCTCTAGTAAAAATATAAAATTAGCTGGGTATGCTAGCATATGCCTGTAATCCTAGCTACTCGGGAGGCTGAAGCAGGAGAATTGCTTGAACCCGGGAGGTTGTGGTGACCCAAGATCGTGTCGTTGCACTTCAGCCTGGGCAATGAGAGTGAAACTCTGTCTTAAAAAAAAAAAAAAAACATAGCTGGGTGTGATGGTGTGTGCCCATAGTCCCAGCTACTTAGGAGGCTGAGGTCAGAGAGCAGCCTGAGCTCAGGAGGTTGTGGCTGGCTGCAGTGAGCCATGATCACACCATTGCATTCTAGCCGTATGTGACACAACTAGATCCTCCCTCAAAAAAAAAGTATGTATATAAACATACAGATTATATATTTATAATTATATAATATATGCACACAAACTGAAAGATGTATATATAATGTTTATGTGATATATAATTATAGAGTATATATGTAATATATACTTACATATACATGTCTTAGTTTTTATACTAGAGATACTAAATGGATTTTGATTTTCAAATGGAGAGTGAAAAAGCCAGGTATTTAAATGAAAATTATACAGAAAAGCTTATTTAATGTTAGAGATTCTAGATGAAATTATTCTAAAAAGATTAGATTTATATTATTTAATCTCTTAGGTTAAACTTTTTAAAAACATTTTTTGGCTCAGAAGTTATCTAGCTAATGTGCTCTTTGATTATGTTAATTGTCCACTTAATTTTCATCTGAAATTGTAAGGCATTTAATAATTTTTTTTTTTTTTTTTTTTTTTTTTTTTTTTTTTTTTTTTAAGAGAGCAGGGTCTTGCTGTATTGCCCAGGCAAGTCTCGAATTCCTGGGGTCAAGGTATCCTCCTGCCTCTGCCTCCCTAAGAGCTGGGATTACAGGTGTGAGCCACAGCGCCCAGCCTAATAACTTTTAATTAACATCTTCAGTCAAGTTTTGTAGCATCTTTGCAGTAAAATAAATGAAATATTTACATTTATACTGCAACAAATGGAATTTTAGCGTATGCTTATATGCAAGTAGATTTTTCACTTCAGTCTGCATCTACAATGGTTTATTTATATTTGAAAGTGAATACTCAATACTGGCTCATAAATTCCAATAACTTGGAATTTATTTACATAACATTATTTACATAACAATGTAAAAGTATTTACATAACATTATTTAGAAATTATTTACATAACATCCAATGAAGGTAATTTTCCGCAAGCTAAGCTATGAGGACACAAAAGCAAAATAATGATTTAATGACTTTGGGGACTTGGGGAAAAGGGTGGGAGGGTGGTAAGGGAGAAAAGAGTACATATTTTTAGATGGCACGCAGTATTTTTTATACTGAAAATATAAAAAGTAGCTGGTTGTGATGGCGCATGCCTGTAATCCCAGCTACTTGGGAGGCCGAGGCAGGAGAATCACCTGAGTTTAAGTGGCGGAGGTTGCAGCGAGCTGAGATAGTGCCACGGCTCTCCAGCCTGGGTAATGCAAGACTCTGTCTGAAAACAAAAACAGAATACACACAATTTTTTTTTTTTTTTTTTTTTTGGAGATGGAGTCTCGCTCTGTCATCCAGGCTGGAGTGCAACGGCGCCATCTCTGCTCACTTCAACCTCCACCCTCTGGGTTCAAGTGATTCTACCACCTCAGCCTCCCCAGTAGCTAGGATTACAGGCACCCACCATCATGTCCACCTAATATTTGTATTTACATAGAGACAGGTTTCACCCTGTTGGGCAGGCTTGTCTTGAACTCCTCAGTTCAGGTGATCCTCCCAGAGTGCTGGGATTACAGGCGTGAGCCACCACACCTGGCCAGTAATATATATACTCAAGATTATGGATTACACACAAATTCAGGATGCTGGAAATGAACATTGAGGATAGCATCTACCTGTTCAGCTTTTAGAGGCTCAGACTGTAGCAAATGAGCAGATCTAATTTTTAAATATATCTTACAGGTTTACAGTTTTGTGCCTTTTTCCCTTAACATGATGTCATAGATGATTTTCCATGTATTGATCACTCCACTGAAATTGTTGTTGCCAAGTTATTTTTGCTAAATCTCATGCATCATTTGTAATACTATTGATTATTCTTTAACACCCATATTTCCCTTGAAAATCATACTGTGTGAGCTTTTCTCCTATTCCCTGGCCTCTTGCCCTCAGATTCCTTTGTAGTTACCTTCTGTCTTTGCTTATCATTTAATTGTTGGTATTCCTCAGGGTTATAGAGTGCCCTTCTACCTTTGGTTTCATCCAACCCTCTGGCTTGGTTAAAGTGAGTATCACGTTCTCATGCTTTCTCCTATACTCTACCTACTTATTGAACATCACGACTTAGATATATCTGAAATTCAACAAAGTCCAAATTTAACTTTACTCCCAAACCAGCTTCTTCTGTGAATGCATTGTCATTCCATCCAGAAACTTGGGAGTTACCATGGATTTCTCTCTTCCCCAACCCCACCATATTTATGGTTGTCAGTCCTACTGGACCTTCTTTTAAAGGTAGGCTACCTTTTAGAGTCTCTGCATTTCTGTAGATCCCTTTACTCTTTCTTACTGTACTAAAGCCACTTGCACCTCTTTGGTTCACCCAGCTAACAGACATCAGCTTCATAGCTGGTCTGTCTTCTTTGGTCATACTCCTGTCTAATCCATTGTCTACATCATCACCAAAAAAGCAAATCTGATCATGTGACTTTGGCTTAAAATCCTTCATTGACCTCCCAGTACCATTAGGATGGGGCAAATGTTTTCCAAGGTTCTCCTTTATCTTCGGATCTCCTGACACGATCTGTTTTCTGAAATGGACTACTCCATTCCACATGTTTGTCTTCTTTTCCATTATCCCTTCTTTCCCTTGACTCTTACTCTTCAGGACTCAACCTTCGCTTTTTGAGAGAAGCTCTCTGCCTTGTGTCCTCCATACTCTTGAGTGCCTTTGCTGTACTCTCATTGTACCCAGTAACTTACTCTTTCATAGCACTGTTATACTATATATCTATTTGTTTTAATGATCTCCCTACTAAACTCAGCTCGCCGTTGGCAAGGACTGGTGCTTACCATTGTATCCTCAGAGCCCAGCATAGTCTAGCACACAGTGATTACTCATTTATTCATTCATTCATTCATTCATAGCCATCAGTTTTCATCAGTTTTCTTAATCTCACTTGATAGACTATTTACATTGAATCCAGTTTTTGATATTACAGTAATATTTCAGGGAGCATTTCTATGCTTGAAACTTTGTTTCTAAATTGAAGATTTTAGTCATTTAAGTGTTGCATACTTAATTTCCTCTGTGACTATATGTGCACATGTGTGTGTATCTCAGGTTTTAATTATATTCTGTTGGTGTCTTTGCACGACTTTCATCACATTGTTTTTAAAAATTTCCGGCCACGCGTGGTGGCTTATACCTGTAATCCCACCACTTTGTGAGGCTGAGGCGAGTGACCTGAGGTCAGGAATTTAAGACTAGCCTGGCCAACATGGTGAAACCGTCTGTACTAAAAATACAAAAAGTAGCCTGACATGGTGGGAGGCACCTGTAATCCCATCTACTTGGGAGGCTGAGGCAGGAGATTCGCTTGAACCTGGTAGGCAGCAGTTGCAGTGAGCCTAGATCACGCCACTGCACTCCAGCCTGGGTGACAGAGTGAGTCTCCATCTGAAAAAGTAAAAATAGGTTGGGCGTGGTGGCTTACACCTGTAATGCCAGCAGTTTGGTAGGCCAAAATTGGCAAATCTATATAAACATTTACATATAAATATTTATATAGAAATTAGAGGGTCTGCTGGGCACGGTGGCTCACACCTGTAATCCCAGCACTTTGGGAGACTGAGATGGGCGGATCACCTGAGGTCAGGAGTTTGAGACCAGCCTGGCCAACATGGCGAAACCCTGTCTACTAAAAATACAAAAAGTAGACAGGCATGGTAGCCTGTGCCTGTAGTCCCAGCTACACGGGAGGCTGAGACAGGAGAATCACTTGAACCTGGGAAGTGGAGATTGCAGTTAGCTGCGATTGTGCCCTGCACTCCAACTAATTAGAAGAATGTGGCCTGGCTGTGGTGGCTGACACATGTAATCGCAGCACTTTGGGAGGCCAAGGTGGGAAGATTGCTTGAGGCCAGAAGTTTAAGACTAGCCTGTTCAACATAGCAAGACCTTGTCTCTGTTTTTAAAAATGTGAAAATAGGCTGGGTACAATGACTCAAGCCTGTAATCTCAGTGCTCTGGGAGGCCAAGGTGGGTAGATCACCTGAAGTCAGGAGTTTCAAACCAGCCTGGCTAAGTGGTGAAACCCTGTCTCTACTAAAAATACAAAATTTAGCTAGGTGTGATGGCATTTGCCTGTAATTCCAGCTACTCAGGAGGCTGAGGCAGGAGAATCACTTGAACTCGGGAGGCGGAGGTTGCAGTGAGCCAAGATTGCACCACTGCACTCCAGCCTGGGCGACAGAGTGAGACTCCGTC
>NW_016107389.1:6847219-6855160 GCF_001604975.1 Cebus imitator | reverse complement strand
GATCGAGACCATCCTGGTCAACATGGTGAAACCCCGTCTCTACTAAAAATACAAAAAATTAGCTGGGCATGGTGGCACGTGCCTGTAATCCCAGCTACTCAGGAGACTGAGGCAGGAGAATTGCCTGAACCCAGGAGACGGAGGTTGCGGTGAGCCGAGATCGCGCCATTGCACTCCAACCTGGGTAACAAGAGCGAGACTCCGTCTCAAAAAAGAAAAAAATTGTACAGGCCAATAAATGTTGTAGTGTTAGTGACTAATATAGTAATGCATCTGAACCAAGTCACAGGATTAACAGTTTGCAGGAGATCCCAGCTTTTGTACAACTTTGGAGAATTAACATCCACAATGAAATGTAACTTAAATATTTCCATACTATTTTGAATGAACTTTCATAACTTAGCCACCTGAGGGCAGTAGCAATACAAACGCAAGGTTTTTTTTCCTTCCTGTTTCAGGTAAGTAACTTGCAGATGAATTTGCAATACTGAAAATACTGTGTACCAACTAAAATGTTTTTGAACTATTCCTTTAGCAAATTTGTCTCTTTTTTTTCTCGTCTCAGTAACTAGGATTAAAATTAAGGAAAATCTTAAGCATTAAACTTCCTAACAATTATGTACTTGGCAGCTAAGATCTCAAATTGGTGAAAAATGTCAGGGGAAAAAATAACTTCATGGTATGTCTAAATGTTTTGTTTTAAAGGGTGCGCTAAATACGTACAGATTCTGCGATAACGTGTGGACTTTTGTATTGAATGATGTTGAATTCAGAGAGGTGACAGAACTTATTAAAGTGGAAAAAGTGAAAATTGTTGCCTGTGATGGAAAAAGTAAGTGTTTGCCTAAGTTCTTTAAAAGCAAAGCTACTGGAAACCTTGATTTTATGAGCCTTTAGAATATCTGCATCTATATGAAAAGCCTAAGGGGGAACATGGCCAAATGCTCAATGCCCAGATAGATCCCAGGCTTCTAGCTCAGCCAAATTCTGAATTACAAATCTCAAACAGTGCTCTGATTGACTGTAGGTGGATAAATTTTTAAATGACACAGATTGAATTTGGGTTGGGGAAAAGTCTAGCTTAAGAATTTTAGAGGAATGGATATTTTTCCATCATGACACCAATCCGTTACGTATATGCACCAGACCTAGGACTTCAGGTCCTTAAATGTTTCAAAAGCTATACACCTCTGGTTTCTGTTTCATGGTTATTTCCTTTTTATGATTTATATTTTAAATACAAATTTTTAAATAGAAAAGACTGCTGTTCTTTAAGAGGGGGAGTTTTGAAAAGCAAGAAAAAGAAATGCAGAAAGTAATACTCCCCATTTCCTTGTTTAAGTTGGATTTGTTTCACATATTTTGGATTTCCAAATAGCTAATTACTGAAGAAATGTAGAGAATACCAAAAAACACATTATAACACTACCTGATGATGGTGTTATATGATGGTGTTATAACTACTGTATTAAATACTATATATATACATATATATACACTATATATATTATATATATATACTATATATATGGTGTATATATATATATATATATATATAATATATATATATAGTATAAATACTATATATATGTATTAAATGCCATATACTTTGTTTCCCAAAAATGTATATGTAGATATTTCTAAATATATCAATCATTTCACTAGTCTGAAACCTGATTTTTAATGGCTATATAAAATTACACCTTCAGCCCTTTTTAAAGAAATAGTCTCTGAACCTAGCAATGGTACTTAGTGTTCCTGTAGGTTAATTTATAATACCTAGACCTCTGTTAATGCTTGGTGCTGCTTAGAACTTTGTTACCTTGGAAATGTTTTGTTGCATTTTGCAGTAGCCACTCATGGCTATTGTATTTAAAATGTGGGTAAGGCAAGTGAGGAATGTAATGTTTTAATTTTGTTAATTTGCATTAATGTGAATTTAGCCACATATCACTAGTCAGTGGTTACCATATTGGACAGAACAGATGTAGATTAGTAGACTGTCAGTTTCACTCCTTTGAACCATAGCTGAGAACCAAAAAGTCAGTAAAATAAATATTTTGTTCAGAAGTTCTTTTTACTGATAGGAGCTCCTGTCTGGTAGGCCTTTAGAGTGTGTGGCTGTTAACTGTACAAGATTGTTTTCCAAAGCACAATAGAAGAGAAGTAGCAGATCAGCCTTATTTATATAAATCTATATTTATTTCTTTCCCCCACTTATAGTACAGTGTAGTAATTGATGGACTCAAGCTGAAATTGTATTCCATTTACTTTAATGCAGTGGTAGAAGTTTGGGATAGTAGGCTGGGCATGGGGCTCATGCATGTAATCCCAGCACTTTGGATCACTTGAGGCCAGGAGTCCAATGCCAACATGGTGCAACCCCATGTCTACTGAAAATAGAAAAAGTAGCCATGCATGGTGGGGCACACCTGTAATCCCAGCTGCTCCAGAGGCCGAGGCAGGAGAATCGCTTGAACCGGGGAGTCGGAGGTTGCTGTGAGCTGAGATCATGCCACTGCACTGCACCCTGTGCAACACAATTAAGAATAGAAAACAAGTTTGGGACAGTAAAGGACCTGGAAAAGAAATATGTTACATATGAACCCAAGGCAGTTCAACTTGGTTTTACTCTAGTATGAATAGGAAGAGCAAAGCATCTTTTTAATGTTTGTTTGAAAAGGTTATTGAACTTGTGAATGTATTTCCACTGTCACCTTCCCTCTCCAGCCTTGCTGTCTGTTCTTCCCCACCCCTCAAGCTACCACCATTAGTCCTGTGTTCTCATTTTTGATATTCTTAAAATACTTACATTTAAAATTAAATTGCTCCTTGAATTTACTTTCTTTTCTTTGTTCCCTAGATACTGGCTCCAATACTACAGAATGAAAAGGGAAAAATGCCCTTGTTTTATGCCATCTTCTGTTATTCATTGCTTTTGAAGATAAGCATAGAAGAGACTTTTTATTTATTCTAGAATTGCAGAAATGACTACACTGTGCTATACCAGAGAATTCCACTAGGAAGACGCTTATCACTCTGTAGCCTCTTTCCTTTATTATATAGCATGAAAAAACATAAAACTTTTTTTTAATGACAAAAGTTGTTGCCTTCTTAAGAACCTTCTTCAATAAACTCATTTTACAACTCTGAGTAACAAGTGGTGAAGCTATAAGGTAGCAATATGAAGATCGATAGATACTAGATAATGCATTTTCTCTGCTAGGAACACGATATTCTTTCATAAGTCTTAATGTCACTTTACCTGATCAGCAGCGGCAAAACCAGGGTGGAATCAAGAAATCCCCTTGTTTTTTAAAGTAAAAAGCATGATTGGCCTGAAAAACCCAGGTACAACTTAATTAGGAAAGCTTAGACAATCATAGCAAAAACAAAACCAAAAAACTTTCCTTAGACCACGTAACATGAGGAAGGGGGGTTAGGGTTGCTAGCATGCCATTGTAGTACTAGATTCTCAAAACTTTTTGGCTAGGTGCTGGTCGCTCACACCTGTAAGCAATCCCAGTACTTCAGGAGGCCAGGGTGGAGGAGTACTGGAACCCAGGAGTTCGAGACTACCCTGGACAACAGACTGTCTTTACAAAGAAAACTGTTTCATCCTCCAGCTCATCCTATCCTATTTCCATATTCCCTTCCTAACCTCCACTACTACCCATTACATACTCTGCTCCAGTTAAGCTCAAGAAAAAAAGAAACCTATGATTTCTTAATGTTTGGTTAGGCTGTTTCCTCCAATTTTCATGTCTTTACTGTCAGTGTAAAACATCCTCCCCAAAACTTAAATGCAGTTGTATCTCTGAGTGTAATCTATTTCTTTCTGACCTCTTGCAATGGAGTCATTTAAATACATGAAAAGCCTGGGCATGGGAACGCAACGCCTGTAATCCTAGCACATTAGGGGCCGAAGGAGGTGGATTGCTTGAGCTCAGGAGTTTGAGACCAGCCTGGGCAACATGCGGAGACCTCGAACTACTCAAATTACAACAACAACAAAAAAAGGCCAGATATGATGGTGCGTACCTGTGGTCCCAGCTACTCGGGAAGCCGAGGTGGAAGCATTACCACTTGAGCCAGGGAGGCGAAGGTTGGAGTGAGCCAAGATCATGCCACTGCACTGCAGCCTGGGTGACACAGTAATACCGTCTCAAAAACAATAAATACACGGAAAAACAAAGCACAGAATATAAACCTTTTTGACAGCAGTAATGCATGTTTCTCCCAGAGGTGGTCAGGATAATCATTCAGATACATTTATTTGGTTTCACAGCTAACGTTTGAATAGTATTCTCCAAGGAAAACATTCACAAACTCTTACTTAACTCATATATGCCTGACACACTAGAAAACTACTATTGGAGGAGAACGTGGAGTTCAACCTAGACTTTTCCTGTTTTCTTGAGATGGAGTCTCACTCTGTCCCTCGCCCAGGCTGGAGTGCAGTGGTGTGATCTCTGCTCACTGCAACCTCAGTCTCCCAGGTTCCAGCTATTCTCCTGTCTCAGCCTCCCGAGTAGATGAGATTACAGCTACACGTCCCCACACTTGGGTAATTTTTTGTATTTTAGTAGAGATGGGGTTTCACCGTGTTGCCCAGCTGCCGAAGCAATCCACCCGCCTTGGCCTCCCAAAGTGCTAAGATTATAGGCGTGACCACCATGCCCGGCCCAGACTTTCCTTTAAACAGCTCTGTACTAGAAAGTGGTCTGTACCTAGGGCTTTGCGCAGCATTATTTAGTGGGAGGCCATTTCTCTGATGGGACAGGTTTTTGTTTCAGGCTGACTGAAGTAGAGTCACAACAGATTAGCTAGAGTACTCCTACAGGTAACTGCTATGGAATACTTAGGATTTTTACATTTCATCCATTGAAACCAGTTTACATATTTAGCTTAGCCACCATACATACGTACCTCTGCTTTTGCCTGGGCAGAGGTGTAGAAGTCAAAGCCTGGCATTTCCTCCTGTGACTTCTAATTATCGCATACACATCACATGACTGATACTTGCACTGTGGCGTGTCTTCTAATCTTCTAATCTTACCCAAGCCACTGGAATTAAAGTAAAAGGTCACAACAGGTGCATGTATCACTTTGTGCCCTTGCAGCTGGCCAGTTTCTAGTCTAGGGATAGAATCCTAGTTGCCTGCTGATTCCTCAAAGATCTAGAACCACAAATACCATTTGATCCAGTAAACCCATTACTAGGTATATATGCAAAAGAATGTAAATCATTACACAGATACATGTATGTTCATTGCAGTACTGTTCACTATAGCAGAGACATGGAATTAACCCAAAGGCCATCAAT
The DNA here is from genome assembly GCF_001604975.1 of Cebus imitator. Taxonomy (NCBI): domain Eukaryota; kingdom Metazoa; phylum Chordata; class Mammalia; order Primates; family Cebidae; genus Cebus; species Cebus imitator. The sequence goes on along the minus strand of NW_016107389.1, from coordinate 6,849,834 downwards.
GATAGACCGGATAAAATGTGGTACATACACACCATGGAATACTATGCAACCGTAAAAGGGAATGAGATTATTCCTTTGAAGGGACATGGATGGGCCTGGAAGCCATTATCCTCAGCAAACTAACACAGGAACAGAAAGCCAACCACCACATGTTCTCCTAATTGGGAGCTGAACAATGAACACATGGACACAGGGAGGGGAACAACACACTGGGGCCTGTCAGGTTGTGGGGTAGGGGGAGGGAGCACATGAGGAAAAATAGCTAATGCATGGGGGCTTCATACTTAGGTGATGGGTTGACAGGTGCACCAAACCACCATTGCACAAGTTTACGTATGTAACAAACCTGTACATCCTGCACATGTGCCCCGGAACTTATAAGAATCGTAGGTGCCTGTTAATGTGGAAGAAAGAAATTCATTAATTCACCTGTCAGGAATACAAGTCAGAGAAAGCTGGGCTTTTTGTGATAGTGTAGAGACAGTCCTCCAGGTTTGCTATTTTAACACCCAAAGAGTGGACAAAGAATAGCCTCTTCCTTGGGCTTAATGCCAGACTGGTGACTGACTGGCTTCATATGATTTACATTCACCCAGCTGGGGAGAAAACAGTATTTCCTCTCGGTACATTATCGACTGATACATAACACACTGGTACATTCATAACACACTGATCTGTTGCCTTAAGTTTTGAAAAGGTCACAAATGTATACTAACGGTAAATTTCTGGAATATTTTTAAAGTACACATATTTACAATGATATATATGAATCAATTGGGGAAGCAATTTGTAATGTAAGTTATGAAATTTGGATTCAAGTGGAAAATATAGTTGATTTTGTAACATGAGAGCAGATTACAGGAGGCCTTGGAAAGCTGGGCAGGGAAATTCTCAAGAGGTCCTTAATGGTCTTTGAGGGTGGGAGACACATGAAACAAAGCTGAAACATGCAGGAAAGATAAGAGTATCCAGGGAGTAGTTAAAATTAGACTGGCTTAGGGGTTTAATTATGGGAATGAGAAAGCCCAGATGAGGGAAATTCAAATTCCAATGAAAACTCAGAGTCGAGTTCAGGTGAACATACATATGAACATTTGTCAGAACTTACTAGCCAAGATGCTAACCCATGGACACATGAAGGCTCACAGATCAAAACCTTTCAAAGCTGAATGGAACCTCAAAAATGATCCAGTGACTTCAGTCTCCTCTTTCAGTGCACAAGAAAATTAAGACCCAGACAGGGATGCACCTTTTGAAGACCAAAAATCCAACCAGGAGGAAACCTGAGTATAAAACTCCCAAAATTATATGACTACATGAAAATAAATTAAAACCTGTCATTTATAGCATTATTTAAGCACCTTTAAGTCCCTACTACTGCGCACCTACATGCACACTATATGCAGATAAGTGAGAAGCCAATGGATTAAAAATCAATGTCTACTACTAAAATTTTTAATGAAATGGCATTTAGCACTTCAAAAATAACTGGGTAGAGGGATGGATTGCAGTCAAACAAAATGGACCATGCATTGATAGCTGCTGAAGCTCTGTAACAGGAAAATGAGATTCATTATATCCATCTTGGTTTTGCCTGCAGGCAGAGACGTGAGGGTGTTCTTTCTACTTCTGGAGACACACAGGCAGCACCAATTCTTTGGCCAAGTTAAGGAATGGACACAGAAACTTTATGCATTTCTCTTTCCTGCTTCTTCTCACTCTACTCCCTGTTATGAAGCCTCTATCTGGAGACTTCCACATCTAGTCACGCCAGAGTAAGAAGGGTGGGACTTAACTTTCTCTATAAACAACTAGAAAAGTAGATTAAATATATGAAACACATGTTTTTCATGTATTGGATCACAGGCAGCACAGGACTGTAATCACTGAAAAACAAAAAAAGTAGGATGAACCCTACAGTCATCCGAGCTCTTTTCATAGACGCAATATCCGAGCTGCAGACACAGGGAAAGGAAACCCAAACAGAACTTGTCAGCATTGCAGAGTTGAAGGAAGCTAAAGTCGTTGGAAGCTGCAAGCACATTTCCAGAAAGGAGACCACTATGGAGAGGAAAAAAAACCTCCAGGAATCTATACCGTGGTCCCCTAGAGTCCTTACGGAGTGCCTGGCTGCGTAGAAGCAGAGTGACACTCTACTAGGCTAAGAGTGGGGAGTTGCAAACAGCAATTCCCAAAGCTCACGGTAGGGGATGCCAGAGTAAAGAGTCCTCGGTAATCACCCAAGACATTGGAGACTGCAGACCAGTCATGCCTTAGTAGCAGGCATCCCTTGAATGAAAGCTGCTTGACTTGGACTCACCCTAGCAAAACTGAAAAGCAGGACTCAAGGGCATCACGCTGTTCCACAAAGAGTTGCCAAAACGAAGCCCAACACAAGTCAACAAAGTCCAGATCCTCAATAACTTAAAAGTTACAGTGTCCTGCATCTAACAGAAAAATCACAAGACTTGCTAAGCAACAGGAAAATGTGACCTTTATGAGGACAAAAAGTAGTGAACAGGAACAGACACCGAAATGACAGGGGTGATAGAGCCAGCAGACAAGGATGTTAAAACAGCTATTTTTTATGTTCATACAAGTACTTAAGGACAAAA
>NW_016107389.1:6845230-6846657 GCF_001604975.1 Cebus imitator | reverse complement strand
AAAAAAAAAAAAAAAAAAAAAAAAAAAAAAAAGCAGTGAGAGCCAACAGACACTTTATACTCACAAAAACAAAGATAATGATTTCCAAAGACTACATGTTACCAGCTATGCAGCTAGAAGACAAAGAAATAAAATCTTAAAAATAGTGAAGGTCACCTCACATCCCTAACGATGCCTACTAGCAGGGGAAAAAAATAACAAGGGTTGATCAGAATATAGAGAAATTGGAATTCTTATGCAGTATTGGTGAGAATGTAAAACTGCCGCAACTACAGGAAACAGTATGACAGTTCCTCAAAAAAATTAAAAAGATAATTACCAGCCAGGCACGTCGGGTCATACCTACTTTGGGAGGCTAAGGCAGGAGGAATACTTGAGGCCACTACTTAGAGACCAGCCTAGGCAACATAGAGACTCCGATCGCTACCAAAAATAAAAATAAAAATTAGCCAGGTGTGGTGGCATGCACCTGTAGTCCCAGCTACTTGGGTGGCCAAGGCAGGAGGATTGTTTGATCCCAGGAGTTCAAGGCTATAGTGAGCTACACCTGTGCCACTACATGCCAGCCTGGGCAACAGAGCAAGACTCTGTCTCAATCAATCAATCAATCAATCAATTTACCAAATGATCCAGCAATTCCAGTCTTGAGTGTATACCCAAAAGAATTGAAAGCATTGGCCAGGCATAATGGCTCATGCCTGTAATTCCAGCACTTTGAAAGCTAAGGCAGGAGCATGCACTGAACCTAAGAGTTCAAGACCAGCCTGGGCAACATGTGAAAACCCTACCTCTATTTAAAAAAAAAAAAATTAGCTGGGTGTGGTGGCGGGCACCTGCAGTTCTGGCTACTCAGGAAGCTGAGGTAGGAAGATCATCCAAGCTCCAGAGGTCAAGGCTGCAGTAAGCTGTGATGGCACCTGTGTACTCCACCCTGAAAGAGAGAGTAAAAATACTGTCTTAAGAAAAAAAGAAAGGCCGGGCATGGTGGCTCATGCCTGTAATTCCAGCACTTTGAGAGGCTGAGGCGGGAGGATCACAAGGTCAGGGGTTTGAGACCAGCCTGGCCAACATGGTGAAAACCTGTCTCTACTAAAAAATAAAAAATTAGCTGGGTGTGGTGGTGCACGCCTGGAATTTCAGCTGCTTGGGAGGCTGAGGCAGGAGAATCGTTTGAACCCGAGAGGCAGAGGTTACACTGAGCCAAGATCACACCACTGCAGTCCAGCCTGGGCAACAGAGCAAGACTGCATCTCAAAAAATAAATAAATAAAGCTGGGCATGGTGGCTCACGCCTGTAATCCAAGCACTTTGGAGGCCAAGACGAGCAGATCACCTGAGGTCGGGAGTTCAAGATCAGCCTGACCAACATGGTGAAACCCCGTCTTCAAAAAAAAAAAAAAAAAAAGCTGACTAGGCATGGTGGCTCA
>NW_016107389.1:6838474-6843251 GCF_001604975.1 Cebus imitator | reverse complement strand
GTTTCACCATGTTGACCAGGCTGGTCTCGATCTCTTGACCTCGTGATCCACCCGCCTCGGCCTCCCAAAGTGCTGGGATTACAGGCGTGAGCCACCGCGCCCGGCAAGGTAACTTTTATATGCACTGGAAAATAGAAACATTTGTCTGACTTGCTGTATTGCAAAATTTACTTTATACTCAGTGGTGTGGAACCAAACTCACAGTAACTCTGATATACCTGTATACACACGTTTACTATAAAACGTGTTCGAGAAGGCCCATAGGAGCACAGTTTATAATGGACAAAAGTTGGCAACACCCCAAATGTTCATCCATAATAGAATCGATCAACTATGGTATGTTCATACAATGGAATATTACAAGCAGTGAGAATCACTGAACTGCTGTATACCACACAGACGACTCTTGTAAACATAATGCCAAGTTTAAGGAGCCACAAACAAAAGAGAACATAGTATTTACATAAAATTCAAAAACAGGCAGAATAATCTGTCATGTTAGAAGTGAGAACAATGGTTATTTTTGGAAAGTCGTTGGAAAAGGAACACAAGCGATACTCTGAGTTGCTGGGAATTTCCTTTTTCTTGACCAGGGTTCTAATTACACAGGTGTGCTTACTTTGTAAAAATTCTTGAGCTTTATATTTAGAACGTTGTACTTTTCCATACAGATATTGTACCTCAGATAAGACATTCATTGAAAAAGAGGCTGGAGACACTGCTTCACACCTGTAATCCCAGCACTTTGGGAGGCTGAGGCAGGAGGACTGCTTGAGGCCAAGAGTCCAAGACCAGCCTGGGCAACACGGCAAAACCCCGTATCTACAAAAAAAATGTAAATTAGCAGGGTATTGTAGTGCATGTCTGTAGTCCCAGCTACTTGAAAGGCTAAGGTAAGAGGATCGCTTGAGCCGAGGAGATTGAGGCTACAGTGAACCGTGATCATGGCACTGTTATTAGAGAACCCCACAAATCCCATAATATCCACGCATCTACTACAACTGAGCCCATCCACGCTGCCTTCACTCCTGTTACTGTGAGTGAACTGTTCATACCTCCATCAAAGACAAGGCTTTCTTCCTGGGCACTTAAATAATCATTCCTCTTTTCTTTACAAAAATGTCATTCTGGCAAGCCTCCCGACTCATTCCTGCATCTTTTCCTTTTGACTAGATCTTTCCCATCAATATACAAATGTGTTATCACTTTATACGTTTTTAAGATAACCTTCTCTTCACCAGTTACTGTACTTTTCTGCTTCTCTTAAAGTAAAACTCCTCAAAAGATTTATATATACTTGCTGAATGCCCTTTTGTTCTAGCATTCGCCCTGAACCACATCCAATCAAGCGTTCAACTCCACATTCCACAAAAACTGATCTTACCAGGGTCACCTCCACATTGTTAAATCCAATAGTCACTTCCTCATCCTCATCATATGTGAGTCTTATCGGCTTCTGGTGCAATCATCAACTCTCTCTTTCCTGAAACACTTTTTCCTGTTGGCTTCCAGAACACCAAATTCACCCCAATTTTCCTTCTACCATGCTAGTGACTCCTCTCCTCCTGCCTTTCCTGGTTGCTCCTTGTCTCCCTGCCCTCTGCATTTTGGAGAGCCTGGAACTCATGTAGTAGCCTCTATTCCATTTCCACTCCTTGAAAGCGCTTTTCCATTTCATGATTTTACACAATCTATAAGCTGTTAACACCACGTGAGTATCTCCAGTCCAGACCCGTCTCTTGAATTCAGACTTCTGTATACATTCATCTCTTCGACATCTCTACTTGGATATCTAATAGTAATCTGCAGTTTCCTACGTTCACAAAGTCCTGATCTTCCCCTGAAAAACCAGTCTTTCACAGGCTTCCCAACTTCATGGCAACACCATCCTTCTAACAAGGTAAAACCCTTGCAGTTACTTACTCCTTCATTTCTCTCAAACTCAATCTGTCAGCAAATCCTCAAACTGAACCTTCAAAATACTTCCAGGCTGGGCGCAGTAGCTTACGTCTGTAATCCCAGCACTTTGGGAGGCTGAGATGGGGAGATCGCTTAAGTCCAGGGGTTCAAGGCCAGCCTGGGCAACATGGTGAAACCCCATCTTTACAAAACATACAAAAGTTAGCCGGGCATGGTGGCATGCATCTGTAGTCCTAGCCATTCAGGGGGCTGAGGCAGGAGGATCACTTGAGCCCAGGAGATCGAGGCTGTGGTAAGCTGAGATCACGCTACTATACACTAGTCCGGGTGACACAGCCAGACCCTGTCTCAGAAAAAAAAGTCCCAAACAGAGCTCTTTGGTGTTCTCCTAAGCAAGCTCCTCCCTGGTCTCCTCCCCACCTATCACTGGCAGCATCATAAAAAAAAAAAAAAAAAAAAAAAAATCTGGAATCTGGCCATTTTCACCACTTCTACTACTGCCGCTTTGCTCCAAGCCACAATCGCATAGTGCCTGGATTATTGCTCTAGTCTCCTAACTGGCCCTCTGCTCTACCCTCGCCCCGCCAGCAGTCTCTTCTCAACATAGTAGCTAGAGTCATCCTATTAAAATGTGAGTTCTCTGCCCAGAGCCCCCCACGATGACCTATTTCACTCAGAGAAGACAAACTCCATACAACAGCTTACAAAGGCCTCTGCTGGCCTCCTCTGCATACCCCTCTTTTTTTAAATTATTTATTTTTTAAAAGATGGGGTTTCGGCTGGGCGCGGTGGCTCACGCCTGTCATCCTAGCACTTTCGGAGGCAAAGGTGGGCAGATCACCTGAGGTCAGGAGTTCAAGACCAGCCTGGCCATCATGATGAAACCCCATCTTTAAAAAAAAAAAAAAAAGAAGATGAGAAAGATGGGGTTTCTCCATGATGGCCGGGCTGGTCTTCAACTCCTGACCTCAGGTGATCCACCCACCTCGGCCTCCCAAAATGATAGGATTACAGGCATAAGCCACCACGCCCGGCACTTTTTTTTTTTTTTTTTTTTAAAGATATGTATGCCCCTCTTAATGCCGCTTCTTCTCCTCCTTTACTCTGATCCACTTAAAATACTTTCCTCACTGTACCTGAAACATGGCAGGTGGGTTCCTGCTTCAGGGTCTTACAAGTCTTTCCTCTTGGCTAGGAATATGCTCTTCCCCCTTAATCCTCACGGATTAAGATGTTTTTATTTTTCCTTGAGATGGGGTCTTGCCCTGTCACCCACGCTGAAGTGTAGTGAGTGGCACAATCATGGCTCACTGCGTCCTCGACCTCCTGGGCTCAAGCAATCCTCCTGCCTCAACCTCCAGAGTAGCTGGAACTACAGGCCTGCTAATTTTTGTATTTTGTGTAGAGACGGGGTTTTGCCATGTTGACTAGGCTGGTCTCCAACTCCTGGGCTCAAGCAATCCGTCCTCCCTAACTTTGCAAAGTGCTGGGATTACAGGCATGAGCCACTGTGCCTGCCCTTCTTTTTTTTTTTTTTTNTAATAGGCGGGGTTTCACCATGTTGGTCAGGCTGGTCTTGAACTCCCAACCTCAGGTGATTCGCCCACCTTGGCCTCCAAAGGGCTTGGATTACAGACGTGAGCCACCACACCCGGCCTGTGCCTGTCCTTCCTTCAGATCTTTACTTGAACATCATCTTTTCATTGAGAAATTTTTTGTCTACGTGTGTGTGTGTGTGTGTTTTCGGTTTTTTTTTTTTTTTTTTTTTTTTTTTTTTTTTTTTTTTGAGACAAGGTCTCACTCTGTCACTCAAGCCGAAATGCAGTGGCACAATAACGGTAGTTCACTACACCCTATAACTCCACAGCTCAAGCTATCCTCCTGTCTCAGCCTTCCAAAGTGCTGGGATTACAGATGTGAGCCTCCATGCCCACCCAGCCCACCCAATTTAAAATTTTAAGTAGCTTCCTTTTTTACTCCATCCTCCCAAGTTCTCCGTTACTTCCGTTGATCTCTATTTGTTTCCTTCTACTAATTATTTACAGTCTGTTTCACAGTAGTACGCAAACAACACGAGTGTTAGAATTTTTTCTGTGTTGTTGACTAATATATCCCCAGTGCCAAGAACAATTCCTGTTAAACAGTAAGAGCTCAATTAAATAGTTGTGGAATGAATAAGTTATCTCACTGGTTGCCAGTACACTCAAGCTTCATAGAGGCAGGAACCATATCTTATTGATCTTTGTAATAAAAGACTAAATGGGCTGGGCGAGGTGACTCATGCCTGTAATCCTAGCACTTTGGGAGGCTGAGGCGGGCGGATCGCCTGAGGTCAGGAGTTAGAGACCAGCCTGGCTAATGTGGTGAAACCTTGTCTCTACCAAAAATACAAAAATTAGCCAGGTGTGGTGGCACATGCCTGTAATCCCAGCTACTTGGGAAGCTGAGACAGGAGAATCGCTTGAACCCCAGAGGCAGAGGTTGCAGTGAGCCAAGAACATACCATTGCACTCTCCAGCCTGGGCATGAAGACAAAAACTTCCTCTCAAAAAAAAAAAAAAAACTAAACAGAAGCAGTAAGATCAAATTCTTGGAGACAGGTACAGTGGCACATGCCTGTAATCCCAGCTACTCAGGAGGCTAAGAGGATTACTTCAGCCCAGGAGTTCAGAACCAGGCTGAGCAACAACATAGTGAGATCCTATCTTTAAAAAGTATGAAAAATTAAAAAAAATAAAAGAACAGATCTTTAGGTCAAGTAAGATACTTAAAGCAGAGTAGCAGGCAAGGTATTTAATTATTCTTTCTTTTAACTCCTTTCACTATCGTTCCCAATATTCTTTTTTTTTTTTTTTAA
>NW_016107389.1:6821097-6838464 GCF_001604975.1 Cebus imitator | reverse complement strand
GCAGCGAGCAGGAATTCGCTGGAGGCTGCGACGGGGACAGCGGCGGGGACTGAAGGCGGGGAGGCGACCAGATCAAAGAGAGCCGCCTGCGGGGCTGAGACGGGTGGGGGGAGCGTCGAGGGTCTGCTCCCGGGAGGGCGGGGGGCATCCTGGTGCGCTGACCCCAGAGCTGCGCCGGCGCCCAAGCAGGAGCCGGAGTCAGAGCTGCGACCCCCGCCCCGCGCGCCCCTGTGCCCTGCACGCCCATCAGGGTACCCGGGCGCTCGAGGGGGCCTGGCCTGAGCCGCAGCCCCCGCGGTCCCGCCCCCGGAGGAGGCGAGGCGGGGCGCAACTGGGTTCGCGACCGCGGGCAGAGGCTCCGGCAGAGCTCCCTCGGGACCGACAAGATGCGTGCGCTCCGCGGCCGAGCTGGGCTCCTCCTCTGCGTGCTGCTGCTGGCGGCGCTGCTGGCCGCCGCGCGAGGGCACCCCATGAGGAAGCTGCGGGGCGGCAAACTCCGGCCCCGCAGCCGCGGGAAGCTGGCAGAGGTGAGTGGCGGCGGCACTGCGCGCGCGATCTCTGCTCCCCGGCCCGCCGGCTCTAGCAGTGCGTGGAGCGGGACCGAGACACACACAGGAGGGCGACCCCCCGAGGGAGAGGGGCCGGGGCTGGCTGGACGCCCTACGACACCCGGCGCTAGCCAGGTGCGCCGGACCTCGGGGCTCCCACTCCCCGCATGTGGCCGCGAGGAGCTGCTGCGGGGCCCAACTTTAACTTCTGTGGTGAGTGAGGTGGCCGACAGTCCGCGATGGCCGAGTTTCCTAGCCCCTAGCAAAACTCGCCTGCAGCCCCCTGTCCAGGTGCGCGCTGTCTCAGAGAGGAGTCCCAACAGTGCGAGGAAGCTGGCCCTTTGCGCAGTGGCGGGCCAGGGCCGCTGAGGTTCAAACGGTCAGGTGAGCCCCTTCCATGAGGCATGCGGAGGCACAGCGGGGCTCTCCAACTGCTGGCCGGGGTGTCCAGCCCCAGACTGGCGCTGTTCTGGAGGGCTGTGGGTGAGCCTTGGGGTATAAAACAGGAATGAGTTGGAAGAGTGGTGTTGGCCACATGGAGGGAAGCCATGGTCTGTCAAGCCCTGTGTCTTCCAGTCACTGAGGAGTCTACAGTCCAGCTTGTTGCCCCTTGAAATGCAACGGGCATTCATTCCCATGGGAACAAAGACAGCCAGATTTGTATTAGGGTTGCAGGAGCAGGCCTGTGTGGCAGGTGGTCTTAAGTCTTGGGTCCTGGGTTCTTCTATGTACTGAGTTGTAGAAGGCCAGAATAGTTCTTCCCATTTTTTTTTTTTTTTTTTTTTTTTTAAAGACGGGGTTTCACCACGTTGATCAGGCTGGTCTTGAACTCCTGACCTCAGGTGATCCGCCCGCCTTGGCCTCCAAAGTGCTTAGATTACAAGCGTGAGCCACTATGCCCGGCCTGTTCTTTCCATTTTTAATCAAAGTATTTAATGTCCCCAACTGAATTATGTCATATGTTCCCAAACAAGCTCGTCAACCGCCTTTTCCTTCTTTCTTAAAAAATTTTCAGGCTGGGCATGGTGGCATATGCCTGTAGTCCCAGCTACTCAGGAGGCTGAAGTACGAGGATCGCTTGAACCCAGGTCGACCTCCTGGGCTCAAGTGATCCTCCTGCTTCATCCTCACGAAGTGCTGGGATTATGGGTGTGAGTCACTGTGCCCGGCCTTCTTTCAGACCTTAACATCGCCTTTCCATTGTGGGTTTCCCTGTCCACCTTTTTGTGGGCTTCTGTTTTGTTTTTTTGACACAGGGTCTCACTCTGTCACTCAAGCTGGAATGCAAGAGCACAATGATCATAGTTCACTGCAGCCTCAAACTCCCCGAACACGCCTGTAGTCCAGCTACTCGGGTGGCCGAGGCGGAAAGATCGCTTGAGTCCAGGAGGTCGGTGCTGCCGTGAGCCGTGACTGCAGCACTGCCCTCCAGCCTGGGCAAAACAGGAGACCCCCGTTTCAAAAGAGAAACTATTTTTTCATTCAACCAACAGAACAAAATCACAATGAGCAGAGCGCACAACAAAAATGCAGTTATTAAAACAATGCTCACCAATAGTTCACAAATCAAAAAGGAGGAAATTCAAACCTTGAGAGGTAATACAAACGTAGTTGCTCACTTAATTTATGAGATTTTTTCCTTACCAGAGAATGGTTGAAGAAACAGATAGGACTCAGAGGGAAGAGAAAAATCAACAGATGTGTTAGTGTACGTTTTTGTTTTTGAGACGGAGTCTTGCTCTTGTCGTCCAGGCTGGAGTGCAATGGTACAATCTCGGCTCACTGCAACCTCCTCCTCCTGGGTTCAAGTGATTCTCCTGCCTCAGCCTCTCTGAGCAGCTGGGATTAGTGCCACCACGCCCGGCTAATTTTTGTATTTTTAGTAGAGATGGGTTCTCGCCATGTTGGCCAAGGTGGTCTCAAAACTCTTGAACTTGTGATCTGCCCACCTCGGCCTCCCAAAGTGCTGGGATTACAGGTTTGAGCCACCATGCACAGCCTCGTCTATGATTTCTATAATACACTAAACAAATGGGGGAGGAATTCAACCCCTCTGATATGAAGACCTTGTGTTATTAAATAAAGAGCACTTCCTTTCACCTGAATATATTTCTAGAGAAAATCTCAATGGCTGGAAAATTTCAGCAACTTATCCCCCAAAAAATGACAAGTCCACATTTTAATCTTTTTATTTATGTAAAAAATTGTAACTTATTTCACATGAAAGCTTTTAGACTAAGTTAACTGTAAGGCCAAAGTTTTTTTCTCAAGCAACAAGGACCTAGGGAGGCTTTTCTGCCTACTTCACACAGTGCGTAGTGTGCTCCTTCTATCTCCTTCAGAGAAGAGCCAGGGACCGTCACATCGGCCAGCAGGGGGAGGCCATGATCACCACTGCAATCACCGCTGCTGGCCACAGACCTCTCAGGGCACATCCAACGTGTATATAACTAGTTATCAGTCATCTCCGTGGTGGGGCTGGGAGCAAAGGGAATAGGACTCTATTACAAGGCAGGTAAGTTGGCAGTGACAATGCTCATTACCTAAGAAGTACAACCTTACCCAAAAAAAAGTCACCAACTTTTATTATTATTTTTTAAAATGGAATTTCACTCGGTCCCCCAGGCGGGAGTGCAGTGGTATGACCTCACCTCACTGCAACCTCCGCCTCCCAGGTTCAAGCTATTCTCCTGCCTCAGCCTCCCAAGTAGCTGGGATTACAGGTGCCCGTCACCACACCTGGCTAACTTTTGTATTTTCAGTGGAGATGGAGTTTCACCAAGTTGGCCAGGCTAGTCTCCAACTCCTGACCTCAAGTGATCCACCTACCTTGGCCTCCCAAAGTGCTGGGATTACAGGATGAGCCACCACACGTGGCCAAAAGTCATTAACTTATGAATAAAAAACTCACTGTGTCAGACACAGTGATAACAGAGTTACAGGGCTTGCATGGAGCACAGTTGATCATTAGAGAAAACTTGATGAATTGAATGACATCGGAAATACAGAAACATACTAATGACATCATGACATATTAACGGGAACCCTTTCAGATGACACAAATTAACTTCCATATAAATCACTTTCCCAGGGCATGCTGTATGCAGGAGACGACAGGACTATATTCAAAGGGCACTGCTTATATTTCTGTAGTATCCCTTGTCCGTCACAGAAGAGTATAACGTAGCCAACAATTATCTGTGGAGCTTCAGAAAGGAAACTGTTGCACTAGGTAACATTTGGGAGGTAGCCTGCTGTGTTTGTGTATCCATATACATACATGTGTATTTACACATACCTTATTGTCCCCCTACAAGGAAATGTGTAATCTGCAGAATCACAAATAGGATCCTTGCATTCACATTCTGAAATAAGAGTTTTGACTCGCCGGGCGCGGTGGCTCAAGCCTGTAATCCCAGCACTTTGAAAGGCCGAGGGGGGTGGATCACGAGGTCAAGAGATCGAGACCATCCTGGTCAACATGGTGAAACCCCGTCTCTACTAAAAATACAAAAAATTAGCTGGGCATGGTGTCACGTGCCTGTAGTCCCAGCTGCTCGGGAGGCTGAGGCAGGAGAATTGCCTGAACCCAGGAGGCGGAGGTTGCGGTGAGCCAAGATCACGCCATTGTACTCCAGCCTGGGTAACAAGAGTGAAATTCTGTCTCAAAAAAAAAAAAAAAAAAAAGAGTTTTGACTCAAGAGGAGGGCCAGGCGTGGTGGCTTACGCTTGTAATCCCAGCATTTTGGGAGGCTGAGGCAGGTAGATCACTTGAGGCCAGCAGCTCAAGACCAGCCTGGCAAACATGGCAAAACCCCATCTCTACTAAAAATACATCAAAATTAGCTGGACATGGTAGCTCATACCTATAACCCAGCTACTCGCAAGGCTGGGGTGGGAGAATCACCTGAACCCAGGAGGCGGAGGCTGCAATGAGAGGAGATCATGCCACTACACACCAGCCTGGATGACACAATGAGACCATGTCTCAAAAAAAAAAAAAAAGTTTTAAATCAAGAGGCCTAAACATGGAACAAGCAGACATCCTGGTTTAGCTAAATAGTCCTAGTTTATTTTTATTTCTCAATATAATTATCAATAGTGCAGACCATCCCCTTACAAAAACATGTTCCACTTTGAATAATTACACATTACCTTACCTGAATGGCTATTGTCTTCATTACAGAACATTGGTTAAGCTTTGGCTGTGAGGTGGACAAAATTCGTGCTGTGATTTTCCTGTAAGAATACAGGTGGTCAAACTGGTTAAATCACCCTGCCTTTTCCTTTACAGAAAAGTCACGAACCTCGCGATATAAACAAAATGAGGAGAGCTTTCTTTTCTTATTTTTGACACAGAGTTTCACTCTTATCGCCCGGGCTGTAGTGCAGTGGCACTATTTCAGCTCACTGCAACCTCCACCTCCCGAATTCAAGCAATTCTCCTGCCTCGACCACTGAGTAGCTGGGATTACAGGTGCCTGCCACTACACCCAGCTAATTTTTTTGTATTTTTAGTAGAGACAGGATTCCACCATGTAGGCCAAGCTGGTCTTGAAGTTTTGACCTCAGGTGATTCACCCACCTCCCAAAGTGGTGGGAATTACAGATGTGAGCTGCCTCGCCTGGTCGAGGCTGGCTTTCAAACAATCAAAACACCAGCTCCGTTCCCCTGTCTTCATGAGAATTTGCTATTCGTGCAGCTTGTCAGGACCATTTCCAAATAATAGAGCTCTCTTGCCAGCCCCTAGGGATTTTCAATGTCACAAATACTTATGAGAAAGTTTTACACATTTCTCCATTTATATTATTTCTGGCATACTAGGCAAAAAGTAGAGGTAAGACTTTGAATCAGGATCTATTTATTTTTAAGTTAACAGTACAAAAGGGAAGGCTCTGTTTCCATCAAATTTCTCCATGCTACCAAACCTAGAATTATGAGGAACAGCAGCTCCACAGAAGGGAAAAGCTACCGCCAGGCATTCAACTGAAATCAAGTCATCTGTCACACATCCCTCCTTCACTCTCCCAAATCACAGCAGCTCTCATTCTCACTCGGAAAGGACAATGGAGGAACCACTAGAGTTAGGGGTGGGAGAAGCAGCAGCATTCACCCAGGCAGCAATTGACAAGGCAACAGATCTACTTACCCACACTCTGATAGCAGCCCCCTTATCCTAGGGGATGCCACGGATTGAAAAGCCCTGGCCTCCCACCCGCACTGTCCCAGCAAGTTCTGAGCATGTTCACACATGCTCTTGCCCCACAGGTAGCAGTGCTCTCATAGTGCGTCTCAAAGTGCAGTCCCATAGAAGGCCTTGTAACGTAGGTACTCTTCCAAGCACTGAAGAGCACTGTCATCTACCTTTGGGTCAAACTTGTTGGCCAACAGGTGAGGGTTTTGAAGCATCCAATGCACGTCCCCAGCCCCATACACACAGATAGCCCGCTGGTGGATTCCAGAGCAAGGGCCATAAGGGGCACCCTTACTGATGTCTCCCTCATGACCCTGCCACTTGACCAGCCTGGCAATAGAAGTCATGTCTGAGATGTCATACTTGCGGTGGTGGGGAACAGAGCCAGGCATCCACCATGCACGCTGAAGGGTGGCCCAGAGGTGTTCGTCAGGGCTGTAGGTGTCTTTTACCCATTCAATCAGTTGTTGGGATTTAGGATTCTTCAAAACATGTTGGACAAAAGCTCGAGAAGCCACAATATATGCATTCCCTGTGAACATAGTTACATTAAAAGGGGGAGGATCCTCCTTCTTTCTGGTTAGGTGTAACTGGTCTCTCACTACCTCAAAGTGATATTTCCAGCGGTTTTCTTTGAACTCAGTAGGTACCTCTGACTCCATACTATTCCTCCCATTCAACATCTTGAGAGCCTGGACCATCTCTGCATTGCTCTTTAGAGGAAAGTCCGTCCCACATGTATTCAGGAAGTATTTCCATGGCACTGAGCTCTGGAGCAAGTCTTCCATGCAGTTGAGGTCAGCTTGCACCCTGGACCAGGAGGCATAAACCACCCGAACTAGCTTACTGGCTATGAAGACGTTTGGGAAGCACGAGGTAATTGCTTTGACTGCCTTTTTGAAAGTTTCTGGGGACTTCTCATCCACGTGGATGCAGTATACGTTCTGAGGGGCATACACCGCTCGCAGGAGCCTTTCAAAGTTTTCAATCTTCTCATGAATCACCATGGAGTATGCAATAGGGAACTCCACCTCTTCTTTGCTCAGTGGGAACTGTATGAACTTCCTTTCAGCCTTAAAGCGCTCACAGTCTCTGGTGAGCGAGAGGTAGTGGGTGTCTGTGAAAGGCTCTCGCTTCTTCTTGACCTCCAGGTTACTCAGAATAGCCTGCAACACCGCTTCTTGGTCTCCTCGGGTAACCCCTGAACAGTCGATAGACCTGTTTGCTGGCAGCTTCAGGGAATTGTACAAGATATTCCGACAGTACCGGTTTTGAAATTCCCTGGACTCCAGACCCAAGTGGTCAGAGTCACACTTCAACCTGAGAGAAAGTTTCAGAGCCACAATGGCCAGCAGCATGTAACAGCCCAGAGCCCACAAGTAATGTTGCCAGCAGAGTCTTCTCCATTGAACCATCGTCACAGAATGGGAGACAGGTGGAGATTCAGCACAGGGAAGGAGGAAGACGACAGGATTCTTGGACAGAACAAAATGCCTCCAGTTACAAACCAATCATTCCCAGAAACATCACAATACTCAGAATAGCCTGCAACACCGCTTCTTGGTCCCCTCGGGTAACCCCTGAACAGCCGATAGACCTGTTCAATTCCAAACGGATGGCAAAACATATTTCTTACCTGGATCAATATCCTTAGTAAAGACCTGCCTACAAGCCCCTTACATCTGGTTTGTTGATGAAGATCTGTAACCTGACCTTACAAACGAGCTGACCACACTGAGGTCTGCCTCTGGCTCCACCTCCACCCAGGAGAAAAGGAAGAGCTGAGCACCTGCTGCCATGGAGCGTCATTAGTAAGGTGAAGCCCCCACCCACCCTTCATTCCTCATTCCTCTCTTGCCTTACGACCCGACAAGGTAGCTCTTATCTGGGGTCTGGAATTTCTGATAGATCCAGAGAGGAAAGCCCATAAAATTGGACTCTTGGCATCAGTTCTAGAAACCTAAAGATCCTTTTAAAACATTTCCTGGTTCTATTTTGGCAATTTACATAGCATTAGAATGCTTTTCACCACATATCATTCATTGGTCAGGTGTGACATCTAGCAATACTTTACTTAAAGAAGTAAAAATAACTGGATATTCTCCCAAAAAATGCATTGAAATCATTCAGAGTCCATCCAAATTTAAAATATACCTGCACACAAGCTGTGTATATACAATATTTAATGAGTACCTTTTGTGGGCAAGAAATATTTCTTTTTTTGAGAATTATTTCTTTACACTGTCCCATTTAATAACCTTCACAACCAATCAAAAATACACTATTAAGCCTCTTACATAGGTAAGATAATAGAAGCTAACTAACTTGCCAAATATACACACGTTTTAAGAAGAAAATCTGGGACTCCTCTCCACTCCTCTTCTCCCCCAGCGTTTTTGTCTGCAAGCCTAATGCTTGTTCCAGCAAACCACACCTACCTTTTAAAGGCAGTACAGGGAGTATTACAACTCTTTTATATTTTGTTTGACTCCCAAACAAATTCCACCATCCACTGAAGACCAGGAAACCCGTTTAAAAAAAGGAAAAGAAAAAGCGTTCTACACTGAAATCCTAAGATAAATAAAAAAGTAAACAATAAAAACTAAAAAATACAACAAAGGGTGCTAAGTACCAGCAAAGAAAACCAGATATTATAGAAAATAATCCCTAAAAGGAGAGGAAAAAAATGTGCCACATCCTTCAAGCAATGATTATTTTCCCCTGTTGTATCTCTTTCTAAACACAAAATTGTATCCTCTTTAGTCGTAACTTTTATGGGAATCTAAGAGGGAGAAAAACAAAAAAATGAAGACGGTTCTCACCTTTCGTAGCTTCTTTCCTGCTTAGGGATAATCTCTTCACGAGGTATGATTCTGTTTCCAAGTGAAGCCTTGTTGCCGTCTTTCACGGCAACAAATGTGAACAACTTTGTCCCCTGATCTTCTAACCCTCCAAAAGATATTTTCTGACATTCATGAGACATCCAGGAAACGGTTTCAGGCTCCTCTTTAATATCTGCAAAGCAAAGAACAGCAGCAAATGGCTCCATCACTCACCTTTTGACTTCCTGCTCTCAGATAAGAGAGCAAGCTCAGATAAATCACGCAGAAACATTCTCCAGCACAAGTCATTCAGGGAAGTGAGTGAGGCAGGAAAGAATGCTGGCAACATACGAAAAGGCAACCAGATATTTCAGCCGCAACAGCCCAGTGTGTACCTGTATCATGAACTATTCATAAAAACCTGTCAGTGCTCACGCAAGAACTTAACAGCCTTACTCCCTCAACAAGAAACCATAGAAACACAGAGATATGCCCCTGCCTTCTTTTGTTTGCGAGTCCAAATATCACTCATATTCCCTGAACATTACAGGAGGTGAGAATAAAAATATTTTTCAAGGATTTTTCTTTTGTTACTTTTCTTTAAAAAAAGCAAATCAATGAAAACCATGGTTTATTCTTCAAATGCAACTGCTCCCTCCTGGTCCGCCACCAGAACATATCCATTTGCCTTCCTTTGCATGACTATTAATAATCTGTAGGCTGCAGAAGTACCCACAGGTATCTAGTTTGTAGATATCCCTCATTAATATCTGTGAATCTAGAGCTATCGGCAGTCTGAGGAATGGATTACACTATGGGCTGGCTTTGGCCATGGTGTAGATCACAAAGTGCCTTCTTCAAAGCTGCTGACATTGCTAGACTCTCCCCAACCTCACCCACAACTGCTCCTAAAATGGCAACATTCCTAGCCAAATATCTGAACAGGGTAAGTTTTTTGTTGTTGTTGTTCTTAGACAGTGTCTGGCTCTGTTGCCCAGGCTGGAGTGCAGTGGTGTGATCACGGCTCAATGCAGCCTTGACCTCCTGGGCTCAAGCCAGCCTTCTGCCCCAGCATCCTGAGTAGCTGAGACCACAGACACACACCATCATGCCTGCGGAGCTAATTTTTTTTTTAATTTTTAATAGAGATGAGGTCTTGCTATGTTGCCCAGGCCAGTCTCAAACTCCTGGGCTCCAGCGATCCTCCCACCTCGGCCTCCCATAGTGCTAGCATTACAGGAGTGAGCCACCATGCCCATCCTGAACAGAAGAAGTTTAACATAAACAACTTAACTAGACATAAAGTTAAGGTATAAAGAGTGGGGGAAGGGGACACTATTAGGGCCTTAGCAATTTTTGGAAGTAGCTACCACTCCTAGATTGAGGGAATTAAGGGAGGAAATGAAAATTATTGAATTTAAATTTTGGGTGGAGGGACACCAAAGAAGCTGAAACTCATAACTGTAAAGAATAGGGACCACTCAACTATTGCTGAGGTCTCTGAGCTCAGAGGAGGGCCCTCTAGGCTGAGATCCAGGTCTCTCAAGAGGCAGCTGGTATCTCTACTGATAGCTACTGTAAATGGAATTTAGTGCAGCTACACAAAAAAACATCCACTGAGAGGTAAATAGGCGTTGACATGGCGACGCTCACAGAAGCAGGAAGTAAATAGGAAGCCAACAGGAAGTCCCTCCTCCAGCCTCCTGTCTCCCTCCAGCAGCCATTATTGGCAGAGTTTAAGGAGAAATGTGGTTTCAAGAGTCGCCTCTCCAACATCACAAAGTAGAGTTGAGAAGGGTGGGCTTCTTCTGAAGATAATGGAGATGAGTCAGGGTTGCCTTCTTGGTGCATGAATTGTTTACATGCATACCTCCAAGATTTTCAGCGTAGGGAATTTAGACATTTTCTTTTTTGGTCCTCTCCCCACTGGCCTCTGACTGCAGATGAAGCCACAGCAAAGACAAGGAAGTCATGTGGGGTTGACAGAGGTGTTTGAACCAGAGCAACTCCATCTTGAATAAGGGTGGAGCAAAATGAGGCTGAGACCTACTGGGCTGCATTCCAGACAGTTAAAGCATTCTAAGTCACAGGATGAGACAAAAGGTCGGCACAAGATACAAGTCATAAAGACCTTGCTGCTAAAACAGGTGGTAGTAAAGAAGCTAGCTGAAACCCACCAAAACCAAGATGGAGAGTGCCCTGCTGTCCTCCTCAATGCTGCACTCCAACCAGTGCCTGACAGTTTACAAATGCCATGGCAACTACAGGAAGTTACCCTATATAGTCTAAAAAGAGGAGGCATGAATAATCCACCCATTGTTTAGCATATAATCAAGAAATAACCATAAAAATGGGCAAGCAGCAGCTCTCGGGGCTGCTATATCTATGGAGTAGCTGTTCTCTTACTCGTTTACTTTCTTAATAAACTTGCTTTCACTTTATGGACTGGCCCTGAGTTCTGTCTTGCGCAAGAATTCTTGGAGTCTGGATCGGGACCCCCATCTGGGAGCAGGGTCATCTGTACCCCTACTTTGGCCCTGCTCTACAGGATGTTTTCTGCATCAATGGGATTCTCAGTGACTTTCTATCTTTGAGTATAAAAATCCTTGAGACAAGAATGATTACAAGATAAGCACTTGCTTATCTGAATGTAGAAAAATCATTCCACTTTCTTCATATCCTACTTTTCTCTGGTGCCCCCTCACACCTCACCTTCTTTCCCATCAAAAACACATTAGAGGCTGAGTGCGGTGGCTCAGCCTGTAATTCCAGCACTTTGGAAGGCCAATACAGGCGGATGATGAGGTCAGGAGTTCGAGACCAACATGACCAACATGGTGAAATCCCATTTCTACTAAAAATACAAAACTTAGCTGGGCATGGTGATGCACACCTGTACTCCCAGCTGCTCAGGAGGCTGAGGCAAGAGAATTGCTCCAATCCGGGAGGCAGAAGTTGCAGTGAGCCGAAATCGTGCCACTACACTCCAGTCTGGGCGACAGAGTGAGACTCAGTCTCAAAAAAAACACCACGTTATACAGTCTCTCGGTCAGTGAAAACATTTTGAATATTTGATGGCTTTAGTTTGTGTATGTGTTTTTGTTCATAAAGACAGGATCTCGCTGTCACCCAGGCTGCCGTGCAGTGACAGATCATAACTCACTGCAGCCTCAAACTCCTGTGTCCAAGCCATCCTCCCACCTTTGCCTCCCAAGTAGCTGGGACTACAGGCACATGCTACCATGCCCAGCTAAGTTTTAAAAATTTTTTTGTAGAGACAGGGTTTCACTGTGTTGCACAGGTGGTCTCAAACTGCTGGGTTCCCAAAGTGCTAGGATTACAAGTATGAGCCACAGCGCCAGGCCTGAGTATTTCATTTTTGTGGTTGTCTGGCTCTGTTGCCCAGGCTGCAGTGCAGGGGCACAATCTCAGCTCTCTGCAACCTCTGCCTCCTGGGCTCAAGTGATCTTCCTACCTCAGCCTCTGAGTAGCTGGGATTATGCCCAGCTAATTTATTTTTCTTTTTTCTTTTTTTTTTTTTTTTTTTTTTCGTAGAGATGGGGTTTGTTTTTCTTCTGGCTGGTCTTGAACTCAGGAGCTCAAGTGATCGCCCACCTTAGCTTCCCAAAATGCTAAAATTACAGGCATGAGCCACCATACCTGGCCAAATATTTTATTTTTAAGGTAACCAAAGTAAGTTTATTATGTGTTAAATATTTGCTAATATCACATTAACAAATTGTGGCTCTATTTTGTTGAGATGATCTACATTATGTAACGCCAAGAACACGGCAGCTAAAGGCAAGTAGGGGACTCGGCAGGACAAACCTAGGTCTGAATCCTGGCTCTACCATGTTCTAGCTGAATGATCTGCAGCGAATTCATTCATTCGTCTGTGTTTTAGTGACTTCCTTTGCACAATAGGGGCTAATGCTAATATTTGGTTTGCACGACTTTTGAGAAGATTAAAGAAGACACCTGAGGCCGGGCGCGGTGGCTCAAGCCTGTAATCCCAGCACTTTGGGAGGCCGAGGCGGGTGGATCACGAGGTCAAGAGATCGAGACCATCCTGGTCAACATGGTGAAACCCCGTCTCTACTAAAACTACAAAAAATTAGCTGGGCATGGTGGCATGTGCCTGTAATCCCAGCTACTCAGGAGGCTGAGGCAGGAGAATTGCCTGAACCCAGGAGGCGGAGGTTGCGGTGAGCCGAGATTGCGCCATTGCACTCCAGCCTGGGTAACATGAGTGAAACTCCGTCTCAAAAAAAAAAAAAAAAAAGACACCTATGAAGGACCAGCAAATGTCACCTGGTACTTGCAGGCCCTCAATGAAGGTTATCATTAAAAAGACTCTAGTGCCAGCCTACAAAGACCTGTTTTACTGACAGAATAACTCAACGGAAGTTACAAATAGCATTCTTGAGCTCTGGACCAAGCAGGGTGTTGATGCTTATGATGTAGTGAGGGAAAGGGCTAAGAACTGCCCTCCACCTCTGTGTTCTAGGGAGAGACCCAGTTGTATATAATCACCATCAGGACCTCAGGGACAACAAGACCAGGGATGAGCTGCAGCTGTCCCCAGTGAGGTACAGGAGAGGGGACAGAATGCCTGGTAGAGGGCACAGGAAGACTGGGGGTGAGGCCACCTACAGAGATCAGGCAAGCATTCACAAAGATGGCCCGCAGCTTCCACACCTTAATTCCATGCTAGCCCCAAGGAACATACAGGACACTCAGCAAGAGGGAGGAAGAGCCCACTCCCAGATTTTCTGGGATCCCAGGCACATTTCAAGGCAAAAACTTAAACCTGGGGTATGAAGCTTTTCATTAGGGTTCCTTTTACTCTTGTAAGGATCAAAGGTAGAGGCAGATCATGCTGAAATTAAATTTAAACAAGCACTCAGGAGTACATGAAGCTATTTAGCTATCCCAAGAACTGAAAGGATGACCTTCTCCTCCCTCTGTAAACAAAATATAAAAGCCACAGAGTGTAAGTCAGTCCAACACAGTCCTGCGTTTTCCCAAAAGGACTACTACTCTTATGAAGCTGTCTTTGAAATAGCAAACTCTTCCCACTCAGACTCCTCAATATTTTTCTCCTAATCATGAGTTGAGGCTTCCTATGGGCCAACAGTTTTAACTTCATCCCTTGAGCTTTGAATTCTATATCCTCGTATGGTTGTGGAAAGGTCTAAGAGTTCCATTCATGGGACAGAGAAACTAAGCTAGAGAGATCAAGGTGGTGCTGACACGACCCCAGTGGGATTTGATGTGAACCTGGATGGAGGTTCAAGGAACCCTACAGTCCAAACACCAAGGTTAGAGAAGGGCCCGAGCAGCAGGATTCGTCTTAAGCTGAATTTACAAATTAGCTAACGTACTCTTTCACTTATTTTGTTATGGTGGTATTTACCTTTGCCAGGCATCAGCTTGCTCCTCTCATTAACGGGAAGCTCCTTGAGGTCATGTTCTTTACCTCTGTTTCCCAGCACCTAGAGTGATAGGTAATGGCAGAATTCCAAGGCTTCCCAGAACAAAACTGTTAAGTGTAAGGCGTCAAAGTAGCAGGGCACTTTCAGTGACTTAGAGAAGAGAGACTATGACTCAGAGATGCAATGAGAAAGGACAGATGAACAGCGAAACCCAGTTAATGTGTTACCGATTAGGTTGGAACTAGAGATTGAAAAAGACTGAAGGCGCCAAGGAAGATGGGGAGAGGAGAGGTAGGGTGTCATGAGCTCTAACATTAAATAAATGTTCCAGGCAGTGGGCTCTCAACAAAGATGAATTTGTGACCTGTAGCCATAGAGAAGTGGTTAAAAGACCCAGTGTGGGGCTGAGCGTGGTGGCTCACGCCTGTAATCTCAGCACTTTGGGAGGCCGAGGCGGTCGGATCACCTGAGGTCAGGAGTTCAAGATCAGCCTGGCCAACATGGTGAAACCCTGCCTTAAAAAAAAAAAAAAAAAGACCCAGTGTGATCAAACGGGTTTCTAGTCAGGATTGTAAAATGAAGCTTCGACTTCATTGCGATTTGCTGAAAGACAGGGACAGCTGGAGGTTCCTCCTTAGAGCTCTACCTCTGTGCACCCAAAGCTCACTCTCACCCTGGGCAACCCTCCTGGACATACTTCACATGGCCTAGAGTAAAAGGGAAAAGAGATTAAAGAAGAAAAGAAAAGAAAGAGAAAAAGAGAAAGAAAGAGAAAAAGAGGAGAAAAGAAAGGAAGGAATTGAAAGGGAAAGGGGGAAAAAAAGGAAAGGTAAAAGGAAGGAAGGATGGAGGGAGGGAGGGAAGAAGAGAGAAGAAGAGAGGGGGAAGAAGGGAGGGGGAAGAAGGGAGGGGGAAGAAGGGAAGGGGAAGAAGGGAGGGGGAAGAAGGGAGGGGGAAGAAGTCAGGGAGAGGGAAAAATGAAAGAAAAAGAAAGTGACAAAAAGAAAGGAAAGAAGAAAAGGAAGGAAGGAGGGAAAAAAGGAAAGAAGAAAGGAGGGAGGGAAAAAGGGAAGGGAGGAAGGAAGGAGGGAGGAAGGGGGAGGGAAGGAGGGAGAGAGAGGGAGGAGAAAGGAGGAGGGAGAGGGAGGATGAGGGAGGGAGGGAAGGAGGGAGGACAGGTAAGAGAGGGAGGGAAGGAAGGAGGGACAGGGAGAGAGAAAGAAACAGAAAGAGAGAGAGAAAGAGAAATAAGGGAGGGAGGGAGGGAGGCAGGCAGGCATGGCAGGAAGACAGGCAGACCGAGTTAGCAGACTGACAAACCACCTTCCACTACTTATTCACTGAATGCAGAGGAAACTTCTGAATCTTCTCAGGTGAGATAATCTTGCTACTCCCTCTCTACACACATGCCCAAGGCCAGTCATTTTCAGGCTGTAAAGGCGGCCATATTTCCTCATTCCCATCTTTGGGTGGTGCTCCCCTTCCTTCCTGCTCACAGCTGCCCCTGCTGCTGCTCAGAACCACGGAAGGAGAGGACAGCGACCACCATGCTTGTTCTGTCTCCTAACCCCACGAACTCACCCAAACAGAATTGTGAAGACCGTGGTGTCGCAAGCTCCTTGAAGGCAGAGACCATGTCTGACTCAGCCGTGTCCTTCCCACAGCAGCCAGAACAAAACCTTGCAGATGGCAGTGTCGAGGAAAACAAACTCTGTAAAACGTTTGAAGAGATTTATTCCAAGTCAAATACGAGTGACCGTGGCCTGTGACACAGCCCTCAGGAGGTCCTGAGAACTTGTACCTAAGGTGGTTGGGGTGCAGCTTGGTTTTATACATTTTAGAGAGCCATGAGACATTAATCAAATACATTGGCTTGGTCCAGAAAGGAGGGACAACTCAGAGTGTGGGAGATGGTGGGGGAGTATTTCCAGGCTATAGATGAATTTAAATATTTTCTGGTTGGCAACTGGTTAAGTTTGTCTGAAGACCTGGGATCCAGCCAGGTACAGTGGCCCACGTCTGTAATCTCAAGCACTTTGGGACGCTGAGGCGGGTAGATCACGAGGTCAGGAGTTCGAGACCAGCCTGGCCAATAAAATGAAACCCCGTCTCTACTAAAAATACAAAAATTAGCTGGGCGTGGTGGCGCACCTTTACTCCCAGCTACTTGGGAGGCTCAGGCAGGAGAATGGCTTAAACCCGGGAGGCGGAAGTTGCAGTGAAATGAGATCATGGCACTGCACTCCAGCCTGAGTAACAGAGTGAGACTCCGACTCAGAAACAAAAAACAAAACAAAACACCTGGGATCCATAGAAAGGGAATGTTCAGGTTAAGAGAAAAGACTGTGGAGACTAAACTTCTTTTGAAGTCTTATAGTGGCTGCTCTTACAGACAACAGAAAACAAATATTTCCTATCCATATCTTTGAAAGGTACTAGAATCTTAGTTAATCTCTTTAGGATTGGGAGGGTCTGGCAGAAAAAGATCTAGCTATGTTAACAGAGATTCTGTACAGATGTAAATTTCCCCTCACAAAGGACAGCTTTACAGGGCCATTTCAAAATAATGGCAAAGAAACATGCTTTAGGAGTAAAATATTTTTTTTTCCTTGTCTCATAGGCGTCAGGTTACAAAGTAAGTCATAATATATAGAGTTAAATAAAACCTATGTGATGAAAATTCTATTTATAGGGCATGACTCCCCAGACCGCTTAGATAGGAATTTGAGCAAGATAAAAACTCAGAGTTCAGTCCTCAGTAGACTTGCTATTAACATTTCCTGAATGAACAGCTACCTCGCTGTCCCTGGGAAGGTCCTGTGAGTACAGAAGTCCCCCTGTTTCTACAGAAACAGCAGATCGTACCAAACCCTATGTATACTGTTTTCTTCCTATACATTCTGATATAGTTTGCATACATGTCCCAGCCAAATTCTCGTTGAATTGCAATCCCCGATGTTGGAGTTGGGGACCCGTGGGAGATGTCTGGAGAGGGGGCGGGGGCCAAACCCTTCGTGGCTTGACGCTGTCCACTCAATAGCGCATGAGTTCTCATTGGATCTGGTTGTTAAAAAGTGTATGGGGGCCGGCCGCGGTGGCTCACGCCTATAATGCCACCACTTTGGGAGGCCGAGGCAGGTGAATCACACGGTTTGGAGTTCAAGATCAGCCTGGCCAACATGGAGAAACCCTGTCACTACTACAAACACAAAATTTACCCCGGCTTGATGGCGTGGGCCTGTAGTTCCAGCTACTGGAGAGGCTGAGACAGACGAATCGCTTGAATCTGGGAGGTGAAGGTTTCAGTGAGCCGAGATCGTGCCACTGCACTCCAGCCTGAGCAACAGAGCAAGACTCTGGCTTTAAA
>NW_016107389.1:6818181-6821012 GCF_001604975.1 Cebus imitator | reverse complement strand
ATAGGGTATGGTACCTACCCCACCCCTCTCTCTCCCACCACCCTCGCTTGCTTTCCCTTTGCCTTCTGCCAAAAGTAAAAGCTCCCTAAGACCCCCTCAGATGCTGAGCAGATGCCGGCACCACAACCTGCAGAAACATGAGCCAATTAAACCACTTTTCTTTATAAATTACCCGGTATCTGGTAAGTCTTTATAGCAATGCAAGAACAGCCTGACACCTATACATAGCTATCATAAAGCTTAATTTTAAAATAATGCACAGGAAGAGATTAACAATAACTACTAAAACAATTGTAACAGTATATTGTAGCAAAAGTTATGGGTATGTAGTTTCTGTCTCTCAAAACACAAATATTTTTGGACCATGGTTGACTGTGGATAACCGAAGCCATGGCGAGCCAAATGGAGTACGGGGGAACTACTGTGCTGCAGTCTTGGAAACACAGCTTATTGGGAGTGTCAGGGGTCAGAAGCTGATGTTCCAATAATGGCACCTTGACCTACTGAAGAAGCCTCAACTTCTAACCCTCCATCTCCGAAGCTTACTTTGTACTGTCTGCCAAAACTCCTGACCCACCAAGAAGAACAATTGTTTTTTCTTCCCCTCCCTAAACACCAAGAGCGTAACCACACATGAACAGACATATTCACAAGATAATGCTCAAGTCAATCTCTGTTCGCTGATCTATTCATTCTCCCTGGCAAATCCCTCAGCAGAGTTCCTCTTCGCCTCTCGCCTCCCATAACCTATGTTGCCAGGGTGGCATATAACCTTCAGAACCTCCTTACCGGGTAGCTAACCACTCTGTGATTCTCCCCAGGTATGAGTTAATACAATCTGTATGCCCTAATTAACCTGCCTTTTGTGAGTTGTGAGCTGATTGTTCAGTGAACCTTCAAAGGATATGGAAGCTTTCCCTTGGCCTGCACAGTAGCTGCTGGAATTACTATGCAGAGGCTCCCTAAAGTAAACTACATTCCAAAATGTAATGCTACAGAGCTGAAGCTAATAGAAACCCAACTAACATTTTTAAAGGGATTAATCTTGTTTAGGAAATACTCTGTTTGAGATGGGATTTGGAGGCGTGCTAATAATGAGATTAAGATGCTGCTGGGCATGATGGCACATGCCTGTAGTCCCCGCTACTCGGGAGGCTGAGGCTGGAGGGTCGCTTGAGATCAGGAGTCCTGGGCTGTAGTGTGCTATGCCGATCAGGTGTCCACACTAAGTATGGCATCAATATGGTGACCTCCCGGGAGCAGGGGACCACCAGGTTGCCTAAGGAGGGGTGCATCGGCCCAGGTCAGAAATTGAGCAGGTCAAAACTCCCATGGTGATCGGTAGTGGAATCGAACCTGTGAATGGCCACTGCACTCCAGACCCCATCTCCCAAAATTAAAAAGAGAGAGAGATTCAGATGCCTCATGATGACTGAGTGTGGTGGCTCCCGCCTATAATCCCGACATTTTGGTAGGCTGAGGTGGAAGAACTGCTTGAGACCAGAAGTTTGAGACCAGCCCGGGCAACACAGCAAGACCCCAATCTTTTAAAATAAAACAACTGTTTTTGTTTTTTTTTTTAAAGATGCCTCCTATTGTGTCATTAGGAATCAACTTCTAAATGGAACCAATAATAAATGGCAAGATGGGGCCATGGTTTATTAATTCATTAATTCCATTTAACAGTTGTTTATTAGCCGGGCATGGTAGCTCATACCTGTAATCCCAGCACTTTGGGAGGCCAAGGCTGGTGGATCACCTAAGGTCAGGAGTTCAAGATCCACCTGGCCAACATGTTGAAACCCTGTCTCCATTAAAAATATAAAAATTAGCTGGGCATGGTAATAGGCACCTGTAGTCCAAGCTACTCAGGAGGCTGAGGCAGGACAATAGCTTGCACCTGGGAGGCAGAGGTTGCCATGAGTGGAAATTGCACCACTGCACTCCAGTCTGTGTGACAGAGTCAGATTCCATTCCCCCCAAAAACCCAAAAGAAACCACGCAATTGTTTACTGAAGAAACGACTAAATTGTAAGTACTAGAGATCCAAAGTTAATAAAGGCATTTCCTTTCTTACTTTATTACTCCTTTATTACTCAAGGAGTTCCAGCCTTGTGTGGGAAAAATATTTGTAAGAAGATCATTATGATGCTACCTTTATTTATTTATTTTTATTTTTTGAGACAGAGTCTTGCTCTGTCACCCAGGCTGCAGTGCAATGGTGCAAACTCGGCTTACTGCAACCTCTGCGTCCTAGGTTCAACCAATTCTCCTTCATCAGCCTTCCCAGTAGCTGAGATTGCAGGCACCCACGACCATTCCCAGCTAAATTTTGAATTTTTAGTAGAAACGAGGTTTTGCCATATAGTCCAGGCCTGTTTAAAACTCTTGACCTCAAGTGATCCACCTGCCTCAGCCTCCCAAAGTGCTGGGATTACAGACATGAGCTACCACCCCCAGCCATCACCTGTATTTATGATGCCACTTGTAAGTGCAAAGAGAGATGCACTGAATATACTGGAAGCCCAGAGGGAATGGTTAAAATAAAGCGCCAAAAAATGATTGTAGGTCTTTGGGAAGTCTAGAAAGAGTAAGAATGTGTCATGGTGCCTCTTGCACTGTCTAGGGACAAGTTCTGGCTAATAGCTATACAAGAGGTTAAAGAAAATAGCCCCAGCCGGGCGCGGTGGCTCAAGCCTGTAATCCCAGCACTCTGGGAGGCCGAGGCGGGTGGATCACGAGGTCAAGAGATCGAGACCATCCTGGTCAACATGGTGAAACCCCATCTCTACTAAAACTACAAAAAAATTAGCTGGGCATGGTGGCGCGTG
>NW_016107389.1:6812485-6817696 GCF_001604975.1 Cebus imitator | reverse complement strand
AAAAAAAAAAAAAAAGAAAATAGCCCCTTGGGCCAGCCACTTGGAAAAACAAGGTTGTATCCTTACCTCACACTAGAAACATAAATAAATTTCAGATTTAAATCTAAAAAGACAGTTCTAAAATTTCTAGAAAATGTATAGAATAGGCCTGGCATGGTGGCTCACACCTATAATCCCAGCACTGTGGGAGGCCAAGTTGGGTGGATCACCTGAGGTAAGGAGTTCAAGAACACCCTGGCCAGCATGGCAAAACCCCGTCTCTGCTAACATACAAAAATTAGCCAGGCATGGTGGCACATGCCTGTAATCCCAGCTACTTGGGAGGCTGAGGCAGGAGAATAGCTTGAATCCGGGAGGTAGAGGGTGCAGTGAGCTGAGATCAGGCCACTGCACTCCAGCCTGGGCAACAAGAGCAAAACTCTGTCTCAAAAAAAAAAAAAAGTAAGAAAATACAGAATAATTTTACGATACCCAAGGTGGGAATCTCCTTTTAGCATTATACCAAGGTCAAAACTAAATGATTGGTACAACAGTATGTTATAATCTATTTACACATTCAGTTAGGTTACAGTTCACTATGTACAGAGACACGTTTAGGGTAAATTTAACATATTTAAGAAGGCAGCTTTAGGCTAAACTTAATACTACCATTACATTTTCAGGTCTCTGATATGAGCCGCATTCCTAAGTGCCTAAATCATAGAGAAGCCATGTCCTAATGCAGGGATATTTAGAATCACAAGGATGAAAAAAAAAACACGTTTCTACAAATGCTTTGGCCAAGACATCAAATATTGCTGACTCCATCTTGCTCCTAGCCTCTAAGCTGTCTGTCTGTACTCACTCCTGGGTGTAGACCAAGCTAACCATGGGAGTAATTTAGTTTATACTTTGACCTTAAAATAAGGATAAAGCCCTTACAAAAACGAAACCACCTTTGTGAAACTAATGGAAGGCCACAAGATTAGGATTATGAAACTGAATTCTTCCAAAAACTAGGCGTAAAGAGCCATTGCTCAGAGTTCACAAGATACGTAACTTCTCTACTTACGCCTGTAGATAACGTGACTGTTGTAGAATGCAAGACTGGCCTTTTGCATTTATTTCTCTTTTAATAACTTTAAAAAAAAAAAATAAAGATGGGGTTTCACCATGTTGGTCAGGCTGGTCTTGAACTCCCAACCTCAGGTGATCCGCCCACCTTGGCCTCCAAAGTGCTTGGATTACAGGCATGAGCCACCACGCCCAGCCAGACATCCGCATTTCTGATGACTGGCTGACTCCACCTGGACCCTCAACTCATGATTCAGTGCATGAAGACCATTTTCCAAACCCCTATGATGATATCCTCAATCTGCCAGCATTCCCCATTCCCTAACCCCCTATCACACTATCCTTGAAACATCCTAACCTCTAAGCCTTTAGGGAGGTTGATTTGAGTAATAACTGTGTCTCCTGAGTGGCATGGCCATCCTTGTGTCAGTTAAATGCTTCCTTTACTGTAATACTATGGTCTCAGTGAATTGGTTTTGTCTGTACAGTAGGCAGGAAGAAGCCATTGGGTGATTACATTTCAGAGGAGTAAAGAGGAGCCAGAGGCCTGTGTAGTATAGAACAGGGACTCTAATTCCCATTCTACTACAACTTCCTCTCCTCTACACCATGATTACAGCCCAATGAGTTACTTTTGACTACTACTCTGAAAAAGCCAACACACCAAAAACAGCAAGTACTAAGGCAGAGAAAGAGTTTATTAACTGCAGGGCAGCCACACAAGAAGGACAGGAAATATTTCTCAAATCCATCTCTCCAAGAATTCAGAGGTAGGATGTATTAGTCTGTTTTCATACTGCTGATAAAGACATACCTAAGACTGGGCAATTTATAAAATAAAGAGGTTTATTAGACTTAGAGTTCCATGTAGCTGAGGAGGCCTCACAATCATGGCAGAAGGTGACAGACACGTCTCACATGGTGGCAGATAAGAGAAGAGAGCTCGTGCAGGGAAACTCTCCCTTTTACCACATCAGATCTCATGAGACTCATTCATATCATGAGAACAGTGCAGGAAAGACGAGCGCTCATCATTCAATCACCTCCCACCAGTCCCCCCCAAAACACATGGGAATTCAAGATGAGATTATTGGGTGCAGGGGGCACACACATGATGACACAGCCAAACCATATCATATCATAGGATTTTTAAGGGTATTTTGGTGGGTAGGGGGATAGGGAACTGAAACAACTGTTGGCTAAGGATGAAATTCTAGGGGTATCAAAGCTGCAGATCAGTCAATTCCCAGCTGTGGGTCACAGAGCCAGTAGAGTCCATTTCTTGGTATAGGTCACAGGTCCAGGTCACATCACTTGTAATGCCAAAATACTAAATCTGAAAAAATATCTCAAAGACCAGTCCTTGGCTGAGCTCAGTGGCTCACATCTGTAATCCCAGCACTCTGGGGAGGTTAAGCTGGGCACATTACGAGGTCAGAAGTTTGAGACCAGCTTGACCAACAAGGTGAAACACCATCTGTACTAAAACTACAAAAATTAGTCAGGCATGGTGGCATCCACTTATAATCTCAGCTACTCAGGAGGCTGAGGCAGAAGAATCGCTTGAACCTGGGAGACGGAGGTTGCAATGAGCTGAGATTGTGCCAATGCACTCCAGCCTGGGTGACAGAGTAAAAACAAACAAACAAACAAAACAAAACAAACAAACAAAAAAACAGTCCTTTATGTCTCACAATAGTGATGTTATGTACAGGAACACTCTGGGAAGTCACAAGTCTTGTGACCTCTGGTTACATGACTCTGGGACACAAGGCAGCTACAGAAAAGCAAGCTAAGCAAGCAATGAATGGGTATTGTTTAACTATGCCTATTTTTTACCAAAGTTCAGGCCCTACCATTGTCAGAGGCATGTGAACCAGAGCAACTCCATCTTGAATAGGAGCTGGATAGAATTAGGCTGAAACCTACTGGGCTGCATTCCCAGATGGTTAAGGCATTCTAAGTCACAGGAAGAGATAGGAGGTCAGCACAAAATACAGGTCATAAAGACGTCACCGATAAAACAGTTTGCAGTAAAGAAGCCGGCCAAAATCCACCAAAACCAAAATGGCCACAAGAGTGACCTCTGGTCATCCTCACTGCCACACTCCCACCAATGCCATGACAGTTTACAAACACCATGACAGTTTACAAATGCCATGACAACATCAGGAAGTTACCTTACATGGTCTAAAAAGGGGAGGCATGAATAATCCACCCCTTGTTTGTCATAGCATCATAAAATGATCATTAAAATGCATAACCAGCAGCCCTCAGGGCTGCTCTATGAACTAGGCATTCTTTTATTCCTTTATGTTCTTAATTTTGCTTTTGCTCTGCTCTGTGGACTCGCCCTGAATTCTTTCTTCCATGAGACCCAAGAACCCTCTTAGGGTCTGGATTTAGGACCCCCTTTCCTGTAACACCATAATTCTAATCTTGTGGCCTTGTGTTAGTCTTTACAAAGATGGTTTCAATCTTTCAACCAAGAAGGGATCAGTGTAAGGAAAGGACTATTATGGCTTCCACACAAAAATGAGCAAAAGCAATTTAGCCTGGTAGAAGCAAGATGGAATCAATTATGTTACATTTCCCTTACTACTATAATTTTTGCAAAGGTGATTTCACTACAACCATCTCTTGTTTCTTATTTAAAAACACATTTAAGGAAAAAGTCCAGAAAATAATGCACGAAAACATCAGTGGATTCTGGATTCTGTGATTACTGCCTATTTGTTTCATCAGTTTTGCAATTTACCTAGAATGCACATGCTTTTTGTTCCCTAGCCCTAAGTCATAATTTAGCATTATGTTTAAGTTGTTTTAAAATCATTTTAGAAAATACAAAACAGGGCTCTCTTTGATTACAGGTGTCAACCTTTAATTTGTTTTACCTCTTCACAGGCCTATGCAAACACATCTAGTCTTTATTTTATTAAGGAAAGAAGAATTGTGTGTGAGTGCATGTGTGTGTGTGCTGGGCTCAGAAACCAATACCCCCAAAGTATTTCTGAAACCACCTTTGCAAAAATTGTAACAATGAGAAAATGATGATATCAAAACAGCTCTGATCTAACCAACTCCCATCTTGCCTTTCTCCTCCAAACTGCCCTTGGTCATTCCTGGGCTTGGGCCACGTGAACTTTTAGAGAAATTTAGTTATAGTTTAAATTTTAATAGCCCTTCCCCAACACTAAACCATCTTTGTAAAACTAATGAAAGACACCAGGTTAGGAGGATGAGAGAAGGCTGAATTCTGCTAAGATGTAGGCGTAAATGATTACCAGCCATAATTCAAGAGGTCACAAGATTTACAACTTCCCCAATTATAACTATAGATAACACCACTGCTAAAAAACCAAACATTGACTTTTGGTTTTACAAAAGCCAGTGAGATGGCTTTTGGTTTTACAAAAGCCAGTGAGATGGTTTTCTAAGATGATGTCCTTTGAGGCTTTTGCATTTCTGAAGACCCAAGACCTAAGATCCCAAAATCTTGGTTTAATCACTCCTCTAGCCCATACCCAGCAGTGGACTCAGTCACAAGGGCTATTTTCCACACCCCTTTGACTGTATCCTCAATCAATCAGCAGCCCCCACTCCCCTAACCGCCCTGCCCTGCAAACGATCCTTGAAAAACCCCAGTCTCTGAATTTTGAGGGAGGATGATTTGAGTAATAAAATTCCAGTCTCCTATTTAGCTGGCTCTATGTGCATTACACTTTTTCTCTATTGCAATTCCCGTGTCTTGATAATGGGCTGTATCTGGGCAGCAGGCAAAATAGACCCATTAGATAACTCATCTAGAATGTGCATGTATTTTTTCTCTAGCCCTACATCACAATTTAGCATTATTTTAAAGTTATTTTTAATATCATTTTAGAAAACACAAGAAAAAACAGTGCTCTCTTTAATTACAGGAGTCACATTATGATATGCCACATTAAAGAAGCCTCAAGGTCTCTTTGACCTTCCTGATCCTCTATTATTTCTCCCAAAGCTGAATTTCCTTCATCCACCTAAGATCCAGACCCACCAAGGAAAACCATTGATTTTTCTTCCCCTCCCTGTTATCTCCTTATCTACTGTATAAAATACCAACATGTGACCACACATGAGCATACACTTTAACAAGTATAATGACTGTATCCAAAGATT
>NW_016107389.1:6810398-6812321 GCF_001604975.1 Cebus imitator | reverse complement strand
TAGTAGAGACAGGGTTTCACCATGTTGGCCAGGCTGGTCTCAAACTCCTGATCTCAGGTGATCCACCTGCCTAGGTCTCCCAAAGTGCTGGGATTACAATTGTAAGTCACCGCACCCAGGCTCCCAGGAAAACTATTTACAAGTTAATCTCTGTTCCAGGTCCATTCATTTTTCCTAAGAACCATTTGTTGACCCTCCCTAGAATTCCTTTTCTCCGGGTCCCATAATCTTTTTTTACCAAGATTCAAACCCCCATTCCTTCTGTAACATCAAGATGATATATAAGCTCCTGTGGTTTATTAAAATGTTGGCTCTTCATTCTGAAGGCTCCCATGTATACATGTTAACATGTTAAGTAAATTTGTAAGCCTTTTTCTCCTTCCAATCAATCTGCCTCATCAGTAATTTTTCCACTAAAGCTTTAGGGGACCAAGAGCCTATAGCACCCACAGTGTGTATGAGTGTATTTATGTACAACTGGATACTAGTGAAACCGCTGTTATAAAACTGTAACTCAGAAAATTATTACAGTGAAAAAGAGCTGACCTAACTGACTCCATCTTGCTTTTAACCTTCAACCTGTCCTTATTCATTCCTGGGAGCAGGCAAAACTAACTTTGGGAGGAACTTAATTTATAGCTTAACTTTGAAGCAAGGATAATAAGAGCCCTTTCCCAAAACAAGCACCCTTCATGCCTGAGGACTAGATTGCCTTTGTAGAACTACCAAATTAGCCACAAGATTAGAAATTGTAGTTTAGGAGTCATGCAGCTGGAGCCTACATGATTCTGACTCTCCTCAAATTGCTCATGGGGATAATGTCACTATTGGTGAAGAGGAGACCCAGGCATCTCAGATCAACTTCCCCTTTTCATATGTAATTCCTGAGATTGTAAATTGAAATATTTTCATATGTAATTCCTGAGACTGTAAATTGAAACCTATTCATATGTAATTCCTGAGACTGTAAACCGAGACCCTTTTCATATGTAAAGCTATAAACCTAAGATTCTTCCACGTGTAACATCTAAAGTATAAGCCTATATAAAGACAGAACCTTCCTTTGTTAGGGGAGCTTGGCTGTTAGTCAACTATGCCACCTTGCTCCCGGCCGAATAAGCCCTCCTTCCTCCCGTATGTGGTGTCCGAGAGATCTTTTTCCCAAGGCCGCTCCTGCTACATTGTAAAACCTAAGATAATTACTTGAGATATTTTGCAGACCCTGCACTTGATGAATCAGCTGGCACCACCCAGATTGATAAACTGGCTCATGTGGTCTCCTCGCCCCCACCCAGAAACTGACTCAACACAAGAGGACTGCTTCAACTTCCTATGATTCCATCTCCAACCCAACCAATCAGCACTCCTGACTCACTGGACCCTACCCACCAAATTATCCTTAAAAACCCGTATCCCCATATTTTCAGGGAGACTGATTTGAGTAATAATAAACTCAAGTCTCCTGTACAGCCAGCTCCACATGAATTATCCTTTCTCTCCTGCAATTTCCCTGTCTTGGTAAATGAGCTCTTTCTAGGCAAGGAGAACCATGGGGCAGTTACTCTATTAGTTGCAAAGATGATTTTTATGAATGTGAAAATCAACTGTTTTTATAATGACGGCAACTTAAACAACATAATTCAATTATTTCCATCACCTAGCACCCATAAATTCCCACTTCATTCACTCATCTTATAAAAAGGGTATCAGGCTGGTTGCAGTGGCTCACTCCTGTAATCCCAGCACTTTGGGATGCCAAGGTGGGTGGAAAACTTGAAGTCAGGAGTTCTAGACCAGCCTGGCCAACATGGCAAAAGCCTGTCTCTACTAAAAAATACAAAAATTAGCTGGGCATGGTGGTGCACACCTTTAAGTCCAACTACTCTGAAACCTGAGGCAGGAGAATCACTTGAACCCGGGAGG
>NW_016107389.1:6803660-6808873 GCF_001604975.1 Cebus imitator | reverse complement strand
GCCTCACGCCTGTAATCCAAGCACTTTAGAGGCCAAGGTGGGCAGATCACCTGAGGTCGGGAGTTCAAGACCAGCCTGACCAACATGGTGAAGCCCCATCTTAAAAAAAAAAATTTTTTTAATTTAAAAAAAAAAAAAGAACTGAAAGTAGATCTACCATTTAATCCAGCAATCCCACTCCTGGGTATTTACCCAGAGGAAAAGAAGTCATTATATGAAAAAGATACTCAGACAAGCATGTTTATAGCAGCACAGTTCACAACTGCAAAAAATATGGAACCAGTCCAAATGCCCATTAATCAATGAGTAGATAAAGAAAATGTTATATATATATATATGTAAAACAAAATACTACTCAGCCATAAAAAGGAATGAAATGGGCTGGGCACAGTGGCTCATGCCTGTAATCCCAGCACTTTGGGAGGTCAATGTAAGCAGATCAGGAGTGTGAGGTCAGGTCACACTCCTGAGGTCAGGAGTGTGAGACCAGCCTGACCAGTAAGATGAAACCCCGTCTCTGCTGAAAATACAAAAATTAGCTGGGCCTGGTGGCAGGTATCTATAATCCCAGCTACTCAGGAGGCTGAGGCAGGAGAATCGCTTGAACCCAGGAGGCAGAGGTTGCAGTGAGCCGAAATTGTGCCACTGCACTCTAGCATGGGTGACAGAGCAGGATTCTGTCTCAAAAAAAAAACAAGGAATGAAATAATAGCATTTGCAGCAACCTGGATGAAATTGGAGACCATTATTCTAAGTGAAGTAACTCAGGGATGGAAAGCCAAACATTGTCTGTTCTCACTCAAAAGTAGGAGCTAAGCTATGAGTAACAAAGGCGGAAGAATGATACAATGAACTTTGGGTACTGAGAGGAAAGGGTAGAAGGGGGTAAGAGAGAAAAGACCACACACTGAGCACAGTGTACACTGCTCAGGTGAAGGGTGCACCGACATCTCAGAAATTACCACCAAAGAACTTACTCATGTAAGCAAACACCACCTGTTTGTTTGATGTTTGAAATTAAAAAAAAAAAAAAAAGTTTCTTCTCAAAAAAAAAAAAAAAAAAAAAAAAGAGATTAACTTGGGGACTTCATCAAATAATAAGACAACCTTTGTTCCTGTGTGGTTCCACTCCTCACGTTCCCCTAACTTTTCTCATCTAGTTCCCAAACACAATCATTCATAAAATCTGCCTCCTGGGTTCATACGTGTCTCCCCTACGAGGACACTATTTAAGCCTCAACCATGTGGCCCCTTTTTGGGTCTCATACATTGTGTATGGCTTATATGTGCATATACACATTAAACATCTTTGGTGTGCTTTTTTCTCTTATTAATCTACCTTTTGTCGACTCATTTTCTGCAAACATCTAGTAGGTGAAAGGAGACCTTTCCCAAGGCCCCTACAGTATCTAACAAGAAACATATTTTTGTGCTGCTCCACCTGTAAGTCCTATCAACTGCACACTCTGGAACCCTGGAAAGGTTCATGTGTGTAGTCGTGGTCACTGCTATCCTTCAGGCATGGATCACCAAGACTTTGTGCTGAGCCTGGGCAGACACTCTACCTCTTTCTAGGTGGGGAGAAGTGGAGGTGAGGAGGAGGGCAGACCTACAGGAGCCAGTGGTAGGCTGCTTCTCTTCTCCACCTGCCAGGGAGGCACAGGGTACGACTGCACAGGTGGGAGGTCAAACAGACTGATTTGGTTCTCAGTACCTTCCAGCTGTCAAATAAAATAGCTGCAGCTCATCAGAGACCAGCTTGTCTTTGAGCCGTGTTTCCTGCCATGGCCCTGCCCAGGGGACTCTGGAACAGCAGCTGGAGTCCGATCTGGTTGTGGACTAGAGCCTATGTTAGAATAATTACGGAAAATCCTGTCCCTGGGAAACTCCCGGATTCTCCCTCTGCCTCTGTTACCTCACTCATGACTTGAGCATACAATGGGTATGTGTTAATAAGTAAGTACTATGAAATACACCTACGTAGGCATTCACAGAGGGGAAGAGCAACAATCACGCAAACAATAAAATGCAAAGAGCAGGAAAAGTACCAACAGGTCCTGCAGCAGGAAGACATAAAGCCCCGTGGGAAGGTCAGATTCCTGGAAGACACCCTGGAGGAAGTGGTATTTAGGCTAATACCTGATGGGTGAGCAGTGATCAGCCAGACAAATAGGAGAAGCGGGAACTGCTGAGCTGAAGGTCCAACACGGTGGCCTCAGCCTCAAGTCACAACACCTGGCTTTGCCTCAGTGTGTGCTCAGGTATCTCTCTTGCCTTTCTTTCAGTTTCTGAAAATAACCAGGCTCTTTCTCATCTCTGGACTTTGATTCAGGCTGTTCCCTATGCCTCCTCAGCTTGCATGTGACTTCCTCTGGACAGCCTTCTATAGCCTTCCCCTGGGTTGGAAGCACCTCTTCCTAGCTCTTATTTTTTATTTTATTTATCTTTTTGAGACAGAGTCTTATTCCGTCGCCAGGCGCCAGGCTGGAGAGCAGTGGCGCGATCTCAGCTCACTGAAACCTCTACCTCCCGGGTTCAAGCAATTCTCCTGCCTCAGCCTTCCGAGTAGCTGGGACTACAGGTGCCTGCCCCATGTCCAGCTAATTTTTTTGTATTTTTAGTAGACACGCAGTTTCACCATGTTGCCCAGGCTGGTCTCAAACTCCTGA
Source organism: Cebus imitator (assembly GCF_001604975.1). Lineage (NCBI taxonomy): Eukaryota > Metazoa > Chordata > Mammalia > Primates > Cebidae > Cebus > Cebus imitator. Next base: position 6,806,204 of record NW_016107389.1, on the reverse strand, counting down.
ACTCAAATGATCCACCCACCTCAGACTCCCAAATTGCTAGGATTACAGGCCTAAGCCACTGCACCCAGCCCCTCTTCCTAGCTCTTCTAACATCCTGAAATGCTACCTCATCATAGTATTTCCCACACCATGGTCTCTGCTATGCTGTCAGTTCCTGCAGTACAAGGGTTATGCTTCCTTGTCCGCTTTTTAATCCCTAGTATCTTTTTTTTTTTTTTTTTTTTAAGACGGGGTTTCACCTTCTTCGTCAGGCTGGTCTCGAACTCCTGACCTCAGGCGATCTGCCCGCCTCAGCCTCCCAAAGTGCTGGGATTACAGGCATGAGCTACCATGCCCAGCTCAATCCCTAGTATCTTAGAAAAAACAACTAAAATATACTGAGGCTGTACCAAATGCTGTTCCAAGCACCTTACATTTAATTCTCACAACAAATCCCATAAGGCAGAGACACTGAGTAACTTTTTCAAGGTTATAACAACTGGTAAGTGGCAGGGCCGGAATTTATACCCTGGCAGAGTAGCTCTAGGCCTACCTGCTTCTCCACTCCACTCCAGCTGCCCACACTACAAGTAACATAATTCCTAGTCAGGTTGGCCAACTCCTAGTCCAATTCTACATCAGGCTCCACTACTCCCTGGCTGGGGTCTGCACTGGAATAACCTTTCTCTTCCCTGGACCTGGTTCTCCACCCATAAAGATGGATAAAGTAGATCATGTATAAGGAAAGAAAGAAATCTGCCTGAGATAACACAGCTCCATGTGATGAATTCAAGCTCAGGAAATCTAGCTTCAAGTTCAGGTTGCTTAGCTTCACACTCACTGCCTGGGGAACACGTAAGTCTATGTGGAATGTGTGAGGAACTGGTTGGATGGATGAGCCTGCCCAGCCTCTGAAGGAGGATCATTGATTTCTAAGACACATTTCCAAAAAGAAAACAAAACAAACCAACCCGAAAAAAGAACAAGAACAGAAAGACATATTTCCTCCACCGCCCTGGTGACTGACTCATGCTCCCCCTGTGAAGAAACTTATGGAAGAAAGTATGTCAACAGCAGTCAACCTATTATTTTATAAAAAGTCATGATTTTACCTGCTGTTTTCAAACTTTTTCTCTTTTCAATATACTGAAAGTCATTCCATGGTAGTGCATTGAAAGCTACATTTTTCTTTTTTCATTTTTTTTTTAAGACGAGGTTTCACCATGTTGGTCAGGCTGGTCTTGAACTCCCAACCTCAGGTGATTCACCTGCCTTGGCCTCCAAAGTGCTTGGATTATAGGCGTGAGCCACCACGCCCAGCCCTTTTTTCATTTTTTTAAGACTCTGGACAACACACTAAAACTACCTTGTTTTTAAAAGCCACAGATTATCCCTCTGGTTATGCATGAGTTACAGTACAATTATTTAAATAATCTTGTTTTTAATAAAATAGTTATTTACAATGCATTTCAAAAATAGCTGTATTAAAATATACACATATAGGCTGGGTATGGTGGCTTGCGTACAATCCCAGCACTTTAGGAGGCTAGGGTGGATGCATCACCTGCGGTCGGGAGTTTGAGACCAGCCTGACAAACATGGAGGAACCCCAACTCTACTAAGAATACAAAATCTACTAAACATACAAAATCAGCCAGGCATCGTGGAGCATGCCTGCAATCCTAGCTACTCAGGAGGCTGAGGCAGGAGAACTGCTTGAACCTTGGAGGTGGAGGTTATGGGGAGCCAAGATCGTGCCATTGCACTCCAGCCTGGGCAACAAGAGCAAGACTCTATCTCAAAAAAAAAGAAAAAAATTATACACGTATATATTGAAAGCTGTGTCAACATTTACATTTTACAAAATACATATGCATATATGTATTTGTGCAGCTATGTTTATAGAATTATTAGGAGTATCATTTCTGAGTCACAGTTTAAAAAAATTTTAATTGATACCTCTCAAAAGGCTTTATCCATTTAATACAAAGGTACCTGTTGGTCAGGCATGGTGACTCACACCTGTAATCCTGGCACTTTGGGAGGCAGAGGTGGGTGTGGTGGGAAGCAACTGTAATCCTAGCTACTTGGGGGACTGAGGCGGGAGGATCACTTGAGCCCAAGAGGTCAAGGCTCCAGTGAGCTGAGATTGTATCACTGCACTCCAGCCCGAGCGACAGAATGACACCTTGTCAAAAAAAATTTTTTAAGAAATAAAATAATAAAGTACCTGGTTACCCCTTGTCATCATCTAGTATCATCTTTTACTTTTGTCTTTCCACATCCATAAATAAAAAATGGTATCTCACTGTAGTTTTAATCTATGTTTCTTTGATTAGTAGTAAACTTGAGCTTTCTGCCATAATTTGGAGGACCATTTGCATGTCTTCTTAAATTATCTTTTTCTTTTTAGAGAGAAGGTCTCGCTCTGTCCCCCAGGATGGAGTGCATGGCAAGATCACAGCTCAGTGCAGCCTCAAACTCTTGGGCGCAAGCCATCCTTCCACCGCAGTCTCCTGAGTACATAGGACTATAGGTGCATGCCACCACACCCCAGCTAATTGG
>NW_016107389.1:6798632-6803435 GCF_001604975.1 Cebus imitator | reverse complement strand
GGAGACCGACTTTCAATTGTTGCTCAGGCTGGAGTGAAATGGCACAATCTTGGCTCACCGTAACCTTTGCCTCCTGGGTTCAAGTGATTCTCCTGCCTCAGCCTCCCGAGGAGCTGGGATTACAGGCATGCACCACCACACCCGGATAATTTTGTATTTTTAGTAAAGATAGGGTTTCTCCATGTCGTTCAGTCTGGTCTCCAACTCCTAACCTCAGGTGATCCGCCAGCCTCAGCCTCCCGAAGTGCTAGAATTACAGGCATGAGCCACCACCCGGCCTTAGTGTTGACTTTTTTTCTATGTATTTTTCTATTGGATTGTTAGCTGCTTTTTCATTAATTTGTGAGCATTCTTTCAGTTTAATACCTCTTTGTTCTGGTTTTGTAGATATCACATCCCAGTGTACCATTCAACTCTGACTATGTTTTATGAAGATCTTTCCTAGAGGCAACACTTAAAAAAAACAGAAGACTGCACTGACTTTACGTAGTCAAATTTATCCATACTTTCCTTTTGGCTTCTGAGCTTCAATATAATGGTTAGGAAACCCATTTTCATTCCAGGGTCATACACATATTCACTCACATTTTCTTTTAACAATTTTTATGATTTTTTAATACTTAAATTTTGGATCCACCCCGAATATATTTTGATGTATGAAAGGAAGCAGGAAACGCAGTCATCGTGCTAGGACAAAATGGCTATGCTTTGAAATAAAGCTTTGGGGCGGGCGCAGTGGCCCATGCTAGTAATCTCAGCATTTTGGGAGGCTGAGGTGGGTGGATCCTTTGAGGCCAGGAGTTCGAGATCAGTCTGGCCAACATGGTGAAACCCTATCTCTATGAAAAAAGCAACAACAACAACTAAAAAATCAGCCAGGTGGGGTGGTACATGCTTACAGTCCTGACTATTTGGGAGGCTGAGGCAGGAGGACTGCTTGAGCCTGAGAGCTCAAGGCTGCGGGGAGCTGTGATTACAACCCTGCACTCCAGTCTCGGCAATTGAGCGAGAGCTTGTCTCAAAAAAAGAAAAAGAAGAAAAAGAAGAAAGAAAGAGAAGAAAGAGAGAGAGAAAGAAAAGAAGGAAGGAAGGCTGGGAGGGAGGGAAAGAAAGAGAAAAATAAAGCTTCTGACCTTTAGCTTGGCACTTCAAGAAAATGCCAAATACCAATAGCAGAGAGAGCGACACAGACCTAAGGAAACAGAGGTGCTTGAACTTGACTTGTCACTAAGTTCCAAAAATACATTTGTTTTTGGATAAGGTAAAACACCAGTCATTAATTTTGAACAACCACATACTGCCTGTTATTTTGTAGGGGAAAAAAATAATCTAATTCCTCTTAAAAAGAAAGCAAACAAGCCAATCTTAATTAATATATACATAGAATTTTATTGCCTCTAATGGGAAACAGCAAATCTTGGCCACATTCTGAGTGACAGACTCCAAATACCTTGGGTGCTATTTACGTAAGATACTCTTATAGACTCTAGTCAGCTTCCTGTTCCCCAACAATCCAATGGAATACTTACTGCAGTCTGTGCAACTGTGCAAAAATAAAGGGCATCTAACACCAAGCTGATTCAATGATACATGTGGATTAAAAAATGTTAATTAAGGGACTTAACACACTTGTTAGTTCTTTGTGGGAAAACCCAAAAAAGCAGAAAATAGAAGATGTTGTTAGTACAGAAAGACGGAAGTACACTGTGAGGCCAGAGAGCCGGAAGAAACCAGGAACATACAATGAAAAGCAAACAGAATTAACTATGGGAGTATCAGGAAAAACCAACTACACAATCAAATGAGTGACAGATAAGGAACCCAGGGCTTGCTGAGGCTAAAGCAGGCAGGATCCTAATGCCAGAAGAAAAGATTAAGCATTGTGTGGTTTTTCATAATCAAAGACTATCTAGAAGGTACTGATTGAACCCAGAAAAGCCTGCATTAGTTGGCACTCATTCTCCACACCCATTTAGTGGGAACGTTTTCTGCCTTGTACTTTCCATCTGAAATGAATGGGGAGAAGAATATCCGGGATTTATGCAGAATGTCAATTTCTAGAAACTGTCTAGGGCATATTCAACCTGATTACCAACCTCTTTAAAAATATTCTCCTCCCTGTGTGACTTCAATCAGCTACTTGTCTTCTCTGGGTCTGTTTCCTCAGGGTGTAGAAATTGGAACCCCTGACCCTAAATATAAAAAACTAGCTCTTTCAGATCAGAAATTCTGTGATCTTGGCTTCTTTGTTCTGGAAGCAACATGGTTTGAGAACCCTTAGTTGGTAGCAGAGTTCAGCAGGGATGAAAGAATGACAACAAAGGCAGGAAGTGGCCGAGTGCAGTGGCTCATACCTATAATCCCAGTGCTTTGGGAGGTTGAGGTGGGTGGATTAACTCAGGTCAAGAGTTCAAAACAAGCCTAAGCAATATAGTGACATGCCCTCTCTACTAAAAATAAAAATAAAAAAATTAGCCAAGCATGGTGGCATGTGCCTGTAGTCCCAGATACTCAGGAGGCTGAGACAGGAGAATTTCTTGAACCCAGGAGGCAAAGGTTGCAGTGAGCCAAGACCTCGCCATTACTCCAGCCTGGGTGGCAGAGCAAGACTCCATCTCAAAAAACAAAACAAAAAAGAGTGCAGATCCAAGAAGGCCGTTTAGGAACAGCTCGGGATTGCAGCTCCCAGTGAAAGTGCAGAGGGTGAGTGGACGCCGCATTTCCAGACGGATTTTTATTGCCCACAGACCAGGAGATTCCCAGGAGGAGGAGCCCCACGGGTCGCCAGCGCAACTGTTTTGGCCCACACGGCTGCTTTGTAGCGCCCTGGCACGGCAGTTCTCCATACAAAATACAGTGGTCTGGGTGCCCTTTTGGCTGGCGATAGGAGCCCTGGGAAGGCGCAGTCGCCCATTCATCTGACTAAAGGGGGGTCTGAGGCAGGGAACCAGGCCAGGAGATTCCCGGGCAAAAACAAACAAACAAACAAAAGGGCCCACGAATCTCAGTGCTGCTGTTTCAGCTGGCCCAGGGAGTCACCACAAGAGAAATCACATAGATCCTGGTGCCTTTTCAACAGGCGACTGAAACACCTGGGAGAGAGTCGACCATTCAACTGGATCACCTGAGGCAGGGAGCCAGGTGATCAGGCTCGGCTGGTCCCACCCCCACAGAAGAACAGTAATCCGAAACTCCTTGGATTGAGAGTTTCTTTCTTTTTTTTTTTTTTTTTTGAGACGGAGTTTCGCTCTTGTTCCGCAGGCTGGAGTGCAATGGCGCGATCTCGGCTCACTGCAACCTCCGCCTCCTGGGTCCAGGCAATTCTCCTGCCTCAGCCTCCTGAGTAGCTGGGATTACAGGCACATGCCACCATGCCCAGCTGATTTTTGTATTTTTAGTAGAGATGGGGTTTCACCATGTTGACCAGGATGGTCTCGATCTCCTGACCTCGTGATCCACCCGCCTCGGCCTCCCAAAGTGCTGGGATTACAGGCTTGAGCCACCGCGCCCGGCCCTGGATTGAGAGTTTCACAGCAAGCACAGCTGAACCCAGGACAGTCCAGCTCTGTGTGGGAGGGGCATCTGTTGTTGCCAAGGCATCCTGCCATTACAGTGAGAGTCAGCCACTACAGAGGCGGGCCACCAATGCTGAGACAGTTCTAACTACACCTATATAAACAGGACTGCAGGGAAGTTCACCCAACAGCTGGGCAGAGCCCACAGCAGCTCAGCAAAGCCTCTGCAGGCAGACAGTGACTAGGCCACCTCATTGCTGCGCAGGGCAGCCCTGAAAAAAAAAAAAGGCAGCAGCACAACAGAAACTCATAAATAAAGCCCCAACTCACTGGGACAGAGCACCTGGGGAAAAAAAGGTGGTTATGAGTTCTGCTGCAGCAGACCTAAACGTACATGCCCAGCAGCCCTGAATGAAAAACGGAGCTCACAACTCAGCACTTGAGCTCATGTAAAGGACAGACTGTCTCCTCAAGCATCTCCCTGACCCCCGTATATCCAAAGAGTCACCTCATAAAGGAGAGATCAGACTGACATTTAGCGGGTATACTTCTGGGACAAAGATAGCAGAATAAGAAACTGGTAGCAACCGTTACTGTTCTGCAGCTGCTGCAGGTGATCCCCAGGCAAGCAGGGCCTGGAGTGGACCTCAGCAGCCCTACAGCAGAGGGGCCAGACTGTTAGAAGGAAAACTAAGAAACAGAAATAACTTCATTATCAACAAATTGGACATCCACTCAGAGACCCCATCTGAAAGTCAGCAACTAGAAAGACGACAGGTGGATAAATCCACAAAGATGGGAAGAAACAAGCACAAAAGGGATGAAAACACCTGAAACCAGAACACTTCTCCTCCTACAAGGGATCACAACTCCTAACCAGCAAGGGAACAAGACTGGTTGGAGGATGAGTGTGATGAAATGACAGAATCAGACTTCAGAAGGTGGGTAATAAGGAACTTCCATGAGCTAAAAGACATGTTCTAACCCAATGTAAAGAAACTAAGAACCTTGAAAAAAGATTTGATGAAATGCTAACAAGAATGGACAAATTAGAGAGGAATATAAGTGAACTGATGGAGCTGAAAAACACAACACGAGAACTTTGCGAAGCATGCACAAGTTTCAACAGCTGAATTGACCAAGCAGAATAAAGGATATCCGAGGTCGAAGATCAACTCAATGAAGTAAAACCAGAAGGCAAGATTAGAGAAAAAGGGGTAAAAAGGAATGAACAAAGTCTCCAAGAAATGTGGGACTATGTGAAAAGACCTAATCTACGTTTGATAGG
>NW_016107389.1:6793083-6794962 GCF_001604975.1 Cebus imitator | reverse complement strand
AAATTTTTGCAGTTTACCCATCTGACAAAGGGCTGATATCCAGAATTTACAAAGAAGTAAAACAGATTTACAGGAAAAAAACAAACCAGCCCATTCAAAAGTGGGCAAAGGATATGAACAGATACTTTACAAAAGAAGACATACATGAGGCCAACAAACATATGAAAAAATGCTCATCATCACTGGTCATTAGAGAAATGCAAATCAAAACCACATTGAGATATCATCTTACACCAGTTAGAATGGCAATCATTAAAAAGTCTGGAGACAGCGGATGCTGGAGAGGATGTGGAGAAATAGGAACACTTTTACACTGTTGGTGGGAGTGTAAATTAGTTCAACCATTGTGGAAGACAGTGTGGCGATTCCTCAAGGACCTAGAAATAGAAATTTCATTTGACCCAGCAATCTCATTACTGGGTATATACCCAAAGGACTATAAATTGTTGTATTATAAAGATACATGCACACGTATGTTCACTGTGGCATTGTTTATGATAGCAAATAACCAACCCAAATGCCCATCAATGATAGACCGGACAGAGAAAATGTGGCACATACACACGATGGAATGCTGTGCAGCCATCAAAAACGATGAGTTTGTGTCCCTTGTAGGGACATGGATGAAACTGGAAACCATCATTCTCAGCAAACTGACACAAGAACAGAAAAACAAGCTACATGTTCTCACTCACAGGCAGGTGTTGAACAATGAGAACAAAACATGGATACAGGGAGGGGAACATCACACACAGGGGTCTATTGGGGTGGTGGGGGAGTAGGGGATGGACAGCAGGGGCAGGGAAGTTAGGGAGGGATAACACTGGGAGAAATGGCTGATGTAGGTGTTGGGGGGATGGAGACAGCAAACCACCATGGCATGTGTGTACCTATGCAACAATTCTGCAAGATATGCTCATGTACCCCGGAACTTAAAGTAAAATTTTAAAAAATTCAATTAAGCAAGCCAACCACCCCCACTTCCTGGGAAATTTATCTTATTGCAATCTTCCTGCAATATTTATTCCAAGACTGTGATTTCTGCAGGAATCATGATAGTGTCCATAGAGTTCTTAAAAACAAGAATAGTCAATCAAAGAAAAACAATTATAAAAATTGTTCATATGTAATTGGTGAAAGCTGGCAGAAATGGCAGAGGTACAGGTTACAGGGAAGACTTGAGGGAGAAGACAGGTGCCAGTGACAGATGCAATCTGAACCCGTCATCTTCCCTCAACTGCTGTGCATAAATCCCAGAAATGAACCAGGAAGTAATAAATATGTATTGATATATGAGAGATTAGAAACTCTCTTGCATAGCAGTAGCAAAGACATTAAGGGCTGGGCATTTAACCCTGTTAATTTCATTTCAGGGCAAGCCCATAAAACCTTTCCAAAGCCCATATGAATAATGATTATACGTCTGCAAAATAAACAAAGACATCTCAACCACAAGTGTGCTGACCATCATTATGGTGAGTCATCGTTTTCCTCCTATCTATACCAGGTAGGCAAGCAAGACCCACCAAAGGGAATTAAGATAAAGGAAAACTTAGGTAAAGCCTGAAGTAATAGTTTAAATACATTTGATTTACTGTTTTGTTTTTTTTTTTCCTTTTTTTGGGACAGTGTCTTGCTCTGTTGCCCAAGCTGGAGTGCAGTGGCACCATCTCAGCTCACTGCAACATCCACTTCCTAGGTTCAAGCTATTCTCTTGTCTCAGCCTCCCAAGTAGCTGAGATTGCAGGCACACACCACCACACCTGGCTAATTTTTGTATGTTCAGTAGAGATGAGGTTTTACCATGTTGGCCAGGCTGGTCTTGAACTCCTGATCTCAGGTGATCTGTCCACCTCAGCCACCTAAAGTGCTAAGATTA
>NW_016107389.1:6791137-6792948 GCF_001604975.1 Cebus imitator | reverse complement strand
CTGCCTCAGCCTCCTGAGTAGCTGGGATTACAGGCACGTGCCACCATGCCCAGCTAATTTTTTGTATTTTTAGTAGAGACGGGGTTTCACCATGTTGACCAGGATGGTCTCGATCTGTTGACCTCGTGATCCACCCGCCTCGGCCTCCCAAAGTGCTGGGATTACAGGCTTGAGCCACCATGCCCGGCCCTGATTTACTTTTTATAATTTTTTTTTTCCACTTTTTATAATTTTTAAATGTTGTGGTTGTTCGTAGAGATGGGATCTTGCTTCATTGCCCAGATTGTTCTCGAACTCCTGTCCTCAAGTAATCCTCCTGCCTCAGCCTCCCCAAGTGCTGGGATTACAGGCATGAACCACAGCCATGGCCCTAGTTTCAATGCATTTGATATGTGTCATCTTGAACTAGTAGTAATGTAAAAATAGGACTAAGACCAGTAGACCAGGTGGATCTTCAGATTGGGTGGGATCCTATCCTGTGTTGGCTGTCACTGTGCTTCTCCTAAGACCTTGCATCTCAAGAAGGAGGTGACAACCAGAAATATCTCACTTCATAGCTTTGGAGCTTCTTTTCATGTCTTCCTAATCACTACATTTCTTCTTATCTACCATGCCTAGCTTATTGTTTTTTGTTGACTTTTTGTCAACAAACCACTCCCAGTTGACTTTTTGTATTTTTAGTAGAGATGGCTTTCACCATGTTGGCCAGGATGGTCGTAAACTCCTGACCTCAGTTAATCTGCCTGCCTCGGCCTCCCAAAGTGCTAGGATTACAGGCATGAGCCACCGCACCTGGCCTACTTTTCTAATTTGTAATATAAAAGCTACACCCTGCCTTTCCACTTCTGTGCCCTTTATGCACTTTTTGGTTTAATGCTGTATCATAAAATGATTTTCTCTTTATTGTGATAATGGTTTCATACGAATATATACAACTTAAAAAAATTCTTTTTTTAAGAGACAGGGTCTCTCTATGTTGCCCAGGCTGGAATGCAGTGGCTATTCACAAGTGCGATCCCACCACTGATCAGCACGGGAGTTTTGACCTGCTCCGTTTCCGACCTGGGCCGGTTCACCCCTCCTTAGGCAACCTGGTGGTCCCCTGCCCCCGGGATGTCACTATATTGATGCCAAACTTAGGGCAGACACACAATCGGCATAGCACACTATAGCCCAGAACTACTGGGCTCAAGCAATCCTCCAACCTCAGCCTCCCGAGTAGCTGGGACTACGGGTATGCACCACCGTGCCCAGCACAACTTTAAATTTTTTAAAGTTGTTTACTGTATATCACTTACATTGCACAGTTTACTGTTTATCAATTATACATCAGTAAAACTATTTTAAAGAGCACTGTAAAACATCCACAGATACATGGATAAAGAAAATGTGATAGCATACATTCAATGACATATTATTCAGCCTTAATAAGGGAAATTCTGAACCATGCTACAATATGGATGAATCTAGGTGTTTTGCTAAGTGAAATAAAGCAGTTACAGTAGAAAAATATTGTATGACTCCACTTACCTAAGTACTGGAGTAGTCAAATTCATAGGGCAAGAAAGTAGAATGGTGATCACCAGGGGCTGGAAGAGAATGGGAGGTTACTGTAAAATGGATACAGAGTTTCAGTATAGGATGATGATACAGTTTTGCAGACAGATGATGGTAACTGATGGGGCTCAGATATATGACATTTTGGCATGTGGAACTAAAGAAGCAGCCTCAAGGTCTCTCTGAACCCAGCTCTCAATCCTGTCTCTCTCAAAGCTACATGTATTCAAGCCATATACATATATATATATATA
>NW_016107389.1:6785589-6790587 GCF_001604975.1 Cebus imitator | reverse complement strand
TGCTAGAGACAGTGTCCAGTCTGGTCTCAAACTCCTGGGCTGAGGTGATCCCTCTCACCTTAGCCTCTCAAAGTGCTGTGGTTACAGGCATGAGTCACTGCACCCAGCCTATGTTTTCTTTATTGGGTCTTTGATTACTTAGGAAAGCTAAGTATTAAAAGAGTTAAGGTTTTTCTACAACTGTGTAGCTTCGTGTATTTGCTATTAAAGTCTTCCAATGGTCACTTTAGTTAAATGAATACTATTTTGTAGTGATCTGTGATCCTATTTCTGATCCAGTGTTTTAATCCTTCGTTTCTGACAAACTTCCCAGAATCAAAATTGTCTTTTGGACTTTAAGCTAACTTTTTAAACATTTCAGAAGGACCCCTAAAAGTATAAAAGAAGGACATTAAACCAGTAAGCATATTTGATATATTAAAATTATACAGGAAACGCTGTCAAATAAAAGATGGTGTTTATCTTTGAGTTATACATGTATGGAAATGTTATTAACATATGTATTTCAAAACTGACATGCCTAGAAATCTGATCTGTCTTGGTATACATTGTCAGTCATACTTCTGATTATTATTACTATTATTTTGAGATGGAGTTTTGCTCTTGTTGCCCAGGCTGGGGTGCAATGGGGTGATCTCAGCTCACCGCAACCTCCACCTCCCAGGTTCAAGCAATTCTCCAGCCTTAACCTCCCAAGTAGCTGGGATTAGAGGCATGTGCCACCACACCTGGCTAATTTTATATTTTTAGTAGAGAAAGGGTTTCTCTCAAACTCCCAACCTCAGGTGAACCACCCACCTCGGCCTCCCAAAGTGCTGGGATTAAAGACGTCAGCCACCGCACCCGCCCCGATACCGTTAAATTGTTATAGGCCACAAAAATAACCAAATATCCTTGTCAATTATGTTATTAGAATAAACTCTCATCAGATCTTTAGCCATGGTCATTTTAAATCGGCGTGTCACACTTAGTTACTTCATTCTCATGCTTTTGTTCCTGAAAGCCCTCTACAAATCCTAAAGTGCTGTGTCTTCAGAAGATATGTAAAAAGAATGAAAAGAACTCTGACAAATAAAAGGTTTCTAGTCATTCTGAGTTCATACCATTGGCTTGAATCTCCAGAATTCTAATAAAACCTGGACTCAGAAATGCTAACATAACATTAAGCAAGATAAGAGTTAATTACATGGGCCTGAACTAAGGAAAGATTATGGTTTTTTGACTTTTTATATGAAACACTGCTCATTGTTTTTGTGTTTTTTTCTTAAAAAAAAAAAAAAAAAAAACCATAGCTTACAGCAATTTGAAGTATACATTTATAAAACAGAATGGATATTTACTTTTGTCCCTACCTGAACCCCCAAAATTTGGAAATGATTCATGAGTATTCTTTTCTTATGGCATCATAGCTCTTTGCATACATTCCATGACAATCTGTTCCTGTAAAAGGAATTGACAACACTAGTTATGTTACCAAGACTTTCCCTGAAATGTCTTATCTCTGAATATAACCAATTTTTTGAAACAGGGTCTCTCTCTGTCACCCAACCTGGAGTACAGCAGTGCAATCATTGCTCACTGAAGCCTCCATCACCTGGGCACAAGCGGTTCTCCCACCTCAGCCTCCCAAGTGGCTGGGATTACAAGCATATGTCACCATGCCCAGCTAATCTTTTAAATATTTTGTAAAGATAGAGTCTCACTATGTTTCCCAGGTTGTTCACAAACTCCTGGCCTCAAGTGACTCTACCACGTTGGCCTCCCAAAGTGCTGGGATTACAGGCATGAACCACCATGTCCAGCTCATGACTAGACCATTGTAAGCAAAAGAGGTTGATTTTATAAAACCAATAGAAACCCTTGGAAAAACTGTCCTTTTATCTTGTCCACGTCTTGTGGTAAGTAATAATACCTCTTTGTCACAAACCCATGAAACGCAAGATATTTGGGGGACCTTGGGAAGACAGAAATCACCCGATCCATACAGGCATGACAGGCACAATCTGATGGCGAGGTCTTGGCTTGGTTCCTAAACCTCAAGAGGTCTTTTTTTTTCTTTTTTTTTTTTGAGACGTCGTCTCACTCACCCTGGCTGGAGTACAGTGGCTCTATCTCAGCTCACTGCAACTTCTACCTCACACGTTCATGCAATTCTCCCATCTCAGCCTCCTGAGTACCTGGGATTACAGGTGCAGGCCACCACGCCTGGTCAATTTTTGTATTTTTAGTAGAGACAGGGTTTCACTATGTTGGCCAGGCTGGTCTCGAACTCCTGACCTCAAGTGATCCACTCGCCTCAGCCTCCCAAATTCTGGGATTACAGGCAGGAGCTACCATGCCTGGGCTTCAAGAGGCTTCTTAAAAGTCTAATCTGAGGTTCTTTAAGAAAAAGTTCCAAGACATACATGGGGCCAACAAGCATATGGAAAAAAAAGCTCAATATCACTGATCATTAGAGAAATCCAAGTGAAAGCCACAATAAGATACCATCTCACACTAGTCAGAATGGCAATCACTAGAAGTCAAAAAATAACAGATGCTCTTGAGGTTAGAGAGAAAAGAGAACACTTATACATTGTTGGTGGGCATGTAAATTAGTTCACCCATTATGGAAAGCAGTATAGCCCTTCCTCAAAGAGCTAAAAAAGAAAATAGCATTCAATCCAGAAATCCCCTTACTGGGTATATACCCAGAGAACAATAAAATCATTCTACCATAAAGACACACGCAGGCAAATGGTCACTGCAGCACCATTCACTATAGCAAAGACATGGAATCAACCCGAATGCCCATCAATGACAAACTGGATAAAGAAAATGTGGTCCACATACACCATGGAATACTAATGCAGCCCTAAAAAGGAACAAGAGCAGGTCTCTTGCAGGGACATAGATGGTATATTGAGAAATATTATCAATAACTAAATAGCCATATTGATACATTAATTAAGTGATGTACAGCCAAATTTTATACTCTTTTATAGCTGTAAGTCAAACTAAAATACTACATGGCAATATAATAAATGCACACATTATTCTGCAAAGCACTCACATTTTTAATTTTTTCTTTTATCAAATATGGCTATTTGATTGATGAGGATGGCAGTGAGTTGGGCAGGGAGTAAGATGGGCCCTGACTCTGACTGCTTCGCTCACCTGGGAAATGCCTCTGAGACCTGTCTGCAGTGCTTACAAGTGCCAGCCGGAACCTCAGTGGGTGCTGGCCAACCCGCAGGCAGAATGGGCCAAGCCAGGAGATGTTCTTCATGCTCTTGGTGTCAGCAGTTCTGTGCTCTGGCGCTATTTTTGCAATGACTATGATAAAGTGCCCATTGGAACCTGGGAGTGCTTCCCTCAGGATAAGCAGAGTCTCAGGGACATTGCCCGAGCTCCTTCCAATGCTCGACCTTGGCCCTTCCCAATGTCTACGTCAGAGACTGGGCGCCAACTTCAAGCCACCGTTCTGGGGTACCTCGACAGAGGGTGGCGTGGTCCCCATTATAGCTCATGGGTTTCATATGCACAGTAGGTGCCCTAGCTTACTTTTGCGCTGCCTGGCCTCTATCAATGGATCTAAAGCATACAATCTCCAACTGAGAAATGGAGAAAGGAATCTATCACGTGTGAGCAGATGTGCCTCTATATTTGGGAAATGCTGGATTAGGTCAACCCCTAGACCAAGCTGAATTTGGGATCAAGAAACTGGCAGCAGGCCAGGCACGGTGGCTCATGCCTGTAATCCTGGCATTTTGGGAGGCTGAGGTGGGCAGATCATGAGGTCAAGAGATTGAGACCATCCTGGTCAACATGGTGAAATCCCGTCTCTACTAAAAATTCAAAAATTAGCTGGGTGTGGTGGTACATGCCTGCAGTCCTAGCTACTCAGAACACTAAGGTAGGGGAATCATTTGAACCCAGGACTCGGAAGTTGCAGTGAGCTGAGACTGTGCCACTGCACACCAGCCTGGAGACAAAACGAGACTCCATTTCAAGAAAAAAACTGGCAGAAAGAAGAGACAACTCCAAATTGTCTGAATTCCTGCCCCAGATTGGATCACCAGGCTAGTTACAGAATGGGTCTCCTGCTGCAGCACAAGACCAAGATTTGTGCTGGATTGCTGTGTCTGCCTGGCATGGAACCCCAAAATGCCTCACATAAGCGAGTGGGCATCCAACCGATGTCCAGTTAGTCACAGAGAAATAGCCTGAACTGGGGAGGCGGAGGATGCAGTGAGCTGAGATCGCTCCACTGCACTGCAGCCTGGGTAACAGAGTGAACCTCTGTCTCAAAAAAAAAAAAAAAAAAGCCCATGAGGAAGGCACTATGACATGTCAGGCAGAAAGAAGTTAAAGAATTTGCCTGAGGCCACACAGCATTCAGGAAATCCACCCACTGCGCACTTAACCATTATATATCCTCTCCTGAAGGTAGAAAAACGGACGACAGATTCTGAAGACAGTGAGGAGGCAGAAGCCATGGGACTTTGTGCCTGCTTGGGTATAACAGGGGGAAGAGCAAAGAATGACTCTTAAAGATCTAGCTGGGGGAGCTGGATGGGTGACAATGCCTTTCACTGAGCAAAGGTACACAGGAGATGGTCAGCATCTGTGTGGGCAAAATGATGAGCAGAGTTGTAGACCTGCTGAGTTTGAGAGAACCATAGAAAATCCAAGTACAGATGTTCAGTAAGGGGTTCAACATACCGTTTTGGAGCCCAGGAGACCGACCTTGACAGAAGTTATAGAAATCAGAGCCATTGGGTAAGAATGCCCAGGGAGAGCATGGGTAAGAGAAAATAGCATTAGCTAGAACCCTGAGGGAGACCAATCCTTGAAGAAAAGCAGACAAAGAGGAACTCTACGGAGACAAGTGAAAGATACTTATTAGCTGGGGGCAGTGGCTCATGCCTGTAATCCCAGCACTTTGGGAGTTCGAGGTGGGCAGAGGTAGGGAGTTTCAGACCAGCCTGACCAACATGGAGAAACCCTGTCTCTAAT
>NW_016107389.1:6769141-6785579 GCF_001604975.1 Cebus imitator | reverse complement strand
AATATAAAATCAGCCAGGTGTGGTGGCACATGCCTGTAATCCCAGCTACTCTGGAGGCTGAAGCAGGAGAATCGCTTGAACCCGGGAGGGAGAGTTCACAGTGAGCCGAGATCGAGCCTTTGCACTCCAGCCTGAGCAACAAGAGCAAAACTCTTTCTCAGGAAAAAATATAAAAATAAAAATAAAAAGACACTTTTGAGAAGATTTTCTTAAAAGTCAAGAAAATGTAGGCTAGGCATGGTGGCTCATGCCTGTCATTCTAGCACTTTCGGAGGCCAAGGTGGGTGGGTCACTTTGAGCTTAAGAGTTCAAGACCAGGCTGGGTAACATGGCAAAAACCCAGTCTCTACAACCAAAAATGAAATACAAAAAATTAGCCAGGCATAGTGGCTCATGTCTGTAGTCCCAGCTACTCTGGAGGCTGAGGTTGTAGGATCACTTGAGCCCAGGAAGTAGAGATTGCAGTTAGCTGAGATCGCACCACTACACTCTAGCCTGGGCGACACAGCAAGACCCTGTCTCAAAAAAAATAAGTAAAAATAAAAAGTCAAGGAAATATGATGTCATGGAAGCCTAGAGAGGGCATTGCAAGAAAAAGAAGACGCCAATGCTGCCAGAAGTTTGCCAGTCAAAGAGCTTAAAAGGTTTACGGGTGATCTTATTGTAAAAACTTAGAATTAAGGACAAAGGAATAGAAAATGTTCACCCATTTTTTCCTAACTCAAAATCACACTGGTCTCCTTCCAGTCTTTTTTTTTTTTTTTTTTTTAAGATGGGGTTTCACCATGATGGCCAGGCTGCTCTTGAACTCCTGACCTCAGGTCATCCACCCACCTCAGCCTCCCAAAGTGCTAGAATTACAGGCGTGAGCCACCGCGCTCGGGCCCAGTCTTGTTTTTAAAATCATTGAGCAGCTGGGCGTGGCAGTGCGTGCCTGTCATCCCAGCTACTCAGGAGGCTGAGGCAGGAGAACTGCTTGAACCCGGGAGGCGGAGGTAGCAGTGAGCCAAGATTGAGCCACTGCACTCCAGCCTGGGTGATAGAGCGAGACTCCATCTCAATCAAATTAACACATAGAGATGGGAATCTCTGTTGCCCAGGCTGGTCTCAAACTACTGGGCTCAAACAGTTTTCCCACTGGGGCCTGCCTGTAGTCCCAGAGCTGGCCTTCCAAAGTGCGAAGACTATAGACGGGCCCCAATCTTTAATGCATAGCAAGTCATACTATGTATACTATTATGTAGCTTGTTCTTTTCACTTTGTAGTGTGTGCTAGGCAATTACTCATGCCATGAAGAGTTCCTTGTAAACATCATTTGACACATAGGATTCCAGCCCAAAGATATCCTATCGACCACATGACTCAACTCTTGGGCAGTATTTCCTTACTACCTGCTTGTTTGCATAGTCTCCAACTGGAGTTGGAGCTCAGAGGAAGGAAGGCCTCCGCCTCCGGACAATGCAATTTATTTGGAGGGTTGGTCTTGGATTCTACTGCACTGACGCAGAAAAAGAGAAGTTTGATTACTCAATGATTACAGTTTCTCTGTTTATTCTATTTCTAGGTTTCTGAGCCAATAATTTTTCGTTTATATTTCCATATAGACACCATGGGTTTGGCCTGGCCGAGAGTTCTGGACAAACTAACGTGTTGCACTTCACAGCCTTGAGCAAATATTGCTAATATTGATGGCGAATCAGAGCATCTCCCGGTCAGAAGAGAAATCACAAATAACACCACTTAGATATGACATTCCCACAATACTCCAGGATTTCTTCCTCATCTCCCTGCCCACCCGCTCTACACAAAAAAATGTTGCTCATTCCATTCTAAGTCAGTCAGGCAGATGATCCCAGGACCAGGCCTGGGACAAGCTCAGCTGTCCGTCCTTTCCTCACTGGCTCCCCACACTATGTACTTCCTTCAATTCCAATTTAAACCTTTCCAACAGAGTTTCTCCAGTCCAAAATGACATCTGTTTTTGGGGTTTTTTTCTTTGAGATGGAGTCTCGCTCAGTCGCTCAGGCTGGAGTGCAGTGGTGTGACTTCTGCCTCCCAGGTTCAAGTGATTCTCCTGCCTCAGCCCCCTGAGTAGCTGGGATAACAGGTGCACACCACCATGCTCAGCTGATTTCCGTATTTTTACTAGAGATGCGGTTTCACCATGTTGGCCAGGCTGGTCTGGAACTCCTGATCTCGTGATCCGCCCACCTCAGCCTCCCAAAGTGCTAGGATTATAAGCGTGAGCCACCGTGTCCAGCTAAGTCATTATTTCTGATGCGGCACCTTCAGGAAATTCAAAGCCCTGGCCACAGTGGAGACACTGCAGGCTTATCCAATACCATGTGGTATCACAGGCACCAGGAACCACAGGCCTGGGCTCAAATCCCAACTTTGCTACTTCTTAGCAATGTAAGTTAACTCGATGAGTTACTTAACTTCTCTGTGCCTCATTTTTCTCACCAAGAATAAATTCCGCCAGGCACAGTGGCTCATGCCTATAATCCCAGCACCTTTAGAGGCCAAGGCAGGGGTACTACTTGAGCCCAGGAGTTTGAGACCAGCCTGGCCAACATAGTGAAATCCTGTCTCTACTAAAAATATAAAAATTAACTGGGCATGGTGGTGCACAGCTGTAGTCCCAGCTACTCGGGAGGCTGAGGCAGGAGAATCACTTGAACCTGGGAGGTGGAGGTTGTGGTGAGCCAAGATTGGGCCACTGCACTCTAGACTGGGCAACAGATCAAAATAACGTCTCAAAAAAAAAAAAAATTTCCCTGCTGGGCACGATGTCTCATGCCTGAAATCTCATTACTTTCAGAGGTTGAGGCAGAAAGACAGCTTGAAGTCAGGAGTTCAAGACAAGCCTGGGCAACATAGTGAGATCCTATCGCCACAAAAAATTTTCACTAATTTGAAAACAAAATCTAAAAATAAAAAAGAATGAGTTCTTACTTGATTTATAATTTAAAAAAATAAATGTATGGCTGGGCACAGTGGCTCAAGCCTGTAATCCCAACACTTTGGGAGGCCAAAGCAGTCAGATCACTTGAGGTCAGTAGTTCAAGACGAGCTTAGTCAACATTGCAAAACCCCGTCTCTATTAAAAATTCAGAAATTAGCCGGGTACATTGGCATGCGCCTGTAATCCCAGCACTTTGGGAGGCTGAGACAGGAAAATCGCTTAAATTCAGGAGGCAGAGGTTGCAATGAGCTGAGATCCCACTGCACTCCAGACAGGGCAACAAAGCAAGGCTCCATTTCAAAGATAAAATTAAATAAGTATGTATGGGTAACCTTTGACAAAAGTAGCAACTCTATAAATGTTAGTCCTTATTGCTAAGATACTGTTTTGAAGTCTAACTTAACTCCTCATTTTTTCTTTTATTCATTTTATTTGTGGAGATGAGGTCTCCCTACGCTACCCAGGCTGGTCTCAAGCTCCTGGGCTCAAACAATTATCCTGCCTCAGCCTCTAAAAGTGCTTGAATTACAGGCATGAGCCACTGTACCCGGTCATCTCTTCTTTCTCTATGAAGAAACGTCTGATGCTGGGGAAGAATCACGGATCCCAGAGAAACCACCATTAATTTAATTATTCACAAATCATTTCTGATTGCTGACCAAGTGTTCTCAGAATTTGGGGGGCTATAGAGGGGACTACTATCCTGCTAATAAAAAATATGTGTGTTAACTAAATCTTCCTGAGTGCTTATTACGGACTAAATATTGCTGCTAAATGCTTTTCTCATTTAGCTCCATAGCAATTTTACCAAGTTGTTATTTTTATTCCTGTTTTACCAATGAGAAAACAGAGGCTTAGAAGTACTAAATAAATTGTACAGGCCTGGTATTTCAATTCTGTTTTTCTAACTTCAGTGTTCACATGTCTAAGTACTGTGTATTAAACACATGGTTGAGATTGACACATGGGGCCCATGTAGATAGGCGAGGAAAAAACTGCAAGAAATTTTTACCTTCCCCTTTTTCTTTTAATGTGGCACTGGTAGGGATTGAATTAAATCATGTGGATAGATCAAGTCTAGTAATAGCTACTTGGATGATTGTTAGAGAAATAAGGCACATATCACCTATGTAAGTCCAAAGTTCACATGTTGGAATCCCAACCTCAAGGTGATGGTATTAGCAGGTTGGGCCTTTGGAGGGCGATTAGGTCATGAGGTGGAGCCCTGATGATGAGGGTTAGTGCCTTTATCAAAGGTCTCAGAGAGTTAGCTCATCCATTCCGCGATGTGAGGACACAGCAAGGCGGCACCATCTAGGAGTCAGAGAGTGGGCTCTCACCAGATACTGAATCTGCCGGCACCTTGATGCTGGACTTCCCAGCCTCCAGAGCTGTGAGAAATACATTTCTCATAGCTGGTCTAATGTTAATGCGTTATCAGAACATATTAATATTAGTGTCGCTCATGTTAGTATACAATCCCCCACTGCTAAATTTGACTGGTTTTTTAGAATAAAAAAGGAAAAAAAGAAATTCTTGTGTAAGCTACTCAGTCTATGGTATTTTGACAGCCCAAATGGGCTAAGACATAAGGAAATACAAGAGGAGTAACAGGCAGGAGGGAGGCAGTGAGGAGATGCGGGTAGGTGATGTGCTCCGTCTTGAGTTTGACATCCCCGTAGAACATGCAGGTGGGCCTGGGGAAGGAATGGTTTGGGGTTTTACCTGCAGTGATGAGGAATAGAGGCCATGATTAATGGTCCACTAGTTTCTAAAGTGCAAAGGCCGAGAAAGGAATCCCTGAACCCAACAGCTGAGGGTCTAGCAAAAGAGGAAAGGAAGAGCCATTTAAATGCACACCTCTTTCCGATGGCAGACTGACTTCCTTAGCACGGGGAGGCACAGCTCATCCATGTTTCTGCAGTAGTCCTCCTTATCCGTGGTCTCGCTTTCTATGATTTCAGTTGCACTTGGTCAACTGAGGTCCAAAAATAGGTGAATCAGTACAATAAGATTTTGTAAGAGAGCACACGAGAGAGGAAAACATGTTCACCCAGCTTTTATTACAGCATAGTGTTACGACTGGTCTATTATTAGTTATTGTTGTCGATACCTTGCTGTACCTAATTTCTGAATGAAACTTGACCACAAATCAAGGAAAAACATAGCATGTATTTTTTATATGGGGCTCAGAACTAACTGCAGTTTCAGGCATCCACTGCGGGGTGGGTGGGGCAGATCTGAAACGTAGCCCCTTGGTGGATAAAGGGAGATTATTGTATCATTCACAGAGGCTTCCATCTAGAAGCCTCTAAGTGAAGCGGGCACAGTGACTCGTGCCTGTAATCCCAGCAATCTGGGAGGCCAAGGCGGGCTGATCACTTGAGGTCAGGAGTTACAGTCCAGCCTGGACAACATGGTGAAACCTTGTCTCCACTGAAAATGCAAAAAAAATTAGCTGGGTGCTGTGGTACTTGCCCATAGTCCCAAGTACTCAGGAGGCTGAGGCAGGAGAATTGCTTGAACCTGGGAGGCAGTAGCTGCAGTAATCCGAGATCATGCCACTGCACTCCAGCCTGGGAAAGAGTGACACTGTGTCTCAAAATTAAACAAAACTTAAAAATAATAGAAGGCTCTGAAAAGCATTGTTTGGAGCGATGAATTTATTAGTGTGTGATTAGCCTGGTCTTTAAGTAAACCAAAACTCTATTATTTTTCCTTTTTGAATAATACATATTGATATATCCATCAAGAGCTTTATCTAATAGCTATTTAACAAAAAAATAGCTTTTTGTGAAGAAATAAAGTTATGTCCCCACCTCATGCCATGGTCATAATAAATTTAGAATCTATTACAGTTTTTTTGTGAAAATGCTGGGAAAATGGAGAATATTTGCATTGCTTAAGGATAGAGGTGACCTTTCAAAGCAAGGCAAGACCCTTTAGCCACACCACACTGAACGTGCTCAATTTCTGTCGAATTTCAGAAACGAAGCAGGATCAAGCCTCGTTAGTACTTCAATGGTATACTGCCTGGGCATACCAGGTGCTGTTAGCTTAAAGGCAATAAAAATAAATAAAAGGCAAGACAAGACTCACAGATGCTGTAAACACAAAATAAACCCAGGATAAAAATTTGACAGTATAAAAATTAGACATTTTGCCTGGCCTCAGTAGTTCATGCCTATAATCCCAGCACTTTGGGAGGCCGAGGTGGATGGATCACAAGGTCAGGAGATCAAAACCTTCCTGGTCAACATGGTGAAACCCTATCTCTACTAAAAATACAAAAATTAGCTGGGCATGTAGGTGCATGCCTGTAATCCCAGCTACTCTGGAGGCTGAGGCAGGAGAATCACTTGAACCCAGGAGGCAGAGGTTGCAGTGAGCCGAGATCACACCACTGTACTCCAGCCTGGCAACAGAGCTAGACTCCGTCTCAAAACAAAACAAAAAAATAAGACCTTTCAATATGGCAAAAGGCAACCCAAGTAGATCCGAATGATAAACAGTAACCCATGGAGAAAATGCTCACTTACTAATCACAGTAATCAGAACGTCTGTATGACAATTAGAGCTTGTCATGCCCTGCTGAAACTTACAGGGATATGTCTCATGACCTGTTTATGGTGCTGTCTTCAGATGGGTAAAAGGGTTATATGGGTACCAGGGTTGTGAGACAATCATTTAGTGGATAAGATGAGCAGAATAAATCAGTTCAATTTTAATTAATGACTGAACAACTTAACAAGTTAATTCTATTTAAATCCCTTTAACAGCAACTGGGACTTACTTTCACACATGTGGTATGCTCAGACTGGCCTACAGGCCTGGCTGCCCCCACTCATCTCTGAGTAAATCTCCAGTGACACTCCTCCTCGTTCTGTTCCTAGCTTACTCGCCTCCCCGCTACTCAAACACAAACATCTCCTGCCTCAGGACCTTTGCACATGCAGCTTCCTTCCTTTGGATGCTCTTGCCCCACATACCCTTGTGCCTCATTCCTCATTTGACTGAGGTCTCTCATCAAACGTTCCTTTGTACCCAGGCCTTATAGTCAGAGACTCTGTTTTGATTCTGCTGTGTACCTAGTGCCTAGAGCAAAGCTCTCCCCATGACAGGAATTCAAAACCTTGTTGAATCATCGAATTCATTTGTTACTCAATTGCTTCATGTAATTTGCTTTTCTTCTGAGTCAAGGTCTTGCTCTGTCACCCAGGCTGGAGGACAGTGGCACAATCACAGCTCACTGAAGCCTTGACCGCTAGGGCTCAAGTGATCTTCCTGCCTCAGCTTTCTGAGTAGCTAGGATTGCAGGCATGTGGCACTGCTCCTGACCAATTTTTGTATTTTTTGTAGAGACAGAGTCTCACTATGTTACCCAGACTAATGTCCGACTCCTGGCCTCAATGAATCCTCCTGCCTCAGTCTCCCAAAGTGCTGGAATTAAAGGTGTAAGCCACCACACCCGGCCTACTTCATGTAATTTGATACTCACAATAAAAAGGTCTGTTTATCCAGGACATTTACATTTCTTTGTTCGAATGGCGTACATGACCTAATGCATTTTCCTACATCCCTCCAGCTCAACAAACCTGCCTCCCGGAAGCATTTAAATGCTCATCCTTTCCAAATTGGCTCATTTGAATTACTGTCACTACTGAGATTCCTCTGTCTAAACAGTTTTTATTGGCTGGCCCCAGCATTTTGAGAGGCCAACATGGGAGGATCACTTGAACCCAGGAGTTTCGGGCTGCAGTGAGCTATGACAGCACCACTGCACTTCAGTGTGAGCAACAGAGCGAGACTCTGTCTCTAAGAATAAACGAATAAATCATCCCTGTGATGCAAATGCCGGCAGTGACTAGTATTACAATAAGACCCATTCTTTCCTCGGCTTGAGAATAAAATATAGGACAGGCATAGTGGCCCATGCGTGTAATCCCAGCACTTTGGGAGGCCAGGATGGGAGGATCACCTGAAGTTGGGAGTTCGAGACCAGCCTGACCAACATGGAGAAACCCCATCCCCACTAAAAATACAAAATTAGCCAGGTGTGGTTGTGCATGCCTGTAAATCACAGCTACTTGGGAGACTGAGGCAGAAGAATCGCTTGATCCCAGGAGGCAGAGGTTGTGGTGAGCTGAGATCGCACTTTTGCACTCCAGCCTGGGTGACAAGAGCAAAACTTAGTCTCAAAAAAAAAGAAAAAAAAAAATAGCCAGTATAGAAGCTCTTTAGTCACTTTAAATCTTTGAAAACTGTTAGCAAGTCCCCTGTTGCTCCTGTTCCATGATCATTCCAGGATAAAAACGGCACTTCACTGCTGTTTCCTGCAGTAATGCCCACTGAACATGGCTCTCCTGCCACCCTCCCTGTGAGACCTGCTGTCACAAAACAGGCAGGTTTCAAGACAGCCCTCAGCAGCTTCCGGTGCAGCAGAGTAAGCTTGGAGTGTTTATCAGGGCCGCACTCAGAGCACCAGCCCTTCATGGAAAATAGAAATGCTGATCCCACAATCTACTCTAAGGTAGAGAGAGGGTAAATATATAAGACTGATAAAATCTCTGTACTCAAGAAGATAAAATTTGGCAGGGTGCAGTGGATCATGCCTGTAATACCAGCACTTTGGGAGGCCAAGGCAGGCAGACCACCTGAGGTCAGGAGTTCGAGACCAGCCTGGCCAACATGGCGAAACCCTATCTCTATTAAAAATACAAGAATTAGCTGGGTGTGGTGGTGCTGACCTGTAATCATAGCTACTCAGGAGGCTGAGGCAGGAGAATTGCTTGAACCTGAGAGACGGAGGTTGCAGTGAGCCAAGATGACACCACTGCACTCCAGCCTGGGTGACAGAGCAAGACTCCGTCTTGAAAAAAAAAAAAAAAATTAAAGGTTAAAATGTAATAGGGCTTCAGGTAATGAAACCAGCTTTTTTTTTTTTTAATTGAAAGCCAGTTTATTAATAAAGTAGAGAAAAGAACGGCTACTCCACAGGCCAAGCAGCTCCAACGGCTGCTGGTTATCCATTTTTATGGTTATTTCTTTATTTTCTTTTTGAGACAGTCTCACTCCACTGACAGGCTGGAGTGCAGTGGCATGATCTCAGCTCTCAGGTTCAAGTGATTCTCCTGGTTCAGCCTCCTGAAGAGCTGGGACTATAGGCACGTACCACTATGCCCAGCTAATTTTTCTATTTTTAGTGGAGACGGGGTTTCACCATATTGGCCAGGATGGTCTCAATCTCCCGATCTTGTGATTTGCCCCGGGAACCAGCTTATTATAATAAAGTCAGAAAGAAATATATGCTAAATAAAAGTCCAAGCAATGTGCTCTGGAAAAACAAACTGAATGGAGAAGCAGAGAGTTTTATTTGTGTTTAAGGATGAAGATGGGCCAGGCGCAGTGGTTCACACCTATAATCCCAGCACTTTGGGAAGCTGAGGCAGGCGGACTGCTTGAGCTCAGGAGTTCAAGACCAGCCTGGCCAACATGACAAAACCCTTCCCTACAAAAAATACAAAAATAAGCCAGGTGTGGTGGCAGCTACCTGTAATCCCATCTACTCGGGAGGCTGACGCAGGAGAACCAGTTGAATCCAGGAGGCAGAGGTTGTAGTGAGTCAAGATGGCACCACTGCACTCCAGTCTGGGAGACAAAGTGAGCCTCTGACTCAAAAAGAAAAAAAAAAAAAAAAAAAAAAGATGAGGATACTTGGGTTCAATTATGGTAGACCTAGAGGAATGGGGATGAATTTAAGGTAGAATGAAGAAAGGGCGATTACTGGTGCCAGGCAGGATAACAAGTACTTGGGTAAATAGGACAGTCTTGAGCAAAAGGATATTTATTTCCTCCTTTGAGACACAGAGGCAGTTGGAAAGAATGCATGAGGGTGTGGTGACGTTTCAGTGAGCCAGGGGAAAGTTAATGCCACAATCTTTTCACAGAGGTGGAAGGCTAGATCACTGAGTGACACTGATGGCACAAGGAAGAATGAGATCTAAACAATCAGGTAACAAGAATCAGGATGCAAGTCAAAATAATTCCTCACAGCAAGAGAGAAAGAGAGACCAGGGATGAATAAATAATCAAGCCACCTTAAGATCCAGCTGAAGGTTCATCACACAATTTTGTAATGAAGTCAAGCAACATGGTTCTTTTTTTTCTGGTTACTATTTTGCTAGCACTATTTAGACAGTTTGGGTACACGTGGAGGGGAAATGTACAGCTAAGTTTAAATGCGGTGGAAGATTGACTGTCTCCTGAAAAAACAATCAAGAAAGGTGGAAGTTTATGAGAACGGAGAAATGACTGACTCTAAAGCTCAGGTGGGATAGGGAGACAAATGAAGCCAGAGGGAAGTAAGGTGCTGAGAGGAAGGAACGGTCGGAACCAGCGGTCGAGATGCTATCATAATGCAGGTTTAGTAGAAACAAGATACAGAAAAAAGGTCAATATCGGAGAAAGGAACTTAGGGTTTGTCATTTCAGGTCAATGTCAGATAAAGGAAAACTCCAGGGTTTATAATTTCAAGTTCTACAGGAGTATCTGTCCAAGAGATAGTAAAGTGTAGCTGGAGGGACAGAGGGTCAAGATACCGTAAAACCAGATGCTGGTAAGTCATTCATCTGGACACTGGAGATGCCCCAGAGGACTGCCAGGGATGGAGTGCTGGGCAAGCTTGAGATCCAGGGACCAATGTGCTTAGGGCATCTGGAAGAGACCTGGAGGAGGTGGCAGTAAGTGTACACAGCAGGCAACAAAGCCAGCTGGCGGTGGCTTAAGAGGAAGCTATCAAACCACTGTCTGAAGGCAGACTTGGAAAGCACAGAGACAATGCCGTCCTCCTGACTCCAGCATGCAGGAACGATGAGGTTGCAGGGCGATAAGCTTTTTTAAAAAAATGGGGAGAGGCGGGGTGAGCCCACACAGGAGGATGAGGACAATAATAACAGCAAGTTTTCCCAGTGCAAGAGATGGGAGGTCAGATTGGGTGAGGAAGCCAGGCCTCTCCAGAGAAGGCCTTTTTCTTGAATACAAGCAGGCCTCATGGCACCCCATCTCCCATCAGCCCTCAGCTAATCACTGGACCTTCTTTGTATCATAGGATTTCTTCCTCAGGATTTGCTCAAGCTACAGAATTTCAGTGGTGGCATACTGCTTCCTCCCCAAAGGGCCTTCGGCACCCATTTTCTGAGTCAAAGTAATGGACATGAACTCTACAGAAGAGTTTTCAAGTAGTTGTAACTGTCCAATAAGAATGGACTTCCCCCTAAGTCATAACTGGAGGTGTTTTACTGCCTGCACCAGCAGTACCTCTCTGAATAACACACCCCTGAGAGAAGGGATCTGGAATGACGATGTAAG
The DNA here is from genome assembly GCF_001604975.1 of Cebus imitator. Lineage (NCBI taxonomy): Eukaryota > Metazoa > Chordata > Mammalia > Primates > Cebidae > Cebus > Cebus imitator. The sequence continues at coordinate 6,774,247 of NW_016107389.1, read as the reverse complement.
TGTATCTCCTGACACCTTCCTCTGAGTGAAAAGGAAAAGCTTGCTGTAAGGGAAATGAACGTTCTCAACTCAAGCCCCTGCCACACTCATTTCCTAGTGTGTCAACTTAAGTCCAGATTAATATTTTGCCATCTTATTTCTCAGACTGAACGTTTGCGTGTGTGTGTGCACAAACTACAGTTCCACTTGTCACCAGGAAAGCATAGCTATTAATCATCAGCTGTATTGACTGAGTTAATTGAAGGCAGCAGGAATGTAGGACAAGAGCAAAGATGTAGCTCCAGCAATTTGGGTTGTGGGAATAAAAGCAAACATCATTGCCGTTTACTGTTTTACTGTAGATAAGAACATCTAATCTGTTTGAAAATGAGAAACGTATCATCCTTTCTGATAACATTTCTGTATTTTTAGTAGACACAACGTTTCACCATGTTGGCCAGGCTGAGGGGCTCACTCAGGAGGTCCGCCCGCCTTGGCCTTTCAAAGTGCTGGGATTACAAGCCTGAGTTACTGTACCTGGCTTTCCTACCCCAACCGTATTCTTTATTCTTTAAGACACAATAAATGAGAAGGTGACATTGAGGCTTTTCTATCAAGTTTTTTTTCTTTTAAAGCAGGAATGTCACTAGGTCAGAACTAATTCAGTCCAATCTACAGCGTTTTCAGCTGCTGTTTGTACAATGATAGTTGACATTAATCATCAAGATTATAATGCATAATCAAAATCAAAGAAAGAAGTATGTGCCATTTAATTTTAACATAATGTTATTCTTTACTGATGGATTCACTGCTTAAAAATAAATTACTGCCAGGCGCGGTGGCTCACGCCTCTAATCCCAGCACTTTGGGAGGCCGAGGTGGGCAGATCATGAGGAAAGGAGATGAAGACCATCCTGGCTAACATGGTGAAACCCCATCTCTACTAAAAGTACAAAAAAAATGCTGGGCATGGTGGCACGTGCCTGGAATCCCAGCTACTCGGGAGGCTGAGGCAGGAGAATCACTTCATCCTGGGAGGCGGAGGTTGCAGTGAGCTGAGATTGCACCACTGCACCCCAGCCTGGGTGACAGAACAAGACTCCATCTCAAAAAAATAATAATAAAGAAAATAAATTACCAATGTGTAGTGAACACAGGAAATCTCCATTAAACAGAATTTGTAGAAAACCAGGGCACACCTGATTTTCTCACCTTTTTGATACACAGATTAGTGTATTAACAATGGTAATTCACCAAGTAGAAATTAATAAATTGACCGGATGTGGTAGCTCACATCTGTAATCCTAACAGTTTGGGACGCTGAGGCAGGTGGATTGCCTGAGTTTAGGAGTTCAAGGCCAGCCTAGGCAACTTGGTGAAACCCCATCTCTACTAAAAATACAAAATTAGCTGGACATGGTGGCACATGCCTGTAATTCCAGCTGCTCAGGAGGCTGAGGCAGGAGAATCGCTTGAACCCGGGAGGCAAAGGTTGTATTAAGCTGAAATCACACCACTGCACCCCAGCCTGGGTAACAGAGCAAGACTCTACAGGTATTGATCGACTTACCACCTATGCAACTTACGACCATTCGACTTTACGACCACAGTCGCTAGCCACGACTGCTCCGCATCTGGCAGCGCAAACGTTGCCCAGCTGGGCGTATGACAGTGCAGACCAGCTTCTGGCAGCACTACCATCTCCGCATGCACCATTTCAACTGTACCTATAGCCTACTCCACTTATGACCAAATCATGTTATGACTGGTCCGCGGTCTCAACCGTGGTCGTAAGTCAAGCACTAGCTGTATCTCCAAAAAAAAACAAATTAATAGATCACCCAAAAGTGAACTGTAGGGGAAAAACAAAAAGAACAATGCTGGAAAGCCAACTACCATCATGTGCCACACAACAACGCCTTGGTCAACAAAGGACTGCATCCACAATGGCAGTCCCACATATCATAACAGAGCTGAAAAGTCTGTATCACCCAGTGAGGTGATAGCTGTGGTAACGTCATAGCACAATGCATTACGCAGGAGTCTATGGTGACGCTGGTGTAAACAAACCCATTGCACTGCCAGCCATATAAAATTATGCACACACAATTACGGACAGTGCATAAAACTTGACAACGATAAGAGATGACTACAATACCAGTTTATATATTTACTAAACTTTTTATTGTTATTTTAGCATGTACTTCTGATTAAAAAAAAAAAAAAACTGTAAAACAGCCTCAGGCAGGTCAGCAGGTCCTTCCAGAGGGATTCCAGAAAAAGGCACTGTTAGCATAGGAGAGGACAGCTCCATGTGTGTTACCGCCCCTGAAGACTTTCCAGTGGGACAAGATGTGGAGGTGGAAGACAGTGACACTGATGATCCTGATCTTGCATAGGCCAAGGTTAATGTGTGTGTTAGTGTGTCGGTTTTTAACAAAACAGTTTAAAAAGAAAAGAAAAATAGAAAAAAGTTGGGAGAATAAAGATATTAAAAAGCAATTTTTTTAACAGTTTTACAATGTGTTTCTGCGTGTGTGGTTTTTTTGTTGTTGTTGTTTAGAGAGATGGGGTTTCTCCAGGCTAGTTTCGAACTTCCGACCTCAGGTGATCCGCCCACCTCAGCCTCCCAAAGTGCTGGGATTACAGGTGTGAGCCACTGTGACCAGCCTACATGTTTGTGTTTTAAGGCAAGTGTTATTACAAAAGAATCAGAAAGTTCTTTTGTTTTTTTTTGTTTGTTTGTTTGTTTGAGACTGAGTCTTACTGTGTCACCCAGGGTGGAATACAATGGTGCCATCTCAGCTCACTGCAACCTCCACCTCTCAGGCTCGAGCCGTTCTCCTGTCTCAGCCTCCTGAGCAGCTACAGGTGCACGCAACCACACCAGACTTTTTTTTTTTTTTTTGGTATTTTTACTAGACACAGGGTTTCATCACATTCTCCAGGCTGGTTTGGAATTCCTGACCTCAAGTGATCTGCCCACGTCAGCCTCCCAAAGTGCTGGGATTAGGGTGTGGGCCACTGTTCCAGGCCTAAAAGTTTTATTTAAAAGTTTATAAATTGATTTGCGGTAGTAGAAAAAAAAAAATTAAAAAAAAAGAAAAAAGAACAGAAAAAGTTTATAAAGTAAAAACTTATAGTATGCTAAGGTTAATCTATTAATGAAAGAAATTTTATAAATTTAGTGTTGCCTAAGTGTCTGGTGTTTATAAAGCCTACAGTAGTGTACAGCAGTGTCCTAGACTTTCAGCTTCTCTCACCACTCACTCACACCCTGACCCACCCAAAGAACTTCCAGTCCTGCAAGCTGTTAAATAACCTGTAATAGAGGTATACCATTTTCAATTTTTTTTAAAAATAGAGACAGGGTCTCACTGTCTCCTGGGCTGGAGTACAGTGGCTCAGTCCCAGCTCACTGCAGCCTTGAACTCCTAGGCTCAAGCGACCCTCCTGCCTCAGCCTCCTAAGTAGCTGGAACCACAGGTATGCACCCCTAGAAGCAACAGGCCTCAAAGCAATAGGCCATGCCACACAGCCTGAGTGTGTACTGGGCTATGGCATCTGAGTTCGTTTAAGCGCATGCTACGATGTTTGCACAATGAGTAAATCATCTAAGGATACATTTCTCAGAATGTACCTCCATCATAAAGCAGTACACAACTGATTTCCTTTAGAATTTCTAGACTTGAAACGGCCACTTAATGCAGTCAAGAGCTTTTGCTGAAGGCTCATAAATCAGAGAAATACAACTGAATTCATTGAGAAAATTAGTTTTCTTTTTTAAAAGAATCTTTAGGCCAGGCAAGGTGGCTCACACCTGTAATCCCAGCACTCTGGGAGGCCAAGGCGGGTGGATCACCTGAGGTCGGGAGTTTGAGACCAGCGTGACCAATGTGGAGAAAATCCCTCTCTGCTAAAAATACAAAAACTAGCTGGGAATGGTGGTGCGTGCCTATAGTCCCAGCTACTCAGGAGCCTGAGGCAGGAGAATCGCTTGAATTCAGGAGGTGGAGATTGCAGCGAGCCAAGATCACGCCATTGTGCTCCAGTCTGGACAAGAGTAGAATTCCGTCTCAAAAAAAAAAAAAGTTTTTAAATTTAATTTTTTTTTTAAAAATCACAGTTCTAACTTTTAATACAAAAACCCTACAAAAACTCCCATTTGCAGTAATGACAAATTTGACCATTGAAATTAACCCTCCTGTTCAGAACTACAAAAGCTAAACAAAGTATTTTTTAAAATCTGCTTAAAACATCTAAGACCTAAAGAGACAGTGAAGAATTTCTGGACCAGGATTCAGGAATAAATGAACAGCCTGCAAGGTGAGCCTATCATTTGGGCAACTTCCACCCAGGTGGGATTTGCAGAATCTGCAAGGGACACCAGAGATAAGCTCTCAGGCCTAGGGGAAGAGAATATGACAAAAGTATAGGCTAGGATCAATATTTTGGTTGTGGCCCTTTAAAGTCTGGGAGGCTGAGGGGTGCAGATCACCTGAGGTCAGAAGTTTGAGAGGAGCCTGGCCAACATGGTGAAACGCTGTCTCTACTAAAAATACAAAAATGAGCTGGGTGTGGTGGCGTACACCTATAATCCTAGCTAATTGGGAGGCTGAGATAATAGAATCACTTGAACCTAGGAGATGGAGGTTGCTGTGAGCCGATACTGTGCCACTGCACTCCAGCCTGGCAACAAAGTAAGACTCTGTCTCAAAAAACAAAGAAGAAGAAAAGAAAAGAAAAAGAAAACTTCAAAAACCAAAGACGAAGAGAAAATCTTAAGATCTACAAGCAACCAGATGAAAAAAAAAAAAAAGGTATTGCTTTCACAACAACTAGATCAAGAGCTAACATTTCAACCTAAATGACAGAAACTAGAAGATAATGGAAAGGTATCGCCACACTTCTGAAAGAAAATAACTGCCAAACTAGAATTCTGTAACTGGCCGGGCGCGGTGGCTCAAGCCTGTAATCCCAGCACTTTGGGAGGCCGAGGCGGGTGGATCATGAGGCCAAGAGATCGAGACCATCCTGGTCAACATGGTGAAACCCCGTCTCTACTAAAAATACAAAACATTAGCTGGGCATGGTGGCGCGTGCCTGTAATCCCAGCTACTCAGGAGG
>NW_016107389.1:6764573-6768936 GCF_001604975.1 Cebus imitator | reverse complement strand
TTCCTTAAAGAATGGAAGTAAAATAACTTCTAGGCAAAAATTAAAAGAATGTTATTGGCAAACTGTACTAAAGGAATCTCTAAAGAGTGATCTTCAGGTAGGCAAAATTGATCCCAGCTGGAAGCACAGAAATGAAGGAAAGAACAAAGAGGAACCAAAGTAGTCATCTAAACAACTAGCAGGCAAGAACAGCAGTGTCTTAAGGTGTTTAAAATGCACACTGAAGTAAAATATTTGACGATAATTCCATAGGAGTAGAGTGGGATATAAAATGAACTCAAAGTGTTTAAAGGTCCTATGACTATCAGTAAAAGGGTTAAAACATCAATTAAAATTTGCTTTCCAAATTAATATACAGATTCGACGCAATGAATCCCAGTACAATTCTCATCTGCCTTTTCTGTAGAAATTTTCAAGCTGATTCTAAACTTTACTCTAAAATTCATAGAATGCATTTAAAGGACCTATATTTGCCAAAACAACTTAGAAAAAGAAGAAAGCTGAAGGGCTAACAGTACCTGATTACAAGGTTAGAAAGTTACAGCAATCCAGACAACATAGTATCAGTGTGAAGAGAGAGAAATGGATCAATGAAATACAATAGCATCCAGAAATAAACTCACATAAATTTGAGAAACTGATGTTTTTAATACATGTCAATTAACACAAGTCAGTACATTGGAAATAGAAGTCTTTTCAACTAATGATCCTGGTACAACTGAAATTCCATATGCAAAATAACAAAAACGTGGACACATACCTCAAATTTACTCAAAATGAATTATAGAATAAATTGAAAATCTAAACTATCATATCTAGAAGAAATCATAGAAGACTATTTGTGACCTTGGGTTGGGCAAAAATTTAAGTATGGCAACGAAAACAATATATTAAAAAAAAGATAAATTGGATTTTATGAAAATTAAGTGTCCTAGCCCGGCCGTGGTGGCTCACACCTGTAATTCCAGCACTTTGGGAGGCCAAGGTGGTGGATTGCTTGAGGTCAGGAGTTCAAGACCAGCATGACCAACATGGTGAAATCCCATCTCTACTAAAAATACAAAAATTAGCCAGGAGTGGTGGCAGGCACCTGTAATCCCAGCTACTGGGGGGCTGAGGCACGAGAATCGCTTGAACCCAGGAGGCGGAGGTCGCAGTGAGCTGAGAGCGCACCACTGCACTGCAGCCTGGACAACAAAACCCAGAGTGTCTCAAAAAATAAAAATAATCAAAAAAATAAGTCTCTTGAACTTTGCAACATGTTTAAAGGAACGAAAAGACAAGCCGCAGGCTAGGCAACAACAAGAAAATCTAACACGGCTGACTCCATTTTGCTTCTAACCTCAAAAACTGCCCTTGCTCATTTCTGCACATAAATCAAGCTAACTACAGGAACAATTTAGTTCATAGTTTAACTTTATTTCTTTGTTGTTGTTTCAAACAACAGTGTCACTTGCCAATATAGTTTGAACTTTAAAGCAAGGATGGTAATAGTCCCTTCCTGAAGTTAACCCCTAAAGAGATAAGAAGCATACACAGAAGTAACAATGTTACGTTAAAAAGGTACAGGATTAGCTAAGTGTGGTGGTGTGCGCCTCCAGTCGCAACTACTCAGGTAGCTGAGGCAGGACAATCACTTGAACCTGGAAGGCAGAGTTTCAGTGAGCTGGGATCATGCCACTGCACTCCAGCCTGGAGACAGTGTGAGACTCCATCTTGGAGGGGAAAAACAAAAAGCAAAAAAAAAACAACTTTTAGTAGCATTGTGACCTGACCAAGAGCAAATTAGTTATGCAATCCCCTCAGGCTCCTGCCAGATGCCCAGCTGTCCATGATCACCTGTTGTCATCCTGACCTCAACTCCATCCTTGTTCCCACTTCCTCAATATAAAAAGAAGCCTGAGATTCATGCCTTTTAAACGGTTCTTTACAACACTAGTCCACCATCTTCTCGGTTTGCTGGCTTTCCAAATAAAATCACTTTCCTCACCCCAACACTTTGTCTCTTAACTTACTGACTGTCATGTGGTGAGCAGTATGAGCTTTGGACTCCACAGCCACTAGAGGAAAAATCTTGGCAAAATACATATTTATAAAGGACTTATATTCAGAAAATAATGAATTCTTAAAACTCAGCAATAAGAAATCACCCTACTTAAAAGTGGTCTAGCCGGGCACAGTGGCTCAAGCCTGTAATCCCAGCACTTTGGGAGGCCGAGGCGGGTGGATCACGAAGCCAAGAGATCGAGACCATCCTGGTCAACATGGTGAAACCCCGTCACTACTAAAAATACAAAACATTAGCTGGGTATGGTGGCGCGTGCCTGTAATCCCAGCGACTCAGGAGGCTGAGGCAGGAGAATTGCCTGAACCCAGGAGGCGGAGGTTGCGGTGAGCCGAGATCGCACCATTGCACTCCAGCCTGGGTAACAAGAGTGAGACTCCGTCTCAAAAAAAAAAAAAAAAAAGTGATCTAAAGATTCAAATCAGCACTTTACCAAAGAAAATATTTATTTATTTATTTAATTTATTTTTTTAAGATAGTGTCTCCCTCTGTTGCCCAGGCTGGAGTACAGTGGCATATTCTCCGCTCACTGCAACCTCCACTTCCTGAGTTCAAGCAATTCTTTTGCCTCAGCCTCCTGAATAGCTGGGATTATGGGTGTGCTTATGCCTAGCTAATTTTTGTATTTTCAGTAAAGATGGGTTTTTGCCACTTTGGCCAGGCTGGTCTTGAACTCCTGGGCTCAAGTGATCCACCCGCCTTGTCCTTTCCAAGTGCTGGGATTACAGGTGCAAACCACCGGGCCTAGCCTGCTACACACATATTTAAATGATCAAAATTAGAAAAACTGGGCGTACCAAGCAGTGCTGAGAATGTGGACAAATTTGAACTCTCATACTGTGCTGATGGGAATGAAGAATAAAATAGCTACCACACTTCGGCCGTTTAGTAAAGAGTGAGGCACCTACCATGTAATCCAGCCATCCCACTCCTAGGTATTTACCCCAGAGAAAAGGAAAGGTATGTCCATAAAAAGATGTGTGAATGAATACTCAGAGTAGCTTTTATTGCAATAGTTAAAAAAAAAAAAAAATCAAAACAAAACCTGAAAACCATCCAAACGTCCATTAATAGTTAAGTGGATAAACAAGTTAGGAAAAGCCAACTAATCTATAGTGACAGAAAGATCATTAGTTGTTTAGAGAGGGGAGCGGTAAGAGAGAGCAAAGACCAAGGGATTACGAATAGGCAGGAGGAAACCTTTGGGGATAATGAGTATGCTCATTTTCTTGACTGTGGTGATGGTTTTGCAAGTGTGTGCCTATATCAAGACTTACCAAGTTGTACACTTTAAATATGTACAGTTTCTTTTATTTCAATAATACCTCCACAACCCTAACATGTTTAAACTACATTGAGGGACCATTTATTGCTTATTAGATTTGGAAAAAATAAAAGTGTCTAGAGCCAGGCACAGTGGCTCATGTCTATAATCCCAACACTTTGAGAGGCCAAGACAGGCAGATCACCTGAGCCCAGGAGTTTCAAGCCAGCCTGGGCAACCTGGCGAAACCCCGTCCCTACTAAAAATACAAAAAATTAGCCGGGCATGATGACGGGTGCCTACAATCCCAGCTGCTCAGGAGGATGAGGAACGAGAACCGCTTGAACCTGGGAGACAGAGGTTGCAGTGAGCCGAGATAGCGCCACCGCACTCCAGCCTGGGCAACAGAGCGAGATTCTGTCTCCAAAAAAAGAAAAAAGGAAAGTTTGACAGAGTCACACAGATCCAACTGTGCAAAAACAGGTACTTGGGCAAGGAGAGAGCATCTGTAGAAAATAATGGCACCTTGTTGTCAAAATAACAAACTTACCTACTCTCTGACACACAATACCATTTGTAGAAATTTTTCCTATAGAAGTACTTGAACGTATTTAAAAATATGTTACTATAAGGATTTTTTCTATTAAAGCATGGTTTGCAATAGCCAAGCAGTAGAAACTTCAACATCCATTGATAGGTAAAATTAAAATTATGGGAAATTCAAGTAACAGAATGCAATGCAACTGTTTTTTTTAAAAGGCATTGTACAGATAATGAAAAGATTTTCAGGATATATTTTAAAAGAACAGAATGCAATGCAACTGTTTTTTTAAAGGCATTATGTACAGATAATGAAAAGATTTTCAGGATATATTTTAAAAGAACAGTATGTATATATCACTAGGTAAAAGGGCGAGAGTATAAGAATGAAAATAAGAAGACTATCCAGAGATGGAGATGATATTTGCAACACACATCACCAAACACTTTATCAAGCAGAGTTCCATGGGGGAAAAGAAACATTCCTTTTTTTT
>NW_016107389.1:6760220-6764498 GCF_001604975.1 Cebus imitator | reverse complement strand
TTGTTACCCAGGAGTGCAATGGCGCGATCTAGGCTCACCGCAACCTCCGCCTCCTGGGTTCAAGCAATTCTCCTGCCTCAGCCTCCCGAGTAGCTGGGACTACAGGCGTGCCCCACCATGCCCAGCTAATTTTTGTATTTTTAGTAGAGACGGGATTTCACCATGTTGACCAGGATGGTCTCGATTTCTTGACCTCGTGATCTACCCGTCTCGGCCTCCCAAAGTGCTGGGATTACAGGCGTGCGCCACCGCACCCAGCCAACATTCCTTTATTCAATGCAAAAAAAGGGAAACTAAGAAAATATGGAAAGTGACAGGCATTTAACGAGAGAAAATTCAGATGGCCAAAAAAACCTAAAAATGCTCAACCTCATTAGTAAGCAGGAAAATGTAAATGAAAACCACGATAAGATACCATTACAGACCAGCCAGGATAAAAGCATAAAAGACCAACAAAACCAAGTGTTAGAGAAGATGTGTAGTACTAGCACACTGCTGCTGTGAGTGTAAATGAGTACAGCCACTTTGAAAACAGCTTGGCAGCAACTACCAAAATCTCAGATTTCACACTCTGAGATCCAGCAATTCCACTCCTAGGTATATAACCACCAGAAAGTGTGTACTTATTCTCCAAGACACATGTACACAAATACGTTTCAAGCTCCCCTATCATGAATAGCCCAAAACAATAAACAACCCAGATGTTCATCAGCAGAACAGATATATAAATTATAGCATATTCACACACAAGAGTACCCAGCAATAAAAATGAACGAACCACAGCTGTACGCAACGTGGACGAATCTAACCCCGAAAATGTTACGCAAAAAGAAACCATTACAAAAGGACACTGAACAGGAATCTAGTGATGTGATACGCAACAGATGGTCTTTAGATTTGCATATCTAGGTGACAGAACTATAAAGCAAGGAGGTGATGACCATAAAACAGGATATTGGTTACCTTTGGGGAGAGGTTGTGATAGAGAGGACAGGATTTATGGGGTGATAAAGTGTTCTTTTTTCTTTTTCAAGACAGAGTCTCACTCTGTAGCACAGGCTAGACTTCAGTGGTGTAATCATAGCTCACAGCAACCTCTAACTCCAGGCTCAAGTGATCCTCCCTCCTCAGCCTCCGAAGCAGCTGAGACTGCAGCTGCAGGGGGGCACACCACACTGGCTAATATGTAGAAATGGGGTCTCACTGTGTTGCCCAGGCTGCTCTCAAACTCATGGCCTCAAGTGATCCTCCTGCCTCGGTCCTCCAAAGTGCTGGGATTACAGGCATGAGCCACCATGCCCAGCCATGCAGTGTTCTGTTTATTGATCTGGATAATGGCTTTACAGGGTTCACTTAATAATTTCTTTAGCAAAGCACTGTCTTTTCTATCCTTTTCCTTATGTCTATTTCACCAAAAGATGTCTTATGAGGGTATACAGTGAAAAATCCCACTGCCACTTACCCTTTTATTCACCGTCCACTTCCCACATCCTCCCTGATATAAAACCACTTTTATTGGTTTGCTATGTATCCTTCCAAAATGTTTTAAATGCACATAAGGATACATTTATTTATTATTGTATTATTACTATTTTTTTTCCACTGAGTCTCACTTTATCTCCCAGGCTAGAGTACACAGCAACCTCTACCTCCCAGGTTTACGCAATTCTCCTGCCTCAGCCTCCCAAGTAGCTGGGACTACAGGCACACGCCACCATGCCCAGCTAATTTTTGTATTTTTAGTAGAGACGAGGTTTCACCATGTTGGCCAGGCTGGTCCTAAACTCCTGACCTCAAGGGATCTGCCCACTTCGGCCTTCCAAAGTGCTGGGATTACAGGCGTGAGCCACTGCTCCAGGCCAATTTATTTTTTAATTTTCTATGTATTTCTCTATATTTATTTTTTTAGTTATTTATTGATTGACAGGTATTACTCTGCCACCCAGGCTGGAGTACAGTGGCACAATCATAGCCTATAGCTTACTATAACCTCAAACTCCTGGGCTCAAGCAAATATATTTTGTTTTTGTTTTTTTGAGATGTTTTACCTTTGTCGCCCAGACTTAAATGCAATGGCACAACCTCAGCTCATTGCAACCTCTTCCTCTGGGGTTTAAGTGATTCTCCTGCCTCAGCCTCTCGAGTAGCTGGGATTACAGGTGCATGCTACCAGGCGTGGCTAATTTTGTATTTTTAATAGAGATGGGGTTTTTCCATGTTGGTCAGGCTAGTCTCAAACTCCCAACCTCAGGTGATCTGCCCACCTCGGCCTCCCAAAGTGCTGGGATTACAGGCGTGAGCAACCACGCCCAACCAGCAAATAAATTCTTATCACTGCCACTTCCCATCTTTTCTTGTACCTAAGATATAAAGACACTGTTTTTCCCCACTTTGATGAGGGTTGTTTGGGTTTGACTTTTAGTTAACAATATGTTTTGGACATCTTTAAACATCTACAGCTACATAGTTTTCCACTGTATCTACTTTCCATGGCTAGACTTTTTCTGTTAAAGGACATTTGTGTCTAATCTTTCATTATTACAAAGATACAATGAATATTTTCATATACATGATTTCATATGAAAGCACATACATATGTAAAATAACCCCCCAGAAAAGAGACTACTGTAACGAAGCATAGGTGCATTTTTTTTTTTTTTTTTAAGATGGGGTTTCACCATGATGGCCAGGCTGGTCTTGAACTCCTGACCTCAGGTGATCTACCCACCTTGGCCTCCCAAAGGGCTAGGATTACAGGTGTGAGCCACCGTGCCCGGCCCCATAGGTGCATTTGTAACTCTGACAGATACTGTCAGGCTGGGCCCGGTGGCTCACGCCTCTAATCCCAACACTCTGGGAGATTGAGGCAGGTGGACTGCTCGAGTCCAGGAGTTCAAGACCAGCCTGGACAACATAGTGAAACCCCATCTCTACAGTAAAATACAAAAAAATTAGCCAGGCATGGTGGTGCACAACTCTACTCCCAGCTACTCAGGAGGCTGAGGTGTGAGGATCACTTGAGTCTGGGAATTGGAGACCAGTCTTGGCAACATAGTGAGGCCTCACCTCTACAAAAAATAATAAAGTTAGCCAGTTGTGATGGCACATGCCTGAGTCCCAGCTACTCAGGAGGCTGAGGTGGGAGGATCAGTTAAGCCCAGGAGGTTCAGGTTGCAGTTGAGCTGTGACTGTGCCACTTCACTCCACAGTCCTGGGAGATGGAGCAAGACCTTGTTTCAAAATAGTAATAAAATGTTTAGCTTAAAGCTGCCTCCATTAGAATCAACTGTAACTAACTGGTTATATAAACAGACTATAACCTGCTCCTGTGCCAATCATCAAGTTTCAGCTAATCATAGATGGCCAACTGTTCAAATCGTGATCAAATAAGCAACACCAGGCTTGCCACAGTGGCTCACGCCTATAATCCGAGCACCTTGGGCCGACCACAAAGAGCATCACTTCAGGCCAGGGTCTCGCTGTGTCAGCCAGGCTGGAGTATACATAGTGTTCTTATAATAGCTCACTTGAGCCTTGACCTCCTAGCCTCGAACTATCCTCCCACCTCAGCCTTTTGAGCAGCTGGGACTAATTTTTTTAGTTCCACACCTGGCTAAATTTTTTAAAAATTTTTTTGTAGAGACAAGGTCTTGCTATGCTACCCAAGCTGGCCTTAAACTCCTAATCTCAGGAGATCCTCCCATCTCAGCCTCCGAAAGGGCTGGGATTACAGGCATGAGGCACCATTCCTGGCCGTGTTCATATTATTTGCACATCTTTCTTGGGAGTTTTGGTTCTTTTGTTTGTAGCTCTCTTCTGTATTTGGAAGATTAGCTCTCCTTCTTTACTCTATGATGAGTTGCAGGTATTTTTCCCCCAATGCCATTTCCTTCTTTTTAAGGACAGGGTCTTGCCATGTTGCCCAGGCCGGCCTTAAGTAATCCTTCCACTTCAGCCTCCCAAAGTGCTAGGATTACAGGTGTGAGCCAATGTGCCCAGCTAAGCCATTTGCTTTTTACCTTTTCTTATGGTATATATTTTGTTTTGCCAAGTGGAGAGATTTGGTCTGTCTGTAATGTGGTCAAATGTATATGCTTTCTATTTTAGATTCTAGCTTTTGAGTCATGGATAGAAAGGTCTTCGCCATTCTAACCATATAAAGAAATTCTCGGGCCGGGCGCAGTGGCTCAAGCCTGTAATCCCAGCACTTTGGGAGGCCGAGGCGGGTAGATCACAAGGTCAAGAGATCGAGACCATCCTGGTCAACATGGTGAAACC
>NW_016107389.1:6758697-6760090 GCF_001604975.1 Cebus imitator | reverse complement strand
AAAAAAAAAAAAAAAAAAAAAAAAAAAAAAAAAAAAAAAAAAAAAAAAAAAAAAAAAAAAAAAAAAAAAAAAAAAATTCTCCCTTAGCAAGTAACTCTGTAGGAAAGGGAGTGTGGGAGGAAGATACTCTCCCACGTCTTCTAGTAATTCTGTAACTTCAGTTTTTACACTGAAATCATCAATCCATTTCAAATTTATCTTGGCCAACAGTGTGAGATATGGATCCAGCTTAATACTCTCCCTGAGCATAACCCAGTTTCTTGACCATTCCCTCAATAGTCTATTATTGGTTACCTGCACGTTTTTGCTTTCCATTTCAATTTTAATTTTCCAACAGTAAAATTCACAATTTACTGCCAGAGAAGATTATTTCAAGTTAACCTCATTCTGTGTCCTACCTTCAAAATGCAAAAAATACTAACAGTATTTCTCTGTCTGCAAAGAATTCTGCCCTAAGTGGAAAAAAGCAGCAGCTGATTCCCTTGCTGAAGAACAGGAAATGTATAGCCCAAGTAATACACCAGCCTCCGAATCTGTAAGAGGCGCCAGGTCAGAACTGCATTCTTTGGCTTCCTGATTAGTCGACTAAAGTTGCATATTCCTTGTACCAAAAAGTCCCGATTGTGAAGTTCGACTAAATTCTGAAATTAGTTGAACCAAGAAGTTGGTTTGCAAGTAACACCTAATAACACTCAATCTTTTTTTTTTTTTTTTTTTTGAAACTGACACTCCCTTTCACCAAGGCTGGAGTGAGTGCAGTGGCACTATCACGCCTCACTGCAACCTTCACCTCCAGGGTTCAAGTGATTCTCCTGCCTCAGTCTCCCAAGTAGCTGGGATAACAGGCTTGCACCATCACGCCGAACAAGTTTTTTTTTATTTTTAGTAGAGAAGGGGTTTTCTCTATGTTGGCCAGGCTAGTCTCAAACTCCTGACCTCAGTTGATCTGCCCGCATCAGCCTCCCAAAGTGCTAGGATTACAGGTGTGAGCCACTGCGCCCAGCCTTCAATTTATTCTTGCATTGCATTTCCCCCCCAATGAATTACTTTGTCCCATCAAGACAATGGCAGTGTATTTCAATGAGAGATACATTATTAAACAAGGTTGTGATGACATTATCTATATTTTTCACTCAATTTAATGGACACGAGCAGAGTAACAAACAATGGCACATCAACAGGGTCAGACTGGACAAGAACACGATCATAAAGCCAGAGAGCCAAGTGACTAATTTTCTCCCAAAGGTCCGTTTCCCTTACCTTCCTATTTATTATTTTTTATTTTTAAAAGATGGGGTGGGCCGGGCGCGGTGGCTCAAGCCTGTAATCCCAGCACTTTGGGAGGCCGAGGGGGGTGGATCACAAGGTCAAGAGATCGAGACCATCCTGGTCA
>NW_016107389.1:6756598-6757877 GCF_001604975.1 Cebus imitator | reverse complement strand
CCAGCTAATTTTTTGTATTTTTAGTAGAGACGGGGTTTCACCATGTTGACCAGGATGGTCTCGATCTCTTGACCTCGTGATCCACCCGCCTCGGCCTCCCACAGTGCTGGGATTACAGGCGTGAGCCACCGCGCCCAGCCTTCCTCTCTTTTCTTTAACACCATTGTCAAGTCCCCTCCTCAGGGTCAAACCCATGATAATCCCTTCTTAGGTGTAGGTGGATCTCATTTTGGAAGAAATTTGAATTAATAAACAGATAGTTAAAGGGAAATTATTTTCTTTCAGTGATATAGGATAGTGGAAAGGCATTGGAAGAAGAATTAAAAAACTTGGGTTCTGCTTTTTATTCACTGAATACCCCAGGAAAAGTCATTTAATTCTTTTTCAGACTAATGCCCTCATCTATAACATCAAGTAACAATCTCATCCATCTACACTGACATTTGACTTTAGGATTCAATGAGTTGACTGGGCATGGTGGCTCACGCCTGTAATCCCAGCACTTTAGGAGTCTGAGGTGGGCAGATGACAAGGTCAGGAGTTCGAGGCCTGCCTGGTCAACACGGTGAAACCCCGTCTCTACTAAAAATACAAAAAATAGCTGGGCATGGTGGCAGGTGCCTGTAATCCACCTACTACTACTCAGGAGGCTGAGGCAGAAGAATCACTTGAACCCCGGAGGCAGAGATTGCAGTAAGCCGAGGTCACACCACTGCATTCCAGCTTCGGTGATGAGTTGAGATTACGTCTCCAAAAAAATACAAAAAAGAAAGAAAAGGATTCAATGAGTTAATATGTACAAGAGGGCTTTACAAAAATAGGATTCAGACTGTCAAAGTAGAGGAGAAACCCATGGGCTCTAAGCCAATGTCTTCATTTCACTACATGAAAATTGCCACTCTGGGAGGGTCTGGGAACCTCAGGAAGGGACAGAATGGAATTAGAATGCTGACCTCCTGATGCTGAACTCACTGCTGTTCCCAAGCTGCCATGTTAGAGGCCACTGGAAATTTGACACTGAGGCAAAAGCACTGTTCAGACAGTCACTGGTGTGGCATGGCCAGGGCCCCAGTTGGGCTCGGACTAGAAGTCCGGTCCATAGTTCTATGTGGCACCGATGGAGTAACCTAAGGCAAGAAGGCCTCTCTCCTCACTCTGGGCCCTGGTTTCCTTTTTTGTTTGCTTTCGAGATGGAGTCTTGCTCTGTCACCCAGCCTCGAGTGCAGTGGTGTGATCTTGGCTAACTGCAACCTTCACCTCCAGGGTTCAAGTGATTCTC
>NW_016107389.1:6746067-6755159 GCF_001604975.1 Cebus imitator | reverse complement strand
AAGTGCTGGGATTTAGGATAAGCCACCACACCCAGCCCTGGTTTCCTTATCAAACTTAAAGGGTTGGGCTAGATGGACTCTACGTGCCTTTTAGGCAATATCCTGAAATATTACCTGAAGGCAAGTTTGCAAACACACACACACACACCTCTATTACTACAGGGAACACAACAGGCATTTCTGTTTAAGTTTCCAACCCACCCTCATCTTCCATGACTTCTCATTCCTTTAGACCAAATCAAGTTCAAGTTTCTTCTCTTGACACTGAAAATGTTACCACTACTACCAAACCTCACTGTCCTGAGGTCATGCCACCATCTAACTGGGCTCCCTGCTCCTCGCCTCATCACAAGGCAGCTACAGGGAACAAGCTTAAATAGAGGTCAGATCATATCGCTCCTCTGCTCACAACCTACTAATGGCTCCCATCTCAGCCAAAGTCTAATTCTTTGTAAGGCCCTACATGACCTGCCCTCCACCTCTTCCAATTCTTGAAACTTTTCTTCTACTCCTCCCACCATCAGGTCCAGCGATGAGCCTCCTGGCTATTCTTGCCCCACCAGCACCTTCTTCAGGCCTCTGCACACACGCATGCTCCCATGACCTGAACAGTCTTCCCCAGTTATGCAAATGTCTCACTCCTCCACATTGTTACTTAAATGTCACCTTCACAGCAGAACCTTCCCTGACCACTCACAATTTCTGTTGTTTCTAAGACAGGGTCTTTCTCTGTTGCCCAGGCTAGAGGGCAATGGCATGATTAGAGCTCCCTGCAGCCTTGAACTCCTGGGCTCAAGTAATCCTCCCACCTGAGGCTTTCGAGTAGCTGGGACCACTGGTGTATCGTAACACCACACCCAGCTCTGATTCCTCACTTTAATTTTATTTATTATTTCTGAGACAGTGTCACTGTCACCTAGGCTGGAATGTGGTGGCACAATCTTGGCTCACTGAGATCTCTACCTCCTGAGTTTTTTATTCTCATGCCTCAACCACCTGAGTAGCTAGGATTGCAGGCGTGCACCAACACACCCAGATAAATGTTTTTTTATTTTTAATAAAAAGGCGGGGTTTCACCATGTTGGTCAGGCTGGTCTTCAACTCCCAACCTTAGGTGATCCACCCGCCTTGGCCTCCAAAGTGCTTGGATTACAGGCGTGAGCCACGACACCTGGCCAAATGTTTTCTGTTTTTATGGGGTTTAGCTATGTTGTCCAGGCTGGTTTTGAACTCTTGAGCTCAAAATGATCAACTCAACTTGGCCTCCCCAAGTGCTGGGATTTCAGGTGCGAGCAACCATACCTAGCCTGTTTACTCACTTTACAATTACATCCCTCCACCCACACACATACAGGCCTTAATGCCTTTACTAGTTTATCATTTACCTCTGAAACACGTATCATCATGTGTCTCCTTGTTTACTGACTCTCTTCGCTGCAAAATTTGCTCTGTGAGGGCAGGGATGGCCGGTTTTCTTGGCTGCTGTATCCCCAGTGCCTGGAACAGTACGTAGCACATAGTAGGTACTTGGTAATTATTTACTGCACAGGTTGCAGTGACTCCCCTGTAATTCTAGCACTCTGGGAGATGGAGGCAGGAAGATCACTTGAGGTCAGAAGTTTGAGACCAGCCTAGGCAACATACTAGACCCCATCTCTATTTTTTTTAAAGTTTAAAAACAGCCAGACGTTGGATCCCACACCTGTAGTCCCAGACTTTGGGAGGCAGAGGTGGGACAATCACTTGAACTGGAAGACAAAGGCTGCAGTGAGCCATGTTGTGTCCCTGCACTCTAGCCTGGGTGACAGTGTAAGAACCTGTCTCAAAAAAAGTATTTTTAGGCCGGGCGCGGTGGCTCATGCCTGTAATCCCAGCACTTTGGGAGGCCGAGGCGGGTGGATCACGAGGTCAAGAGATCGAGACCATCCTGGTCAACATGGTGAAACCCCGTCTCTACTAAAACTACAAAAAATTAGCTGGGCATGGTGGCGCGTGCCTGTAGTCCCAGCTACTCAGGAGGCTGAGGCAGGAGAATTGCTTGAACCCAGGAGGTGGAGGTTGCGGTGAGCCGAGATCGCGCCATTGCACTCCAGCCTGGGTAAAAAGAGTGAAACCCCATCTCCAAAAAAAAAAAAAAAAAAAGTATTTTTGGGACTAAATTCTGGCCGCAAGGAAATTAAGTAACACCATTGAACAAGTTTACTTGCTACCTGCCAAAAGGAAAGACAGTAAGAACTTGAATAGGCTGGTGAGACATCATACTCTGGGGGCTGCTATTTGAAATCAGAGGGGTGTGTGTACATGTATACACATGTTTAATGAAAGCAGGAAGATAAACCAGACAGAAAAAGTAATATAATCATTCATCTAAGCTGAAAAGAGTTTATGGGCAGATGAGAGCCATGCAATTGCCACTAAGTGTCATAAAGGGCTTGCAGAACAGGCGTGGTGGTTCATGCCTGTAATCCCAGTACTTTGGGAGGCTTAAGGCCAAGAGTTTGTGACCAGCCTGGCCAACATGGTGAAATGCCATTTCTACTAAAAGTACAAAAGTGAGTTAGGCATGGCGACAGCAGCTACTCAGAAGGCAGAGGCAGGAGAATTGCTTGAACCCAGGAGGTGGAGGTTGCAGTGTCTCCAGCCTGGATGACAGAGAAAAGACTGTATCTCAAAAACAAAAAACAAAACAAAAACAGGGCTTCCAGACGTCAGGGAAGTACAGGGGCTATACCCCTGAACAGAAGAACATTTACTGGTTTCAGTGAACCTGGAATCAATGTAGGTATTAGAGTAAATACACTGAGGAAGATAAAAGAGCAAAGATTAAATATTTACCTTGTGCTCACAATAAATGCATTGGCAGAGCACGGAAGCTGGGGAGAAGGGAGACACGAGGGATTCTACTGTGTAGACAGAGTCAGATTACAAGCAATTATTGCCTCTCCTCTGTTAACTCCACTGGACTCTTTATGGTGTCAGGGTTGCTGTCAGTTTCACAACTGTATATACCTAGATCATGGCAGGACATGCAGCTGAATTTGCTCTAACCACAAACATGAAGTTCCTGAGAAATGAACAATGGGAGTCCAATGAACTTCTACTGACGTTCCTGAGAAATGAACAATGGGAAGCCTATGGGAGTCATTAATGAGTGAGTGTCTTCCTGGGATGGTGTAGGCGGTCACTGCTGCACAGGCCCCCCACCCATGTGCACCATGAAGGAAACCACAGCACACACTCCCAGACAACCTAATAGGAAGCTACACTTCCTTCAACACATGAGCACACGGTGTCTATGGTCAACCAGCTCACTGTGGGAAGAGTTTTTGTACTGCTGGGATCTGCTATGGAAAAAAGTGTGTCTGGCCGGGTGTGATGGCTTATGCCTATCATCCCAGCACTGTGGGTGGCCAAGGAGGGTGGATCACTTGACGTCAGGAGTTAGAAACCATCCTGGCCAACATAGTGAAACTCCGCCTCCACTAAAAACACAAAAATTAGCTGGGTGTGGTGGTGGGTGCCTGTAATCCCAGCTATTTGGGAGGCTGAGGCAGGAAAATCCCTTGAACCTGGGAAGCAGACGTTGCAGTGAGCTGAGATCGTACCACTGCATTCTGCACTCCAGCCTGGGTAACAGAACAAGACTCCATCATTAAAAAAAAATTAAAAAAAAAATTAAAAAAAGGGAAAGAAAAAAGAAAAAGCTGTGTCATGCACGCTCTCTTTCCCACCACCGTGTCCACCTTCCTCTTTAGCCTCTTCCAGCTCCTCTCCTCCCTCTCAGATCCCAGTCACATTTCCTCTCTCACTTCTAATGCTCTCTCAATTTCCAGTGATGATCACAGCATGTGACACCTTTGAGTTGTAGAGCCTTAGTTAAAAATCAGAGAGAGAAGAGAGGGAGTGGGGACGGGGGGGAGGGAGAGCCGGAAAGGGAATGGGGGAAAAAGAAAGGACACTATTTCCTCTGGGCATCTTCCGTTTCTTGAGTCTGAGCAAGTTAGTATTCATTCAGTTAGTTTATTTACTTACATCCAAGCTTATCTAAAAAGAGGATTTAACTAAAATATACATAAAATATACTAAGACAACAAAAATCAGAAGATGAGAAAAAGGTACAGAAGTGTTAAAGCAAACTAATTATGGCCCAAAGACACCGTACTTCTATATTTGAATTTTGGTGGATAAATTGTAACCTAGCTTCACACGTTAGATATAGCGAACTCCAAATTTCGCTTCAAAAAAACCAGTATGTCAGATGTTCAGCTTTCTTACTCTTTAATTCTCCATTTTCAAGATTTTTATTTTCTGTAGAGATGGGGTCTCACTTTATTGCCCAGCTGGGCTTCAACTGCTGGGCTCAAGCAAGCAATCTTCCCACCTGGGCCTCCCAAAGTGCTAGGATTACAGGCGTGAGCCACCACACCTTGCCAAAACCATTGATTGTCAGCAAGTCTATGGAGCTCCAGGCCTCAGACATCTGCTGGTCTGGTAAATACTATGCCAATTTGGAATACATAGGCAAGGTTTGTTTAGCTGGGACCGTGTTTGTGATGGCACTGCTGTTATTTTAAAATCAATACGCTTAGGAGGGGTATGCATGCCTCCATTCTTCCTCCTCTATTGTTTTTAAATACTGTTGCTTCATACATTTATGTTGTGTAACTGGGCCTTAAAGGCATTGCACTGAAGACCCCAGCCATTCATCAATTTATTCAATGGATATTTTTGAGCATCTTTTATTGCTCTCTTCTCCGTCAACAAAAAACATATCCTACTTCAGAAGCTTAAATTCTAGGAGAATGAAACTGGCAACAGGTTAAGTAAAATTGTATGGTATAACAGATGGGTAAGTGTTACAGAAAATAAAGCAAGAAAAGGCAAGAGAGCTGAGGGAGGAAATTGTTACGGTGTCAGTGAAGTTCTCACTGAGAAGCTCATGTTTGAATAATGACCTGTATAAGTTCTTTTAGGCCAACTGAATGCACCATGGAGGTCAAGGTAACCTGTGAACTGCACATGCACTGCAGATGAGTTCCTGGAACTGTATAGTCTAAAGTAACTGGAAGACCACAAAAAGGTCAATGATCAACACCTGCGGTGCCTAATTAACTTGGAGACATTCTTTTATTGTTACTTAGGCCAGCCTCAACTGATAAGGCAACTGGACTTTGTAACTGACCATGGTCAACCTCGTGACTCCAAAACCTATGACCCCCTCCCAGCTTGAAAAAACCACCCTGAACTGTATAACTTTCCACTGCCAAACTCAAACCTATAAAACCAACTAATATCACACCACCCTTTGCTGACTCTTTTCAGACTCAGCCCGTCCACGTCTTGGTGAATAAACAGCCATGTTGCTCACACAAAGCCTGTTTGAGGGGGTCTCTTCATTCAGAGAGTGTTTGAACAACCTGAAAGGTCAAGGAACTGTAAATATCTAAAGCAACAGCAAATGCAAAGGCACTGGGGTAGGGAGTGGTTTGCCTTGCTGGATGAACAGCAGAGAAGTTAACTCACCCAGAGCAAAAAGCAAGGAGGAGTGGAGAAGTGGTAAGGGAGAAAGCAATGGTAACGGGGCAAGACCAATCACATGGACCCTGTTGGGGTCATTTAGGTACTTCAGAGTGTAACCAAGTACCCCCATTTTTCTAGAGTCATGTAAACCAAAAACACATTCTAAGCCTTCCCCCCAGACATGTGAATGGACCCCTCCTCTCAACCAAGGACATTCTAGAGTTACCCTGGACATCTAGTTCAGACCATGATGGAGGAGGAGGTGGGACATGCCTTATTATATTGAAGCAGGAATGGCCATGAAGCAAACCTCTCGAACAGGAAACTGGGAAGGAAGTGGTGATTTATTCAGCCAGGAGCTGCGGTGGCATAGATGCCTAACAGCCGAGCTCCCTTAACAAAGAAAATACCTGCCCTTTTAAAGGCTTACAACTCTAGAAATTACATGTGAAAGGGTACTGATCTATGAAGTAGATGTGGAGTACGTGACTTAGGTGGGGGTGTGATCATGTTTAAGTAAAAACAGTACCTTCTGGAAAGATTCCTCCATACCATGTCTGCCATCTATAGCAGTGTGGTTAAGGATGGCACCCGGGTCTGCCAGCCTTTACTTCTCCTATTGAAAAGCAATGTAGAAGTCTAGGGGGAAGGGCTCTTAGAAGCTTAAGAGGATTAAGAGTCTCCTTCCTCAATACCGGTCCAACACTACCACCACTATGGACCTTAAGTCTGATAATAAACATTTAGTCTATTCTAACCTTGCTACTTGGAGGCTCATCTGCAGAAAACCTAGGTCTTTAAAATCCCTTATCAGAACCCAGACGTTCCTTTCTACTGATAACTCTTTCAACCAATTGTCAATCAGAAAAATTTTAAATCTACCTATGACCCTTTCAGATTGAGCTAATGTAGATCTCACCCATATTGACTGGTATATCATACCTCCCTAAAATGTATAAAAGCAAGCTGTACTGACCACCTTCTGCACCTATCAGCAGGATCTCCTAAGGCTGTGTCACAGTGCCACCTTAACCTTGAAAAAGTAAACTGTCTAAATTGATTGAGATCTGTCTCACAGACTTGACAATGGTTTAATTACTTGTTTCCCGCCTGTCTGGCTTAGCTGGTTCCCCATTTCCCAATTAGTCCTTCAGATGCGCAAATATGACATTTTACCTCCTGCCTCACTAGACATTCCCTACAGGGCAAGTTCCTCTAACTTTATGCTCCAAGACAGATCTCTCCTGGAGAGCACACAGTGGATTTGCAAACCAAAGCATACTTGCCAGAGAACTTCCACCTTCCAAGCAGGCATTTGAAAGCATGCCTGTGTGGCCACTTCTACAACTTACTTCTGCCAAGGAAAGCACCAACTCAGCTGTGTCATAGCTAAAACATCGACTTAGCAGGAAACCCTCCCGCCCTTGCTCATTTCCTCCCTTACCTTATAAAAATGCCTGCTTTCTGCTTCAAAAGTGAAGCCACACAGCAAGGCATCTGTACATCCTCCCCAAGCTCTAATCACTTTGGAATAAATTCACTTGCTTTGTATCAGGCCTTGTTCATGTTAATTGAACTCTGTATGTGGTGAGCAACTAACCCACCTTTCGGTTCTGATGTTGGTGGCCTGTATGGGAAACCACTGTGCACTACACATGGGCCTGTGCCTGACCACTGTTTTGCTACTGGGCAAAGCATGAGGTTGCTTGGGAGTACCAGCTGCTCGTGACTAGCAAACCCCAAGATGGGAGCATTAGGGAATTTCCCAAGAGCTGCAAAAATGCTTTTCTTTTTGGGGCACCTCCCTTTTGCCTCTCACCGTGATATTTGCTGCCTTCAACACTTTACTGATACAAAGAAAGTGAACTTTGGAAAAAAAAAAAAAAAAAAAAAAGGCAGAAAATTTCAGAACTAAGTTGGTCAGGAGTGCCCCTAACCACCCTCTGCCTCTTTTGGGGTGGGATGAAGCCCTGCCGTACTTAGGACTTGGTTGCTAGTGATGTCATTTGAGCATTTTTGTTTCTATGTTCAGGAAGGAAGTAGACAGAAACAGCAAAGTGTGGCCCAACAGTCAAACACAGGTTTATTTTGGAGAATAAAACTGAGAGGGTCTTCTGGCCAATTTAGGTCAGGAGAGTTCTCTTTTACAGACTAAGGGTATTTAAGGGTTTAGGGATGGAGAGCTTATCTCAAGTTCAGATTGCTTCTGGATAGAGGAAAGTTTTATTATAGGGTTGGAATGTTTTTGGTCAAAGGCGAGTTTATCAGACTTGGCATGTTTCTGGTTAGAAGGGGGTTCATCTCGGGGTTGGAATGCTTCTGGTCGGTGGGTGGCATTTGTGATTTACGGTCATGGCATTAGCCATTAGGATGATTTTGGGGGGCTGGATTTAGGTGGTTTTTAAATCAAGGGGAACTTAAAATGGCAGTGTTTGTCCAAGATGACAATGCTCCTGCTCTGTCATGCAGCACCACAGAAGCTCTACTCAGATAGGACTCAGATGTCTATGGATCCATTTTGGAACAGGGCTGGAGGATTCAGGCTCTCACCCAGCCCTTCCACCAGGGATTTTGACCATCTGTTTGTGTGAATATATGCCTTTGGGTATGAGCCCCGATTTCTTTCCCTATCTACCTCCAACTTCACTCTTCTAATTATTGTCAGTCAAGAAAAATGATGAGACAAGTCTCAATCATTTTAGGAGGTTTATTTGCCCAAGTTTAGGACGCACACCCCTGACACAGCCTCAGGAAGTCCTGACAACGTGTGCCCAAGAGGGCTGGGGCACAGCTTGGTTTTATACATTTTAGGGAGACATGAGACATCAATCAATATATGTAAGAAGTACACTGGTTCCATTCAGGGAGGCAGGGAGGGGGCTTCTAGGTCTCAGGTAGCTGTGACAAATGACTGCATTGAGTTTCTGATAAGCCTTTTGAAAGGAGGTAATCCCGAATATGCATCTATCTCAGTGAGCAGAAGGATGACTTTGAATAGAGTGGAAGATAGATTTGCCCAAAGCAGTTCTCAGCTTGAGGGGCCCAAGGTATTTTCCTTTCACACCATCAGCTTTCCTTACACCATCAGCCACTTACAGCTTCACTCTTCTCAGCAGCAGGCACCCCTAGCTCCCTCTGGCTGGAAAAATTCACTGTGACTGGTGGCTTGCAGAGGTGAGAGGAACCCATCCCACACCATGTAGACCTGGAGTGCTCAGGCTTATCACAGGCAAAGGTCTAGCCTATCTACAATGCCACCTCCTGGATGAGACACAGCTATAAATATTTAACTAGGCCGGGCGCAGTGGCTCACGCCTGTAATCCCAACGCTTTGGGAGGCCGAGGTGGGCGGATCACCTTAGGTCAGACCAGCCTAGCCAACATGGTGAAACCCTGTCTCTATTAAAAATAAAACAAATTACCCAGGTGTGGTGGCACGCACCTGTAGTCCCAGGCACTTGGGAGGCTGAGTCAAGGACAATCACTTTAACCTGGGAGGTAGAGGTTGCAGTAAGCAGAAATTGCACTACTGCACTCCAGTCTGGGCGACAAAGTGAGATTTTGTCTCAAAA
>NW_016107389.1:6743540-6745632 GCF_001604975.1 Cebus imitator | reverse complement strand
AGGCGCTTTAAGAGACCTTCTAGACCAGCAGTCCCCAACCTCTCTGGCACCAGGGACTTGTTTCATAGAAGACAGTTTTTCCACAGGTTGGGGTTAAGGGGAAGGGAGGATGATTTGGGGATCAAACTGTTTGGCCTCAGAGCAGGCATTAGATTCTAATGAGGAATGCACAGCCTAGATCCCTTGAATGTGCAGTTCACAAGAGGTTTTGTGCTCCTGTGCAAATCTAATGCCACAGCTGATTTGACAGGAGGCAGAGCTCCAGTGGTAATACTCACTAGCCCCCATCCCCCACCCCCTCACGTCCTGCTGTGTAGCCTGGTTCCTAACAGGCCATAGAATGGTACTGGTCTGCAACCCAAGGGCTGGGGATCCCCGTTCTAGACCTCACACCATAATGCTACAACCAATATCATCTGTAAGTCCATGTACTTGTGAATATTCCCAGCTCTAAGTAGATCGCTTCCATTCTGATAGCCAATGACTAACGCCCCACTTTCAGCAGAAAATAGCCAGAATGAACATGCCACCCAGATCCCACAGAAATGGGAGGGACTTTGGGGTTGGGGAATTGTTACTGAGTACCCCAATTTATCTAAGAGGTATTTTTTCCTCTCTTTTGCTTCCTTGGCTCCCCACCTTCTACCTAACCCTTCAGAAATGCAAATATAACCTTTCACCTACTGCCTCAGCAAACATTCCCTACAGAGCAAGTTCTTCTAACCACGTGCTCCAAGACACATCTCTCCTTGAGAGATGGCAGTCAATGGGCAGACCGCCAAAGCATACCTACCACGGAAATTTTGCCTCCAGGGTGTGGCCTCAGAACTTCCACTTCCTAGGGGTTGCCCTGAAATTTTCATCCACTGAGAGGGCAAGTCGAAAGCATGCCTGTTTCGACACTTTCACAACTTACTTCTGCTCAGGGAGGCACCACAACCGTGACTGAGGTCACAGCCACCCCACACCTAGCGCTCTCTAAAACAAAGGCAAAGTCATGAAGACCGTTGCAATGAACATAAGAAAAATAAATAAAACTCTGGATAGGGCATCCCCTGAGCAGGGCTATAGCAACTGCTGGCTGGAAAACACTCAAGGAGCAGGTGTGGGACTGTCACCCCAGTCATTCATTTTCAGGTGTCCACCAAACGCACAACTCTGAACAGTAACCTCCTCATGAGCCCTCCAAGATAAACTAGCTGCGAAATTAGTTCTGGAAGTGATCAAGTAACTAAACCAATGACTGCCTCCCTGGGATTATCATAATCTGCTGAAATAACAGTTAAGAGCCAGGGCACCCTGGAGAACAATAGCCCTTTTTCCTGACCCAAAAGTAAGTGTTCCCACATGTCCCAGCAGTTAGGACACCTGTCCAGGCAGTGGCCCCAGCAGGTGGCTCATGTCTCTAAGAAGCACTGGTATGGAAAGGAAGAGGGCTCCAGGCACCCCAGGCTGCCACTCACTGCATGGGTAACTCAGGGCAAGTCACTCTTCTGTGAGTCACAGTTACTCACCTCTCAATTGAGGGGTTGGTTTGTTTTTGAGACAGTGTCTTGCTCTGTTGCCCAGGCTGCAGTGCAACAGCATGAGAGAGAGTGTAACCTCACTGCAACCTCCGCCTCGGCCTCCCAGGTTCAGGCACTTCTTCTCCCAAGTAGCTGGGATTACAGGCATGTGCCACAACGTCCAGCTAATTTTTTTGAATTTTTAGTAGAGATGGAGTTTCACCAGGTTAGCCAGCCTAGTCGTGAACTCCTGACCTCAGGGGATCCTCTTGCCTCAGCCTCCCAAAGTGCTGGGATTATAGGCGTGAGCCACCGCATCCAGCCTTCAACTCAGGGTTTTATGAGAAGTCAGGAAATTATGAAGTGAGCAACACAGCCCAGTAAACAACGAGGACTCACTCAATTCATGCTGGTTCCCTTTGCCCCACTCCACACGGGTTGACCAAGGGCCCATGCCGGCACCCGCTGTCTCTCAAGCACACCTGATTGCTATGCTTTCTGACTTGCCTCTCCTTGGTACTGCCTGAGGAAATCCAAAGCATCTCTGGCCACGATCAAGACCAGGGAAACGTACTCCATGACCCCAT
>NW_016107389.1:6733318-6743140 GCF_001604975.1 Cebus imitator | reverse complement strand
CCTCAGCCTCCTGAGTAGCTGGGATTACAGGTGCACAACAGCATG
Organism: Cebus imitator; assembly: GCF_001604975.1. Lineage (NCBI taxonomy): Eukaryota > Metazoa > Chordata > Mammalia > Primates > Cebidae > Cebus > Cebus imitator. Next base: position 6,743,095 of record NW_016107389.1, on the reverse strand, counting down.
CCTGGGTAATTTTTGTATTTTTTTAGTGGAGATGGGGTTTCACCATGTTGGCCAGGCTGGTCTTGAACTCCTGACCTCAGGTGATTCACCCACCTTGGTCTCCCAAAGTGATAGGATTACAGGCGTGAGCCACCGTGCCCGGCCTTAAATATTTTTTTTAAAGACAGGGTTTCGCCATGTTGGTCAGGCTGGTCTAGAACTCCCGATCTCAGGTGATCCACCCACCTCAGCCTCCCAAAGTGCTGGGATTACAGGCATGAGCCACCATGCCCGGCTACATGGCTTCTTAATTGTGTTTCAGGAAAAACAGTAAAGAGCAAATTCCTCTGTGGAAGAGAAGAATTGTCCCGAGTGTTTAATATGCAGGCAACGCCTCTGGGTTAAAGAATGGGACTTGCCCAAGGTCTCCATCTAGTTTAGGAGAGCTAGGAATGAGGTCACCTCTCCCTGTACAAAAAGGATTTTGGCACACTGCCACAGGGGTCCTTTGCCAGCTCCCCCATCCTCTCCCAGCCACCTTCCAGGGCTATGGAAGCTGGAAAGAGGCTGTGAAACCAACTGGCAGAGACCAGAGAGCCACAGAGAGAAACTGAAACACACAAGACGAAGCCAATGAAGTTCTAGAAAATCAGGCTGTTGACCAGGCACTGTGGCTCGTGCCTGTTACCCCAGCACTTTGGGAGACCGAGGAGGGAGGATACTTGAGGCCAAGAATTTGAGATCAGCCTGGGCAACAGAGCGAGACCCTGTCTCTTAAAAAACAAAACAAAACACACACACACACACACAAATTTTAAGTCAGACTGCTGACATCTGTGGAACCACCTGACGCCCAGATCTCTCCTCACGATCCACTCGTAATGATCCTGCGTTGCTTGAAATAACCTGACTCTACTTCTTCCACCCAAAGAAGCCCCAGTGCTAGGCTCACCCTCTCAGTTGCAGTTTCTCTCTGAAGGACCAACGCTAGGCCTCCTGCCCTCTGCCTGTGCGGGATGAACACCCCACCCAGTCCTCGGCCTCCCGGCTTCTCCTCCCTGGCTCCTTATGCCCTGCAGGTGTTCTGCTCAGTCATTACCTTGGCTATCAGATAGAAGCACGTAGGGGAGGGGTCTTTGGGCCACCTTTACCGGACTTTGGGGTGTCCAGAGTCTCTTCCCATGCATGTTTGTGTTAGGTACTTGACTGTCCTCTGTGCGCATCTCAACTTTCAGTTTTTGTCAGTTTCAATTCCAGACACTACTCTCTTCCCGACCTCAGGCCTGACTTCAGCTCCCTCTCATCTCACCTCAGCTCCACAGCCACGGACTGCGTCTCCAGTGACCCCAGCACCCTCCCCCTGCAGCCTCACACCCTCAGAATTTCAGAATCACGAAACAGCGTGTCTTGAATCCCCTCTGCACTGTTAGTGGAGCCGGTCCTTTCTGCCTAGACAGGAAGGGCAGCTCCTGCTGCCCAGGGAGACGCCACCGCAGCTCCCGGGCACTGACATGCGGCCTCCTTACCTTCCTGTCCTGCCCTTGAAACCACACAGTCTGCCTCTTCCTCGGCACTGCCTTTCCAGGGTTAAGTCACTTGAGCATGGCTCCTCTGTTCCTCCTTGTCTCCTCCGGGCCAGCCATCTCCACTTCCTCTCCTCTCTGCTCTGACATGGCCGTGTTAACTCCCCTCGCTCTCCTGCTCACTCCTCTCTCAGGGCGCTGGGCTCGCAGGCTTCTCGGGCTTTCCCGTCCATCCACACCACCTGGGCTCTCATCAGCACTCACTTTAGGATCCCGCTGGTCCGCGGTGGGGCCTGGTAGTCTAACACCTCCCAGGTGAGGCCAATGCTGCAGGTCTGCCACCGCGAGTAGCAAAGCTTCCACGTGGGATCGCCCTTTTACTTGGAATCTTCTGGAGTTTGTTGGAAGCCCTAGCCCAGAACACCTGCATCAGATTTCGCAGTTCCACAAGATCCACAGATGCAACGTATATTCTTTTTTTTTTTTTTTTGAGACGGAGTTTCGCTCTTGTTACCCAGGCTGGAGTGCAATGGCGCGATCTCGGCTCACCGCAACCTCCACCTCCTGGGTTCAGGCAATTCTCCTGCCTCAGCCTCCCGAGTAGCTGGGACTACAGGCACGTGCCACCATGCCCAGCTAATTTTTGTATTTTTAGTAGAGACAGGGTTTCACCATGTTGACCAGGATGGTCTCGATCTCTTGACCTCGTGATCCACCCGCCTCGGCCTCCCAAAGTGCTGGGATTACAGGCTTGAGCCACCGCGCCCGGCTGCAACGTATATTCTTTAATGTTTGAAAAACTGGAGTGGAGGTTGGCAACCACAGCCGCACATTAGAATCACCCGGGAAATGGGAAAACCAGCCCAATGCCCAGCAGCACCCCAGATCAATTATGTCAGAAAGTATGATCTGGGCACCAACATCATCGTACAGCTCCGCAGGTGATTCCGGTGTGCAACGGGGGTGTGAGAGCTCTGCTGCGGAGCCTCAACACGCAGGTGCTACCTCTGAGACCACGGTCTTAGAAAGACAGTACCTCAAGATTCTCCGGTTACAATAAGTACCAACCACAGCCGCCCACCTCGCCGGCTTCTCTGAGGCATTACAGAATAGCAGTTAGGAGCTCTATTCTGGAGTCAGGTAGATCTGGATGTGAACCTTAATTCCCACATTTATTAACTGTGTGGCCTCAGAAAGTTTACAAAATTCTCCATGCCTCAGTTCCTTCATGCGTAAGATGGAACAGATATAGCAGTATCTCCCAAAGTTACTGAAAGGTTGATTAAATGAGGAAAAACATATACAGTGTGGGGAATACTGTTGCAGCTCTGTGAGCACAGTGCTCAGTGATAATTAGTTGCTGTTTTGGGGGGTTTTTTTACTATTATTATTTTGAGACAGAATCTCACTTTGTTACCCAGGCTGGAGTGCAGTGGCGTGATCTCAGCTCACTGAAACCTCTGCCTCCTAGGTTCAAGTGATTCTGCTGCTTTAACCTTCCAAGTAGCTGGAACTATAGGCACACACCACCACACCTGGCTAATTTTTTTTTTTTTTTTAGATGGAGTTTCGCTCCCATGGCACCATCTTGGCTCACTATAACCTCTGCTTTTCAGGTTCAGGCAGTTCTCCTGCCTCAGCCTTCCAAGTAGCTGTGATTACAGACATGCGCCACCACTCCCAGCTAATTTTGTATTTTTAGTAGAGACGGGTTCCTCCATGTTGGTCAGACTGGTCTCGAACTCCTGGCCTCAGATGTTCCACCTGCCTCAGCCTCTCAAAGTGCTGGGATTACAAGCGTGAGCCACTGCGCCCAGCCTATGCCTGGCTAAGTTTTGTATTTTTAATAGAGACAGGGTTTCACCATAATGGCCAGGCTGGTCTTGAACCCCCAACCTCAGGTGATCCGCCCTCTTTGGCCTCCCAAAGTACTGGGAATACGGGTGTGAGCTACCACGCCCGGCCAGTTGCTGTTTATTTATATTGATGTTAAAACTCCTGTGCCTGTGTGTGTTCTATTTGTGTGCTCTGTTGAGGTTTCCCTTTGCAAGGGGCTCATGTGTAACCAAGTCTGGCTAACCAAGGCAGAAAATAAGGGTATTACATAACTGTGTCCACACCTAAGGACAGAGATGAGGCCAGCTGCAAGTATCTCAGCTAGAAAATTTCAGGTGTAGCCATGCACGGGGGCTTACGCCTGTAATCCCAGCACTTTCCGAGGCCAAGACAGGTGGATCACCTGAGGTCAGGAGTTCGATACCAGCCTGGCCAACATGGCAAAACCCTGTCTCTACTAAAAATACAAAAATTAGCCAGGCATGGCGGCACATGCCTGTAATCCCAGCTACTTGGAAGGCTGAGGCAGGAGAATCGCTTGAGAGGCGGAGGTTGAAGTAAGCTGAGATCGCACCATTACATTCCAGCCTGGGCAACAAGAGCGCAACTGTATCTCAAAAAAAAGAAAAAAAGAAGAGAAAATTTCAAGTGCTATCCTGAGAATGATTGAGTCTGAACAGTTTCCTCGAGCCATTTAATTCAGTTCAAATTTCCAAGTGAAAGTCTAATTGGGCTCAGCTAGGGTCATTTGCCCCTTAGTGGGAGGTAAGGAGCCCTTTCAATAACATTTCCACCAGGACCACAGAGAACGGGCGGTGGTGCCGGGGAGAGGCTGGTTCTTCAAGAGAAGCCAGAGGCTGTCCCCCGAGCAAAAGAAGACACAGGCTGGCCAAGTAGCACGAGACATACACTTCAACCCAGTTATATGTTGAGCCTAACAGCACAACCATCTCTTTATCTTTATTACATTTTTTAATGGACGTTTAAGTGTTTATTTTCCTCCAAGTTATTGGTAGAGTGTTTTACTTTTTTTTTTTTGAGATGGAGTCTCACTGTGTTACCCAGGCTGGAGTGCAGTGGTGCAATATTGGCTCACTGCAACCTCTGACTCCTAGATTCAGGCGATTCTCCTTCCCTCAGCCTCCCAAATAGCTGGGATTACAGGTGAGTGTCACCACGCTCGGCTAATTTTTGTATCTTTAGTAGAGACAGGGTTTCACCATGTCGGTCAGGCTGGTCTGGAACTCCTGACCTCGTGATCCGCCCACCTCAGCCTCCCGAAGTGCTGAGATTACAGGCATGAGCCACTGCACCCAGCCTGTTTTAATATTTGTATCACTCCTAAAAGAAATCTTGTTCCCATTAGCAGTCACTCATCATTCCACCTTCACCCCAGTTTCTGGAAACCACCAAGCTACTTTGTGTTTTTACAGACTGGCCTGTTCTGAACATTTTATATGCATAAAATTATACCATATGGTCTTTCATGACTGGCTTCTTTCACTTCGAATGTTTCCAGGTTGGGCATGGTGATCATAGGACTTTGGGAGACTGAGGTGGGTAGATCCTTTGAGCCCAGGAGTTCAAGACCAGCCTGGGCAACATGGTGAAACCCTGTCTCTACTAAAAATACAAAAATTAGGCAGGGCGTGGTGGCTCACGCCTGTAATCCCCGCACTTTGAGAGGCTGAGGCAGGCGGATCACAAGGTCAAGAGATCGAGACCATACTGGCCAACATGGTGAAAACCCTGACGATACTAAAAACACGAAAAGGAGCTGAGCGTAGTGGCATGCACCTATAGTCCCAGCTACTTGGGAGACTGAGGCAGGAGAATCGCTTGAACCTGGGAGTTGGAGGTTGCAGTGAGCCGAGATCCTGCCACAGCACTCCAGCCTGGCGATAGAGCGAGAATCCGCCTCAAAAAAAAGAAAAAAAAAATTAGTCAGGCATGGTAGTGAGCACCTGTAGTCCCAGCTGTTTGGGGGGCTGAGGTAGGGGGTTCACTTGAACCTTGGGAGATTGAGGCTGCAGTGAGCTGTGATCAGGCCATTGCACTCCAGCCTGGGCAACAGAGTGAGATACTGTCTCAAAAAAAATTAATTAAAAAAATGAATACCATTTCCAAGGGTCATCCATGATGTAGACTGGATCACAATTCCATTGCTTTTTATGGCTGAATAATATTACATTGCATTTAGGTACCACATTTTGTGTATCCGTTCATCAGTCGATGAATATTTGCGTTGTTTCCACCTTTTGTCTGCTATGAAAATGCTACTATGAATATTCTTTTTCTTTTAATATCCTGAAATTCCTTTTTACCATGTTATGAATATTCTTGTACACGTCTTTGTGTGGACCCATGTTTTCAATTCTTTGGTGTACAAACTTAGCAGTAACCCGGGTCACATGGTAACTCTATACTTAACTTTTTGAGGAACTACCTATTTACCACACTTTTTTCCAGGGTGTGGCACGGTCGCTCAGGTCTGTAATCCCAGCACTTTTGGAGGCCAAGGCAGGAGGGTCACTTGAGGTCAGGAGTTCAAGATCAGCCTGAGCAACACAGTAAGAGCCTGCCTCTACCAAAATATAGATAGATAGATAGATGATAGATAGATAGATAGATAGATAGATGATAGATAGATGATAGATAGACAGACAGATAGATAGATAGATGATAGATAGACAGACAGATAGATAGATGGAGATAGCTGGGTGTGGTGGCATGCCCTTGTACTCCTAACTACTCGAGCCCGAGTGGGTAGGATGGCTTGAGCCCAGGAGGCTGAGGCTACAGTGAGTTATAATTGTATCACTGCACTCTAGCCTGAGCAACAGAGTGAGACCTTATCTCAAAAACAAGTAAATGAAACCAAAGAGGCTACACCAGTTTGCATTTACCACTGGCAGTACACAGGGTTTCCGAATTCCTTCACATCCTCATCAAAACTTGTTATTGGCCAGGCACAGTGGCTCATGTCTGTAATTCCAGCATTTTGGAAGGCTGAGGTAGAAGGATTGCCAGAGGCCAAGGGTGTGAGGCCAGCCTGGGCAACACAGTGAGACCTTGTCTCTACAAAAAAAAAAAAAAAAACCTTTTTTTTCATTAGCTGGGTGTGGTGGCATGCACCTGTGGTCCCAGCTGGGGAGGCTGGGGCAGGAGGATCTCTTAGCCCAGGGGGTCAAGGCTGCAGTGAGCAGTGCTCATGCTGCTGCATTCCAGCCTGGACAACAGAGTGAGACTCTGTTTCCAAACAAGCAGACAAACAAAAGCACACAAAACTTGTTATTGCCTGTCTTTTTTTATATGTTCTTAATGAGGCTGACATGGTATTTCATTGTGTGTTTTTTGTTTTATTTTGTTTTTTGATTTGAGAGTCTTGCTCTGTCATCCAAGCCAGAGTGCAGTGGCACAATTCTAACTTACTATAGCCTTGGCCTCCTGGGTTCAAGGGATCCTCCCACCTCAGCCTCCCAAGGAGCTAGAACTACAGGTGCATGCCACCATCCCTGGCTACTTAAAAAAAAATTATGGTTTTTTTTGTACATATGGGGTCTCAATATGTTGCCCAGAACGGTCTCAAACTCCTGGCCTCAAGCGATCCTCCTGCCTCACCATCCCAAAATGCTGTGGGATAGCAGGCATGAGCCACCATGCCAGGCCTTTTCTTTTTTCTTCTTTTTTTTGAGACAGTTTCTCGGAGTGCAGGGGCATGATCTTGGCTCACCACAACCTCCGCCTCTCGGATTCAAGCAATTCTCCTGCCTCAGCCTCCCAAGTCACTGGGATTACAGGCGTGTGCCACCACACCTAGCTAATTTTGTATTTTTAGTAGAGAAGGGGTTTCACCATGTTGGTCAGGCTGGTTTTGAACTCCTGACCTCAAGTGATTGGCCAGCCTCAGCCTTCCAAAGTGCTGGGATTACAGGCATGAGCCACTGCACCTGGACCTCAATGTGCTTTTCATGTCAGACATTCAGTTGCTTTTCCAATTTGCATTTCCCTGATGACTAATGATAGTGAGCATTTTTTTCATATGCCTATTCCATGTTCCATTTTATTCTATTAGAGTCAACCCATTGTTTCAGCTCATCACGTCTGCATCAGTTTTCAATTCTTTCAGTTCCTAGTCAAATGCCAATGCCAAGGGAGTTGCCTCTTTATAGCCTGTTTGCTGAAAAAAGAAAACAATTGAGCAAGTTGAGCTAGTGAAAGAACACTGCAGTTTGCAATAAGGAACAGTTTAGTTTGACATCGATGCTTATTTAGCCATTGCTGAGAAACAGTGGATTCTTCAGTCAGGTGTGGTGGCTCACACCTATAATCCCAGCACTTTCGGAGGCCAACGTAGGAGGATTGCTTGAGTCCAGGAGTCAAAGACTAGCCTGGGCAATGTAGAGAGACCCTGTGTCTACAAAAAAATTAAAAATTAATTGGGCGAGGTGGCATATGCTTATGAGTCCAGCTGCTTTGAAGGCTGACGTGGGAAGATCTCTTGAACCCAGGAGGTCAAGGCTGCAGTGAGCCATGCTCATGCCACTACACTCAAGCCTGAGCGACAGAGTGAGACCCTGTCTTCACACATACACACACACACACACACACACACACAAAGGATGGAGTCTTCAGCTGGGCGTGGTGACTCACACCTATAATCCTAGCACTTTGGGAGGCCGAGGCAGGAAAATCACTTGAGATCAAGAGTTCGAGACCAGCCATCTTTACTCAAAACACAAAAATTAGCTGGGCGTGCTGGTGAGTGCCTATAATCCCACCTTCTTGGGATGCTGAGACAGGAGAATCACTTGAACCCTGGAGGCAGAGGTTGCAGTGAGCTGGATTGAGCCATTTCACCCAGGACAACAAAAGTGAAACTATGTCTAAAAAAAAAAAAGAATGGAGTCTTCTCTTCATAGCTCTAACCTAACCCCACTTTCATTACATGCTCTCTCTAATCAGCTTCTGCCCAGGGACTGGTTCACACAGCCCCTTTGCACTTTAAGCAGATGCTCTTTCAGCCACCTGAGTCTCTTCCTGGCATTTGTCAGCTTAGTCCCCAAACTAGTCTCCAGAACACATGTAGAGGAAACCAGGTCTCGTTTCTCAGGAAATACTCAACATCACTCCTGCTTGACTGGCTTCCTCCTTCCTAAGTTTCTATTCTCACACCTGTTGGAAACAGGTTCTTGGTGTCATGAAAAGACTCAACACCAAGACAAAGGATCTCCCAGCAAAGCCAGGTTTACTTTCTGCATAAAGGGTGCTGCCCAAGAAGAGTCTTGCCACGAGAGCACACCTGGACAAAGGAGACAGGGTTATTTATAACCTGATGCATCCACGCTGCTGTGTGTCTAGTTTCCATTGGGTGGAACGGGACCTCACATTCTATACTCGACCCAATTGGCTAACAGCTTGAGACCTTACTAAATAGGCTGGGGAAAGAGAGAACGAAGAAAAAAGGAAGTCACTCACTGGATGATAAGAGAAGAGCTTCCACACAAGGAATGGCATGAACTTGGGCTGGGACTTGCCCAGGCCTGTCCAGACATGCCTGAGTAGGCTAAAGCAGCTAATTGGGCTAGAGTATCGGAGCTAACGGTAGATAGAGAATTTTGGAGTGAGAAATTCTCATCCTTTCCGACCTTAAGATGGCAACTTTAAAAAGAACTTCTCTACAGCCAATGAATGAGAGAGGATGAAAAAAGAAAAAGAAAAAAAAGAAAGAACTTATCTACTTCTCACACATCTAAGAATGACCAGGTGAGAAGATACTCCCCAATTCTTGCCTTAAAGGAGGATGATCCTGCCAACTTGGAGAAGACCCAGTCTGGCGTTTGTTCCTTTAAGCAGCTAGGACTCCCAGCTATGCAGACTTCCTAGCATGCTGCAGTGTGGCCGTGGTCCAGTTGAGCAGCCACAAAGAAGCTCATCAGTTGGGAGGGAGTTTGTCTCCCGTTTCTAGTTTCTTCATCCAGAGCGGAATTTTTCAATCAGTGGTCCAAGGACCGCCTGAGTCAGACTCACCCCAGGGCTAGGTAAATGTCCAGAACCACTGAAGCAGAATCTTCCCGGGGTGGATTCTAAAGAAACCTATGTTTGGAACAAGCTCCTTAAGAATTCTTCTGTACAATAAAACATTAAAAAACAGACACCTAGAGGTATTATTAGGTAGCTGCAAAAGTAATTCCAGGCGCCGTGGCTCACGCTTGTAATCCCAGCACTTTGGGAGGCCGAGGTGGGCAGATCACAAGGTCAGGAGTTCAAGACCAGCCTGGCCAATACAGTGAAACCCTGTCTCTACTAAAAATACAAAAGTTAGCCGGGCGTGGTAGCATGTGCCTGTAATCCCAGCTACTTGGGAGGCTGAAGCAGAAGAATCGCTTAAACCCAGGAGGTGGAGCTTGCAGTGAGCCAAGAGTGCACCACTGCACTC
>NW_016107389.1:6729796-6731968 GCF_001604975.1 Cebus imitator | reverse complement strand
AGAGGGAGGGAGGGAGGGAGGGAGGGAAGGAGGAAGAAAGGAAGGAAGGAGGGAGAGGGAGGGAGGGAGGGAGGGAGGGAAGGAGGAAGAAAGGAAGGAAGGAGGGAGAGGGAGGGAGGGAGGGAGGGAAGGAGGAAGAAAGGAAGGAAGGAGGGAGAGGGAGGGAGGGAGGGAGGGAAAGATGGAGATAAGGAGGAAGGAAAAGAGAAAGGCTGTCGTAAGCGGTGCGGGCTCAGTTCAGTACAACCTCCACCTCCTGGATTCAACTGATTCTCCTGCCTCAGCCTCCCAAGAAGCTGGGATTGCAGGTACGCACCACCATGTCTAGCTAATTTTTATATTTTTAGTAGAAATGGAGTTTCACCATGTTGGCCAGGCCTGTCTTGAACTCCTGACCTCAAGTGATCCACCTGCCTCGGCCTCCCAAAGTGCTGGGATTACAGCACCCACTGCGCCCAGTCTGAAATGAAGGACTTCTACACACTGAGGCAATAATGTTATCTCCCATTTCCTTCTTACTGTCCATCTTTCTTTTTTGCTGCTCTAAGGTTCTATGAAATCCAGACCTAAGTGAATTATGCAAAGAAAGCAAAGGTTTGACGCAGGCCTTCCTTCCCAGAAATTTGAGGACTATGATAAGATAGTGCAGGAAACTCAGCAGACCGGGAGTCAAAGGAGCCGGTTGCTCAGCCTTGCTTCACTGGCTGTGTGACCTTGACCAAACTTTCTCAAAAGTTCATTTTCCTATTTGAAAAATGGAAACTGTAGTTTCTCTTTTTTTCTTTAATTTCTTATTGTTTCCCTAAGGTCTAAGATGGCTGCTAAGAAGCAGTAATTTCCTACTCAGTGGGTTGTTGTCCATTGAAAGTGTCTGACACATAAAAGATATTTAATTAAAATTCGTACCTTCAGTTTCTTCATCTGAGAATGAAAACAACAGTAGTAACACAGGGTCATCATAAGGGAGGTAAAAGTGGTTTATCAATTACAAAGTCCTGTACATGTATCAGGTCATCATTATTTAAGACATGGGGCTGGGTGCAGTGGCTCACGCCTGTAATCCCAGCACTCCGAGGGCCGAGGCAAGCAGATCACAAGGTCAAGAGATCAAGACCATCCTGGGCAACATGGTGAAACCCTGTCTTTACTAAAAATGCAAAAATCAGCTAGGTATGGTGGCACTTGGCTGAAGTCCCAGCTACTGGGGAGGCTGAGGCAGGAGAATCACTTGAACCCTGGAGTGGGAGGTTGCAGTGAGCTGAGATTGGGCCACTACACTCTAGCGTGGTGACAGAGCGAGACTTCATCTCAAATACATAAAAATAAATAAAAATAAAAAGACACGTGAGGAAGGTGGGCGGGGGGCAGTGCAGGGAAGTAGGTTCTCAAAAATTTAGCTTAGTGCTCCATCTAGTGACAGACTATAGTTCTGGATTCATTTTAGAAAAAGCTGGAAAGAGGTGAAACTGAAATGATTTCTGCTTCCCGAGTTTTATGAAGTCAGACATAACTAGACCTTCTAGCTTTCAAAACAACTCTTTGAGAGGTTTGCAACAACAATAACAAAAAAAAAAATTTTTGCGAGCAAGCCTCACTCTGTCACCCAGGCTGGAGTGCAGTTGCACAATCTCGGCTCACTGCAACCTCCACCTCTTGGGTTCAGACAATTCTCCTGCCTCGGCCTCTTGAGTAGCTGAGACTACAGGTGTGAGTCACCACACCTGGCTAATTTTTGTATTTTTAGTAGAGACGGGGGTTTTACCATATTAGGCTGGTCTCGAACTCCTGACCTCATGATCCGCCCACCTTGGTCCCCTAAAGTGCTGGGATTACAGGTGTGAGCCACCACGCCCGGCCAAAGCAAAAGTGAGAGATTGGCGCCGGGAGAGGCCATTTCCTGACAGTCTGCATCTGTTGCAGTGAAGTGTGAACTGAATGCAGATGCCAGGAAGAAGCAACTTCCGAGGCGTGTGCATTGAGACAAAATGGTGGAATTTGACCTTTGGAGCACTCCACTGGACAAGGGAAGAAAGCCTCCGATGGGCATGTGTACAACTAGGCGGGTGGATCATGAGGTCAAGAGATCGAGACCATCCTGGTCAACATGGTGAAACCCCGTCTCTACTAAAAATACAAAAATTAGCTGGGCATGGTGGCACGTGCCTGTAGTCC
>NW_016107389.1:6725564-6728006 GCF_001604975.1 Cebus imitator | reverse complement strand
CTCCCGGGTTCAAGCGATTCTCCTGCCACAGCCTCCTGAGTAGCTGGGATTACAGGGACACACGACCATGTCCAGCTATTATTATTATTATTTTATTTTATTTTTTTTTTTAGTAGAGATGGGGTTTCACCATGTTGGTCATGAGTGCCCTTGTGATCGCCCGCCTTGGCCTCCCAAAGTGCAGGGATTACAGACGTGAGTGACCACGCCCTACCTCAGGGATCCGAGTTCTTAAGGACAATTTGGTGGTTGGGGGTGCACAGCCAGTGAATAAGGAGAGCTGATTGGCTGGGTTGGAGATGAATCGTAGGACATCAAAGTTGTCTTGCACTGAGTCAGTATCTGGGTGGGGCCACAGTATCAGATGAGCCAGTTTATCGATCTGGGTGGTGCCAGCTAATCCATCAAGTACAGGGTCTGCAAAGTATCTCAAGCACTGAATTCAGGCTTTGCAACAGGGATGTTATCCCCAGGAGCAATCTGGGGAGGGTCAAACTCTTGTAGCCTCCATCTGCAAGACTCCTAACCCATAATTTCTAATCTTGTGGCTAATTTGTTAGTCCTACAAAGGCAGTCTGGTCCTCAGGCAGGAAGGGGGTTTGTTTGGGGAAAGGGCTGTTAATTAACTTTGTTTTAAACTATAAACTAAGTTCCTCCCAAACTTAGTTCAGCCTATGCCCAGGAATCAACAAGGACAGCTTGGAGCTTAGAAGCAAGATGGAGTTGGCTAGGTCAGATAATCTTTTGCTGTCTCAGCTATGATTTTGCAATGGCGGTTTCAAAATGCGTTTTCCTGAGGCATTCCTGGGTTTTGGGGTCTCCCTATAAAAACAGGTTCCCTAGGAGTTTTCACTCTCTCCAGGTGGGGGCAGCAAAGGACAGTGAATCCCACCGGCAGGCCTGGTAGTGCTGGAGAGCTCCTCCCACTTTTCTGGTGACCTACGTTAGGTGCTGGAAATCTGCAGACATCTTCCCTCCCTTCCCTCTCTTCCTCATGTCTCAGAGGAGTCACACCTGCTCAGAGTTAGATCTTTGCTTAACTTGTGGCTTAAGTCAGTTTCAAGAATAATTGAAATACAAGTTTAATTTTTTTTTTTTTTTTTTGAGACAGAGTCTCACTCTGTTGCCCAGGCTGCAGTACAACGGGGCAATCTTGGCTCACAGCAACCTCTGCCTCAGCCTCCTGAGTAGCTGGGATTACAGGTGCATGCCACCACACCCAGCTAATTTTTGTATTTTTAGTAGAGATGGGATTTCACCATGTTGGTCAGTCTGGTCTCGAACTCCTGATCTCATGATCCCCCGGCATGAGCCTCCCAAAGTGCTGGGATTACAGGCGTGAGCCACCGAGCCAACCACACGTTTAAAAATTAAACAAAGCATGGCAATTAGAAATAAAAACAGACCAGAGACTATCTAAAGCAATCAGATACGCCTAAGATAGGCTAATTATAAAAACTGAACACTGAATTTAGCTTCAGATTTCTAGATGTCAGGGCAGGGTGAAGATTAAGGTAAGGCAGCCTCAAATGCAAAAGGTAAGGAGAGGCTGGGTGTGGTGGCTCACACCTGTAATCTCAGCACTTTGGGGGGCTGAGTAGGGAGAATTCTTTGAGGCCAGGATTTAAGACCAGCCTAGGCAACATAGCAAGACCCCATATCTACAAAAAAATTTATTTTAATTAGTCAGGCATGGTGGTGCACACCTGTAATCCTAGCTACTGAGGAGACTGAGGCTGTAATGAGCTACGAGCTATAATCACGCCACAGCTTCCAACTTGAGTGACAAAGACCCTGTCTTTAAAAAAAAAAAAAAGTAATAAGGAGAGGGGCAGACCAAAACCTCAGTAACCAAGTAAATAATATTTCAACGTAATATTTCAAAAAGCCAAAATTTTTAAAACTCTCACAAAAAACAATATGTCCAATTTATGCCTAAAAACATGCATATAGAGGGAAATACTTTTTCTTTTGCCTCAATTCCAAAATGACACCCCATAGCACAATTGGATCTGGTCTTTAGTTAAGATTTGATATTATGTTCATCTGGAATTTTTTAGTATTAATGCTGATCTTTTAAAATATTACACTAAAATATAGTCTTAGAGTGTTTGGTGCCCCTCTAAATTTACCAGGGTGAATGTGTTAGGGTGACTCACATTTATCCCAGAGCTGCAAGGGGCCTCCCATTAGGGAGCATCAAAATTACTGGACTCTCCTGGCCCACAAGCCCTTGCCAGGCATCCCACATGCCGAGGATGTCCTGAGGCAACCCTGGCAGACACAGTACACAAGGCACCACTCCGTCAGCTCCACCCCCCTGCATCTGGCGCCAGCCACCAGATCCTTCCCAACACAGTGCTCCAGGCACTTCTATCTACTGATCAGAACTGACAGATGAGATAAAAATCCTTTTTGTTCTGTTTGTTTCTTTTTCTTTTT
>NW_016107389.1:6721932-6725429 GCF_001604975.1 Cebus imitator | reverse complement strand
TTTTAGTAGAGACGGGGTTTCACCATGTTGACCAGGATGGTCTCGATCTCTTGACCTCGTGATCCACCCGCCTCAGCCTCCCAAAGTGCTGGGATTACAGGCGTGAGCCACCGCATCCGGCTTTTTTTCTATTTTTTGAGAGGGAGTTTTGCTCTTGTTCCCCTGGCTGGAGTACAGTGGCACAATCTCGGCTCACTGCAACCTCCGCCACCCAGGTTCAAGCAAGTCTCCTGCCTCAGTCTTCCGAGTAGCTGGGACTACAGGTGTGTGCCACCACGCCCAGCTAATTTGTATTTTTAGCAGAGACGAGGTTTCACCATGTTAGCTAGGATGATCTCAGCCTCCTGACCTTGTGATCTGCCTGCCTCGGCCTCCCAAAGTGCTGGGATTACAGGCATGAGCCACCGTGCCTGGCTAGTGAAAATCTTTTTTGAAAAATGTATTTTATTGGCCGGGCGCGGTGGCTCAAGCCTGTAATCCCAGCACTTTGGGAGGCCGAGGCGGGTGGATCACGAGGTCAAGAGATCGAGACCATCCTGGTCAACATGGTGAAACCCCGTCTCTACTAAAAAAATACAAAAAATTAGCTGGGCATGGTGGCGCGTGCCTGTAATCCCAGCTACTAAGGAGGCTGAGGCAGGAGAATTGCCTGAACCCAGGAGGCAGAGGTTGTGGTGAGCCGAGATCGCGCCATTGCACTCCAGCCTGGGTAACAAGAGCGAAAGTCCGTCTCAAAAAAAAAAAAGTATTTTATTGTAATAAGAACACGTAACATAAGATCTGCCCTCTTAACAAAGTTTTAAGTGTACAACACGTGGCTGTTGACTACAGATGCAATGTTATACAGCAGATCTCTGGGGGTTTTTTCAACATAAAGTCTCACTCTATCACCCAGGCTGGAGTGCAATGGCGCGATCTCAGCTCACTGCAACCTCCACCTCCTGGGTTCAGGCAATTCTCCCTCAGCCTCCCGAGTACCTGGGATTACAGCTAAGTGCCACCACACCCAGCTAATTTTTATATTTTTAGTAGAGACCCGGGGAGGGAGGGTTCCCCATGTTGGCCAGGCTGGTCTCCAATTCCTGACCTCAGATGATCCACCTGCCTCGGCCTCCCAAAGTACTGGGATTACGTGTGTGAGCCACCATGCCCGGCCAGACCTCTAGAGTTTATTCATCTTGCTTAAAGATACAATCTTATAAACAAAGAAATTACTTATATATGTAATTTATAACAAAGTAAACCTAGAAAATTACTCTAGGGACAACTGACATGATATTGTAGGAATGAGACTGGAGAGCATTTCCAGCCATTTTAGGCCGACAGATGATGGTGCAGAGTTATAGACAAGCTTGTGTATTACTCTGTTTTCATGCTGCTAATAAATTCATTCCCAAGACTGGGTAATTGATAAAGGAAAGAGGTTTAGTTGACTCACGGTTCCACATGGCTGGGGAGGTCTCATAATCATTCATGGCGTAGGGCAAATGAAGAGCAAAGTTATGTCCTACATGGTGGCAGGCAAGAGAGCATGTGCAGGGGAACTTCCCTTTATAAAATCTTCAGATCTCGTGAGACTTATTCACTATCACGAGAACAGCAGGGGAAAAACCAACCCCCATGATTCAGTTACCTCCCACCGGTTCCCTCCCATGACACTTGGAAATTCAAGATGCGATTTGGGTGGGAACGCAGCCAAACCATATCAGGCCGTACATTGAAGGAGTGAGGTGAACTGTTGCTCTAGAGGCTGCTATTCTGGGGACACTTTGAGGACTATCCGGCGGAAATTTCTGCAATCATAGAACTCTTCCACACTCGCACAGGCAATATAGTAGGCACTAACCACCTGAGGCTGCTGACACTTGAAATGTGGCTGGTACAGCTGGGAAACAAGTGTAAGATATACCTAATTCTAAACAATTTATATTTACATTTAAATGACCACGTTTTCTTTTGGCTGGAACCACCGTCTTCTAATAATTTGCCTAAATGATGAAAACAGAGGAAAGAGGAGAAGCACCTGCCCCCTCTTCCCTGGGCCTTTTAGAATGCATACAGTTGTTCCTTTGGGCATACACATAAGAATCTACAAGAAGGGAGAAGTTTTAGACAAGGGAATGGGTGCTGTTCAAAAAGGAATACCCCACAAGTGTTACCGTGGCAAAGATGGAAGTCGACAGTGCTCCCCAGCATGCTGTTGGTATTTCTGTAAATAAACAAGATTGTTGCCAAGAGAAATACTGTATGTGTTCAGCATATGAAGCACTTAAAGAGCCAAGATGGTTTCCTAAATGCATGATGGAAAATGATCAGAAAAAGAAGGAAACCAAAGAGAAAGGTACATGGTTCTCACTGAAGCACCAGCCTCCTCCACCCAAAGAAGCACACTTTGTGTGAACCATCAGAAGGGACGCTGAGTGCTGGAACCTATTCCCTGTGGATTTATGGCATAATAGGTACCAAAAAAGTTAAAGACCTCTTGACTGTTGACAACAACAAAACAAAATCCGCCAGCACGGTGACTCACGATGGTAATCCCAGCACTTTGGGAGGCCAAGGCGGGTGGATCACGAGGTCAGGAGTTTCCGACCAGCCTGACCAATATGGTGAAATCCTACTAAAAAATACAAAAAAACATTAGCCGGGCATGGTGGTGGGTGCCTGTAGTCCCAGCTACTCGGGAGGCTGAGGCAGGAGAATTGCTTGAACCCGGGAGGCAGAGGCTGCAGTGAGTGGATATTGTACTACTGCACTCCAGCCCGGGCAACAGTGTGAGACTCCATCTCATAAATAAATAAATAAAAATCCACATAACTGATGGCTACTTATTAGCGCAGCAGTTCTCAGACTTTACATTAGAATCACTTGCAGGACTTGAAGCAAATTGGTGCATCCATCTCAGAGCTTCTGAATCACTAGATCTGGGTGGGGCCTGAGAATGTACACTTCTTTTTCTTTTAATTTGAGACAGACTCTCACACTGCTGCCCAGGCTGGAGTGCAGTGGCGTGATCTCCACTCACTGAAACCCCTGCTCCCCAGTTCAGGCAATTCTCCTGCCTCAGCCTTCTGAGTAGCTGGGATTACAGGCATATGCCACCACACCGGGCTAATTTTTGTATTTTTCGTAGAGATGGGGTTTCACCATGTTGGCCAGGCTGGTCTCAAACTCCCAACCTCAGGTGATCTGCCCTCCTCGGCCTCCCAAAGTGCTCCCAAATGATTATAAGTGTGAGCCAGTTCGCCCAGGTGTACACATACCTGAGTGCCCATTTTCACTTGTTTTGGGTAGGGAGATCCACTTCTAAGTTCCCTTACATGAAATTGTCAATTCATCTTGGGCCATTTTTGGATTAGTTCATCTCAAAAAGTTATTTTGTCATTCTCATAAATTCAAAGCTAAAGGACCTCTGCAGGTATCCTTTTATTTATTTATTTATTTATTTTTTGAGACAGAGTTTCGCTCTTGTTTCCCAGGCTGGAGTGCAATGGCGC
>NW_016107389.1:6714535-6721801 GCF_001604975.1 Cebus imitator | reverse complement strand
GCCACCATGCCCAGCTAATTTTTTGTATTTTTAGTAGAGACGGGGTTTCACCATGTTGACCAGGATGGTCTCGATCTCTTGACCTCGTGATCCACCCGCCTCGGCCTCCCAAAGTGCTGGGATTACAGGCTTGAGCCACCGCGCCCGGCCTGCAGGTATCCTTTTAAAGAGTCCGTACTGCACTGCAGGCCCACCTATCAGAGCCCAGGTTCTGGCTGGAGCAGGCAGTGGGTAAAATGTCTTCCAGTGACTCCACCCCCAGGTGTTCGGCCCCTTGTGTGATCCTCTCCTGCTGCGCATGCACTGGACTTGTTTTTCATGAAGAGAATAGTGGAAGTGGTGACTTGTCATTTCTGAGATGAGGCTACAAAAGACTAGTCTCTTTCCTGTTCGCCCTGTCTCCCGCTTGTGCTGGTGGAAGCAACCTGCCGGGCTGTAAACAGCCCGTCTGGAGGGCTGTGTAGCAGAGCAAGGAACTGATGTCACAATGCTTTGTGATTCTTTGTCACCCTGAAATCGGGATAATTACACCTGAATGGAACCATCTTCTCTGTTCCACTCTATACTCCCCCAGCACAATCCTTCTCCCAATGTACAGAGCCAGGGCCCGCGACCCAGGACAGTCCAAGTGCAGGGGATGAAATACTTGCGATCCTGCAAGTCCTGTGGCACCAACTCTCCCCACTTCTGGGGCCTCCATTGATACAGCCAAGGGAAGACATTCCACAAGCTGATTAGATTGCCTCATTAGGTATTTGGAATTGGGGCAGCAAAAAGCAAGGGTAGTCAGATGGCAGGAAGTAAAGCTCATGTAGAGATATGGCTGGTGTTGGTGGCCTAGCAAGTCACTTATGTGGGAAGCCAAGATGCATCTTCAGAGGTAGCGCAGTGTGCTGGTTATGCACCCAGACTGTGGAAATAGGCGGCCTGGTTTGAATCATGGCTCCCACGTATTAGCTATAGGATCTGGGGCAAGTTGCTTCACCTTTAGGTGACTCGGTTTTCTCATCTGTAAAATGGGGAAATGGTAGCGAACTCAACTAGTTAAAATGGAATGAGTTGACACCCACAAGGGACACGGCACGGGCACACAGCACACACTCAGGAACTGCCAGAGACAGGAAGGCCACAGAGAAGGCCCCACAGCCCACAGACCAGCAGCTCCCAATGACATTCCAGTCCTCAGAGGGGCTGCCAGGACTTGAGCACTTTATTTCAACCATCAAAGTGTTTCCACAGAGAGCAAACAGAAATATTTCCTATGGCATTTTACCTAATTCAGTCTTCACCTCAGCACTAAAAGACTTTTAAATTTAAAAGTCATACACCACATTTACTTGAAAATTTTATTTTTCTTTTTATTGCAAATTTCTGGTCGAGGAAAGAACATGGAAGCTGATTCTCATTTGAGCTTTGGTGAGAAGAGTACTGCACTGTGGCTCGGCTGCACACCAAAACACGTGCAGGCCTCGGACACACACTGATGACTGTGACCCACCTCCCAGAGGTTCTGACTTAATCGGTCTAGGAGGCACAGAGGGGCATCAGTAACCTTCCCAACTCCTCCAGATGATTCCAACATGTAGCTGAGGTGGAGCACGCCTGTGGTGGCTCATCTCATGGGGCTGGCAATGTCAGAGGCACCTGAGAAGCTCAGCTGACAGCCACATGTCACCTACTTACATCACCCCTTGGCCAGGTGTAGCTGGTGCTCCCCACCTCCCTCTTCCCAGGTGTCGATGTTCTGATTCCTTCTCCTCAAAGACCCCAGAGAACAGAGATGCTGGAGGGGTGTGTCTTCCTGTGCTGTGGTTTGTGCTTAAACGTGGAGGACCACATAAAATGTGTGTACGCTACCACAAAAGAAATTCACTTTCTGATTGCAAAAGAGCATTTGCCTCTTTTTTTCTTTGTTAAGTGGAAATTTATGACAAAATAAGAAAATACGTGTTGGATGATACAGTCCCTATATAACCTCTCATGTCCAAATTTGAAAAAAGAAAATTTGTCAAGCCATTGAGAGTAACATATGTACTTTAGCAGCATATTTTATATGGGTAAACAGTAATAGCCAGTTAGAGATTTCATTTGTGATTTATCCTAAAAATAGAAAATGCTTTTTATTTTCCTGAGTCCTTGGCAAACAAAAAAACATTTTTTTCTTTTTAATTGTTAAAGTATTCCTGTTTTTCTTTTTCCTGGGGCACCCTTACAGTTCAGAGCGGCGTGTCTCACTGTCGGTTTTTACACACAGAGATGAACAAACAGCACTGGGGCCAATTTTCAATGACTGATCAAATACGGCAATTGAAAATAAAACACCCATCATCTACAAAGTTGCTCAAGATCAAGTTTCTTGATAGTGCTATAAATGCAATATCGATATGAATTGTTGTCCATACAAAAGTATGAATTTCTATTCCATTAGTAATACTGAATGATTAATCCCTTAACAGTGACAAAATTTTTAGAACATTTAAAAAATACAGAAGATTCCTGTTTGACATCATACTTCTGATGAATTATCTTACTTTCTATTTTGTCTGCAAAAGTTACAGAGTACAGTGCATTAACATGAGAAAACCAAGGCACGAAAATACAGTTACAATAAATGTATACAAACTCTAGCACTTTGTGCCAATTTTGGAGACATTTAGAGAGATCATAAACTCTGAAAAAGTATCACGTTCTATTTTGATTAGTGAACAATTAATTGTGCAGTAAATAGACTGTTAACCACCATTCCATTATTAAATATATGGCTATCACTATACAGGCTGTGGATAATTCAAAAATAGTTTTAAATATTAAAACCTGTAATATCTAGGTGGTCAATGTCGATATTGAGCCTTACAATATCTAAATAAGTTTCCATTTAATTTGCAATCCATATGGCAGTTAGCAATTTTTAAACTATATTCATTACATAAATGGTGGGGTTTCTTCTAAGTGTTAAATCATTTCCCCTTACAAAAGACAGAAGATTTACAAGGAGATAACCAATATAAGAAATGCATAGACAACAATAATAAAATCCAAATTGGACTCAAAGGTTGAAGGCTAATCTACTGGAACATTCTCTTAATTTAGGGTGAGGAGCAACACATTCCTGTGATGATTCATTAGTTTCTTAATTTAAAAAAATCACTATGACATTTTTCAAAATAGTAAAGTCTTTGCTAGTGCATCAAGCATTGAAGAAAAATTGTCATCTTTCCATTCATAAAATGAAGAAGATAAAAGCCTTTCAAAATACGGGGGGGTGGGGATTTCCGTTGAATTTAGAGAAGTGAAATAAAGTGGTAAAAACGGTATTTCATACTTTTAGAGTATTTTCAAGACTCAAGGTAAACGTTTAGACCCATAAAAACACATTTCTTGGCACATGCACGCCACGGATGGAACAATCCTGAATGTGGCGACGGCCTGGCTACAGAGGTATCCGGCTCCTGGCCCCACTGGCAACACTGTCTTTTAGGACCTTGTGCCGGCTCCCTTCACATGGGGGTTTCCGGCTTCTGCATCAGTTGGATCTGCTTCTGTAGCTGGTCCCTGTCCAGCTTCATCTTGGCCTCGAGAACTTGCCTGAGGGATCCTATGCTTTCATAGACGGCTGTAAACCCTTGAAAGAAAGGTAAAGTTCACAAGAGTTAATATTTCACAAACAATGCTGTATCAAATTCTATAGCATCTAGTAATGGTTGATTCAGGCAAAAATTACTTTTTTTTTTCTTTTTTATAAAGATGGGGTTTCACCATATTGGTCAGGCTGGTCTCGAACTCCTGACCTCAGGTGATCCACCCACCTCAGCCTCCCAAAGTGCTGGGATTACAGGCGTGAGCCACCACGCCCGGCTTCAGGCAAAAGTTACTAATAGATGTTAAAACCCCTGGGGTAAAAGTTTGATGGGGAACAGGTGAGTTTCATAGTCTCTCCCTAGAGATTACTTTTTAATTACAAAAAGGAAAAAGGAGCTATTATAATGCAGAAATCTGACATATATCACTTTAGCCAAGTGATCAGAGTTAATGACACCAATACTGGGAGAAACCAACATCATGTAACTCCTGAAAAGATACCCCGGGCAGGGCACAACATCACTTATTGACATTTTCAAAGAATACCAAAAAGCACAACCTAAATTATATCAAGATAAAGCAAACAGGCCTGGTATGGTGGCTCACGCCAATAATCTCAACACTTTGGGAGGCTGAGGCGGGTTGATCACCTGAACTCAGGAGCTGGAGATCATCCAGGATAACATGGTGAAACCCCATCTCTACTAAAAATACAAAAATTAGCTGAGGATGATGGTGCACATCTGTAGTCTCAGCTACTCAGAAGGCTGAGGAAGGAGAATCACTTGAACCTGGGAAACCGAGTTCAGCGCAGTGAGCCGAGATCATGCTACTGCACTCCAGCCTAGGGGCAGAGCG
Source organism: Cebus imitator (assembly GCF_001604975.1). Lineage (NCBI taxonomy): Eukaryota > Metazoa > Chordata > Mammalia > Primates > Cebidae > Cebus > Cebus imitator. The sequence continues at coordinate 6,717,364 of NW_016107389.1, read as the reverse complement.
AGACTCCATCTCAAAAAAAAAAAAAAAAAAAAAGATGAAGCAAACAAGTCTAAACTGAGGGATAGTCTGCAAAATGCTGCCTGTATGATATTCATTAAAAATGTCAAGATCGCTTGGCTGCTTGTTAATTATTTTCTTCCCTCATTTTTTTTTAATGTCTCTATTATTAAACACAATTACAGGCATACCCAGTTTTAGACTGCATTCTAGCCCAGGCAATAAAGCAACACCCCTGTTCTCTCTCCCCCTTCCTCTTTCTTCCTTTCCTTTATTCTTTTTCTTTATTCTTTTTCTTTCTTTCTCTCATTCTTCCTCAAAAAAAAAAAAAACTTTTTGTATTTTAAAATTCTTGAAATTTGCTTTTCTGTCAGCAGAGTTCAGTGGCAGAAAGGCTGGAATGTTGTGAAGAGTTCTTTTCCTCTCTAAATTTAGGAACAGCAAGGATTGGTTTAGGGTCAGTTTAGTACAATAACAGCAGTGAACCAGATAATTTAATTTAGGGACCTAGTAATTTAAAAGGTTGCACTAGAAAAACATGTCAAGCCAGATGAGCACCTCTAGTATCACCATCATCATAATGAGATAACTTATAGAGGAATGTTAAAGTGATGTAAGGAAGACATTATATGAAAGAATACATTATTTTTGCTTCTCCAACAACAACAACAACAACAAAATGTCAAGATCACTGAGGAACTGGTCCAGATGAATAGAGACTAAATAAAGAAACATAACAATTGAATACAATGTGCAACTCTGGATTAGAACCTGAAGGGCCAAATCACTAATCATAAGCGAAATACAAATTAAAACCACAATAAGTTATCACCTCATACTTGCTAGGATGGCTATTACCTAAAAGACAAAAGCGTGCAAGCGTTGGCAACAGTGTGAAGAAAGGGGAACACTTGTACACTGTCGGTGGGAATGCAGAAGGGGGCAGCCATTGGGGAAAACGGTATAGGGTAGGGGCGTCCAATCTTTCGGCTTCCCTGGGCCACACTGCAAGAATTGTCTTGGGCCACATGTCGAATACACTAACACTAATGATAGCTGATGAGCTAAACAAACAAAAAAATTGCAAAAAAAATCTCATAATGTTTTAAGAAAGTTTATGAATACATCTAGGGCTGCATTTAAAGCCACGCTGGGCCACATATGGCCTGTGCGCTGTGGGTTGGACAAGCTTGGTATAGAGGTTACTAAAGAAATTAAAAATGCAATACCGTACAACCCAGCCATCTCACTACTGGGTATATTCCCAAAGGAAATTAAATAACTACCTCTTCAAGATATCTGCACTCTCCTGTTCATTGCAGTATTATTTACAATAGCCAACATAGAGAAGCGACTGAAGTGTGTCCATCAAAAAATTAGTGATTAAAGGAAGTGTGTATATACACATATGATGAATGTTAGCCTTACAAAAAAAAAGGAGAGCCTGCCATTTGTCACAAATGGATACAAATGGAGGGCATTATGCTAAGTGAAATAAGACAGATACAGAAAGAAAAATACTGCATAATCTCAAATGTGGAATCAAAAAAGAAAGAGAAGGAAGGAACGAAGAAAAGAAAGAAGGAAGGAAGGTGGGAAGGAGGGAAGGAAGGACGGAGGGAAGGAAGAAGGGAGAGAGAGCAGGCAGGCAGTCCTGCCGAGGCAGGTGGATTACTTGAGGTCAGGAGTTTGAGATCAGAGTGTCCACGGGGTGAAACTCCATCTCTACTAAAAATATTAAAATAAGCCAGGTATGGCGGCTCACATCTACAATCCCAGCTACTCATGAGGCTGAGGCATGAGAATCACTTGAACTTGGGAAGCAGACGTTGCAGTGAGCCAAGATCATGCCTCTGCACTCCAGCCTGAGTGACAGAGTGAGACTGCGTTTCAGAAAACAAACAAAAAATGAAAGTCAAAAACACAGATAGAATACAATGGGGGTTACCAAAGGTGGGGAGGAAGAGGAGGAAATGGGGAGACGTAGGTTAAAGGATACAAATTGCTGATATGCAAAATGAAAAAGCCCAGACATCTCATGTACAGCATGAGGACTACAGTCAATAATGTTCTATTGTATTTGGGATTTTTGCTAAAAGAGTACATTTTCAGGTGTTCCTGCCATACACACACACACAGACACACACACACGAATACCTGTGAGATGATACATATGTTAACTTGCTTGAATCCAGTAACTATTTGAATATGTATATGTTTACCAAAATATGAACATCTTATTGTATACCTTAAATATATACAACACTTTTTTTTTAATAAAAAACCATGTAATTAGAAAAAAAAGACACTGGACTGGAAGAGGAAAGCGGCACATTAAAAATTGAATATTAACAAACATTTCATGGATGATACATTGCACTGAAGTTATGAATAAGGGAATATTCTTGTTCTTAGCATATACACACTGAAATAATAAAAGGGTGACCAGGCAGTGGCTCACACCTGTAATTTCAGTGCTTTGGCAGGTCAAGGCAAGTGGACTGCTTGAGGCCAGGAGTTCCAGACAAGTCTGGGCAATGTACTGAGACCCCATCTCTAAAACATTTATTTTAAATTAAAAAATGAGCTGGGCATGGTGGCACATGCCCATAGTTCTAGAGCCTTAGAAAGTTGAGGCAGGGAGACAGCTTGAGCCCAGGAGGCTACAGTGAGCTACAATCACATCACTTCACTCCAGCCTAGCCAACAGAGCCAGCCCCTGTCTCACTCTGTCATTTTTTGTATTTCCAAAAAAAAAAAAGAAAAAAGGAAATAATAAAGGGGTAAAAAGGCATCATGAGGCCAGGTCTGGTGGCTCACACCTGTAATCCC
>NW_016107389.1:6707491-6714250 GCF_001604975.1 Cebus imitator | reverse complement strand
AAAAAAAAAAAAAAGAAATATATTATCTTTTTAATAAAGAAAATGGCTTTAATTTTATTTATTTATAGATATATATGTTTTGTTTTGTTTTATTTGAGACAGAGTCTCACTGTGCTGCACAGCCTGGAATGCAGTGGCACAATCTCAACTCACTGCAACCTCGGCCTCCCGGGTTCAAGCGATTCTCCTGCCTCAGCCTCCCGAGTAGCTGGGACTCCAGGCATGCGCCACCATGCCTGGCTAATTTTTTGTGTGTTTAGTAGAGACGGGGTTTCACCATGTTAGCCAGGCTGGTCTCAATCTCCTGACCTTGTGATTACCTGCCTTGGCCTCCCAAAGGGCTGGGATTATAGGTGTGACCACTGTGCCCGGCCGGCTTTAATTTTAAAAACACTCAGATGCTTTTCATATTAGGTGCTAAATATTAACATCCTCAATGGTATGTTAAATAGATAACAATACATTTATTCAGGGAATGATGTAAAGTTAAACATCGATGAAATATTCAAATACCATATTTTAATAGTCCAAAGACTAAGAAAGAAAATTCATTTTTATCTTTACAAGTTATCCAATTCGTATATTTAATTGTAGCTCCTATAAATAAAATAATACACATTTGTGGTAATAACAAAATTATTCTTGGCATAAGTAGCACTTTTATTTTCAAGTGGCCATTTCACAGAAGAAAATTCATGGAATCATACAGCTGGAAGGAGCTAGGAGAGAATTTAGTTCCACTTCTCACACTACAAGAACGTCTTCTTGCTGACCACAATTAACCAGTCTCCACTTAAATACATTCTGTAACGAAGACCCCTCAAGCTCCCAAAGCCATCAGTGTCTTTTAGGCCTCATTAACTTTAAGGTACTTCTGTCTCATATTGAGTTAAAATCTGTCTTGAGGTACCTTCCACTTAGGGGTCGCAGTTCTGTGTTTCTGAGTTCAGAGCATAAATCTAATGCCTCCTGTATACAACAGCACTCAGAACTTGAAATCAGCTCTAATGTTCTCTAAGCAAGTGTGAATTCATGGGCCCTGCTGACCTGCCAGAAGAGGAAAATCATTCATTGCCAGGGTGGTACTGTACTGCTAACACCATGTAAAATAAGCCCTCAAAAACTCTTCAAAGATATGTGCTTTCTTTTGAGACATGTTAACCTTGGCTACGAATAGAAAAGAACTGGCAGATTGTGCTAAAGAAAATGTACCTCAGTTGCCAGCTAAGCAATTTCAGTTTTGTCTGTCTGTCTTTATATAGCTGAAATTCAAACGGCATTGTAGTTACTTAGAAAAGACAGCAGAGCTACTTAGAAAATCAACTAAGGATATTTCATGGTTATTACCCTTAGCTAGGTTCATGGGTAGTTGTAGGAGATACTGATTAATAAGTTTTAGATCAGACAGAAAACAAAGCATGTGAGCTGTTTTGGTTCTGGCCTACCAGCATTAACTTCCGCTTTCATTTCCTTGATGTTCTGGTTCATCTGTAACTCCAGCTTGGTGATTCGCCCGTGCATCTTCTCCTCTTCCTGCCTTGTTCTCTGACTATCGAAAGTCTTCTTCTGACCCTCTTCTATTTTGTCAAGTCTGGCCGACATCTGGCTGAGCTTCTTCTCCATGTCCCTTTCACTGGCCCCCTGAGATCCATGATAAGAACTGCACTTAATCACTCCAAAAAGAAAATTCGCATTGCATTCGAATCAGCCATAATATCATTTAACAACAATCTGCAAGGAGCAGATTCGCAACAGCTGCTTGTTGCCACCCTAATATCCATTCTCCCTTTCTTCCTTAAAAAATCGATGATTTTTGGCTGGGTACAAGGTCATTCAAAATAAAGACTACATTTTCTGGATGGGTGTGGTGGCTTACGCCTATAATCCCAGCACTTTGGGAGGTGAGGTGGGTGGATTACCTGAGGTCAGGAGTTCAAAACCAGCCTGATCAACATGGTAAAATCTCGCCTCTACTAAAAATACAAAAATTAGCCAGGCATGGTAGTGGGCACCTATAATCCCAGCTACTTGGGAGGCTGAGGCAGGAGGATTGCTTGAACCCGGGAGGCGGAGGTTGCAGTGAGCCGAGATTGCGCCATTACACTCCAGCCTGGGTAACAGAGTGACACTCTGTCTCAAAAATGAAAAATAAAAAAGACTACATTCAATGAGATGTAAGTACAAGTGTACATGGCAGCTTCCAAGAAAAGTTGAAAGACAGCTGATATATATTCTTATTCCCTCCTTCTTCCTTCTCTTTCTGGAATTCAGCCAGAACAGCTGGAGTTCTAGCAGCCATACTAAATTATGAGGATATGGATCACTCTAGGATTGGCAAAAAGGTGAACTAGAAGGATCCTGGGTCACTGAGGACTGACAAGCCATCATATGAGTCCTGCATTACCCATACTCAGACTCTGTTATGTGAAATAAAAATAAGCTGCTGTTTCATGAAAGCCACCATTATCCTGGGGTTTACTATTAGCTGTTCAACCAATCCATACATAAACAGTGATCCAAAGACCAAGTATTGTTAGTAAAATGTATTAGTATGAACCCAACTAACTCAATCAGTAGATGTGATGGAAATATGGGGAAATATTTAAAAGAAAATATTTAATATTTTAAATATATATAAAATCATGTATAAAAATTAAGCATTCTCTTTCCTTTCCTTTCCACATGCTTGGTTTTTATGGGAATCTGCATCTGCCAGTGAGCATGGAGGCCAGGACTGCAGACTCCAGGCTGTAAGTGGGTTACGGCATGATAATGCTCTCTTGATGGTGCTCAGTGCAGAGACTGCAATTCAGTGGCTCCATATCTGGAGAGAGCAGAGTCAGAGATGTAAACTGCACCCGTCATTGCAGCTCAGTCATCCATATCCAACAAGAGGAAACAGTGTCAGAAAAGGGAAGGGGGACAGACATGTCATGCTAAATAATTAAAATCAACAAAAATTTGCTTGCCAGGTACTGGTTTGGGACCATAATGATTTTTAAAAGCTACATATGTAAGACTTTTTAAATTTTGAGATCGAGTCTCGCTCTGTGGCCGAGGCTACAGCACAGGTGCAGTTCTAGCTCACTGTAGCCTTGACCTTTCTGGACTCAAGCTTCATTTGCGCTCAGCCTCCCGGGTAGCTCGGACTACAAGCGTGTGCCCCCATGCTCAGCTAATTGTTGTGTTTTTTGTAGAGATGGGGTTTCACCATGTTGCCCAGGCTGGTGTCAAACTCCTGGGATCAAGTGATCCTCCTGCCTCAGCCTCCTAAAGTGTTGAGATTACAGGTGTGAGCCACTGCACCCGGCAGAAGACTTTCTTGATATCATTTTTGAGCAGTTCTACAAACCTTAGCTCTATGTGAGATTGGGATAAAGGAGAAGAAAATGGGGAAAAAATGATGGATTCTGTTTACATGTTGTGCTGTGGTATCTCACATATAGCTACAGCAGAAAGGAGTGATCTGGAGGGGGAAATCTATTCAACAACCGGGCAGAAAGCAAAACCAGATCAAGAAATTAAAACAAACAAGGACGAAGTTGGTAATTCTTAGTTTTATGTAGAAATGCAGATGAACAATTTGGATCATTAAGGTTTTAGCTTAAGTTCATTTTAGCTGGAATTTTCTACTTGGTCTTTGTTAACCAAAACAAGTCAAAGTGTTCTATGTCTTTATGAAGAATGAAAAGAATCAATATGAACTATGGAAATGGATTTTAAGGCAAAAAACAATTGAAGAGCTTTAGGTGGTGCCAAATAAATCAGTGATGAGTTATCAGGTATTATTATTCAAACAGGGTAGGCCCCCACTGAATAACTTCACAAAATTACTGTTAAACATCAATACCTACACTGTTTTCCTTAACAATCAAGGAAAGCTGGTCAATTTTCTGTAAAAGCTGTTTTTCTATCCGTTCTTGTTCCTGTTGCAACCAACTCCGTGCAGATAATATCTGGTTACTGAGTTCTTCAACTGTACCTTTAAATCTTAAAAAAAAAAAAAAAGAAGAAGAAGAAGAAAAAACAATTGCAAGTTACATGTAAAACAGTTTTTTAAAAAAATGCTAAGTTCCAGGGTACATGGCCAGGACGGGCAGGTTTGTTACACAGGTAAACGTGCCATGGTGGTTTGCTGCACCTGTCAACCCATCACCTAGGTATTAAGCCCTGCATCCATTAGCTATTTTTCCTGATGCTCTACCTTCCCCCACCCAACCCCCCAGGCCCAAATATGTGTTGGTCCCCTCCCCGTGTCTACGTGTTCTCATTGTTCAGCTCCCACTTATAAGTAAGAACATGAGGTGTTTGGTTTTCTGTTCCTGCATTAGTTTGCTAAGGATAATGGCTTCCTGCTCCAACCATGTCCCTACAAAGGACATGATCTTACTCCTTTTTATGACTGCATAGTATTCCATGGTATATAAGTACCATATTTTCTTTATCCACTCTATCATTCATGGGCAACTGGGTTGATTCCATGTCTTTGCTACTGTGAATAAGTGCTTCAATGAACATATTCATGCATGTGTCTTTATAATAGAATGATGTATATTCCTTTTGGTATATACACAATAATGGGATTGCTGGGTCAAATGGTATTTCTGGTTCTAACAATTTTTTTAATGACATCAAACAACATCAATTTCCAACTATCATATTTCTGGTATATATGCTGGCATTAAACTCAGCTCAATCAGAATTACATGTTTATCTTTTCTTAGAATTGCACTTAGCACTAATTTGGGAAGCTGGTAGGACAGGAGAATACAACAGATAAAACACCTGATGGTCCTTCCTGGCTCAGTGGACACAGTCTCTCATCTGTTCTAGGGTACCCTTCTTCCCCAGGCTCTTCCTCCTAGTCCTTTTTATCTCTTGGGGCTAGAACCTGGCTCCCTTTTTCTCTAATGTTCCCCAAATTGCTCTAGCCCTCTATGGATACTTCCTAATGTCAATCAAAAGAAAAGCTGAAATTCATCCCATCCTCCCATTCCTCTCCCTTCCCAAATTCCTTATAACTGTCCATACATGCTACCGCGCTCTTAACTACTTCTTTCTAATTTTTATTATATATGTAATAAAATACAAAAGAATTTATGTGATGCAGATGTGTTATTTAAATAATAATAACATGAACACCCATTGTAGTAGAGCCACCACTTGTCCTGCATTATCTGTTCTCTTCTTCTTCCTTATTAAGAAGCCCTCAAATGTCAACTGGGTACATGGCTGCCTAGCCAGAAACCACATTTCCCAGACTCCCTTGCAGTGAGATATAGCCGCATGATGCATAAAACTCATAAGCACACCTTCCCAGTCATATCTTTAAAAATAAAGCTTCTGCCCTGGACTCTCTCCCTGTCCCAGGTGACTGGGAAGGGACAAGGACTGGAGCCTTGGAGAAACCACACTGAGTTGTGAGTGCTGTCTGCCTCCTCTGGACCACTGATCTCTGCACTTTTATGTGACAGCCAGCGTGGAAGCTAGCTTGTACCCTAACTATACAACCATGAACCCCTGCCAGGTTGAGACATGGAACACTGCCAGGACTTTAGAAGACCCAAGTGTACTCTGCAATCATCCCATCACCCAAGAAGTAACCATTAACTGGAACTTATTATTCTTTATCATTTTATTCTATTGGTTTGGATCCTAATACAACATATTTTTCAGCATTGAATTTTTTTTGTTTGTTTGAGATGGAGTCTCACACTGTTGCTCAGGCTAGAATACATACAGTGGTACAATCTCAGCCCACTGCAACCTCCGCCTCCCAAGTGCAAGCAATTCTCCTGCCTCAACCTCCCAAGTAGCTGGGACTGTAGGCATGTGCCACCACACCTGGCTAATTTTTATATTTTTGTAGAGACAGAGTTTCACCATGCTGGCCAGGGTGGTCTCAAACTCTTGACCATTACGTAATCTGCCTGTCTTGATCTCCCAGAGTGCTTGGATTACAGGCATGAGCTACCTTGCCTGGCCAGCATTGCATATTTTTAAATTTTATATAAAGGGAACAGTACTACAGTGTGAGTTTTCTACTTCTCTTGTCACTCAACATATGTCTGTGAAATTCATTCACACTGATTTGTATAGCTGTAGTGATTTCATCTTCATTGTCGAATAGTATTCCATTTTATAAATATACTGCAGCTTACCCAGTCTTCTATTCATGGGCATTGTTTCAGTTTGTTTTTATCCATCTTCACTATTAAAAATAATGCTGTTATGAAAATACTGACATGTAGCTCCTGGTTCACATTTGGAAGAGTTTCTCTAGGGTCTGAATATATCCAGCTTTTCCAGAAAATACCAGATTCTTTTCCAGAGTGGTTGTACTACTTCACATGTTACTCAGTATTATAAAGAGGTCCTGTTCTCCACATCCCTGCTAACACTTTCACATATCTGATGTGAATTTGTGTCCTTTAGATTTTTTCTAACATTTGGAAATTAAATACTCTAATTTTATTCTTTTAGAATAGAAATTTTAATACTCACACTTAATTTATCAAGATCTACAGTTATTTAATGTCTCTAATTTGATTCTGAAAAACTCCTTAGAATAATTTCAGAAATCTTCCTCTGCATTTAGATGTTGTCATTGACCTATATTTTAGTTGTTTTGACCCTCTGCAAATTCGACTTTAAATTACTGTTTGTTTAGATTTGCCTAATGTTCATCATATTCTTTGCACATCCTTTCTTCTTATATTTTGGACCTTCTTTTGTGTTATTTTCCTTTTTTTTTTTTTT
>NW_016107389.1:6700964-6707246 GCF_001604975.1 Cebus imitator | reverse complement strand
TTTTTTGGAGATAGAGTCTCACTCTGTTGCCAAGGCTGGAGTACAGTGGCACGATTTCAGCTCACTACAACCTCTGCCACTTGGGTTCAAACGATTTCCACCTACTTTCATATTTTTAATAGAGACATAGTTTCTTCATGTTGGCCAGGCTGGTCTCAAACTCCTAACCTCAAGTGATTCAACAGCTTTGGCCTCCCAAAGTATTAGGGTTATAGGCATGAGCCACTGCACCCAGCCTATTTTCCTTTTTCCTGAAGACTTTTTATTTATTTATTTATTTATACAGAATCTTGCTGTGTTTTTCAGGCAGGAGTGCAGTGGTGTGATCTCAGTTCACTGCAACCTCCACCTCCCAGGTTGAAATGATTCTCCTGCCTCAGCCTCCCGAGTAGCTGGGACTACAGGCGCATACCACCATGCCCGGCTAATCTTTTGTATTTTCAGTAGAGATGGGGTTTCACCATGTTTGCCAGGCTGGTCTTGAACTCCTGACTGCAGGTGATCTGCCCACCTCAGCCTTCCAAAATGCAGGATTATGGGCATGAACCACCACACCCAGCTATGAAGTCTGTCTTTTTAAAATTCCATTAGCATAAGTTTATTAGTACATTTTGAGTTTTGTTTTTTTTTTCTAAGACAGGATCTCATTCTGTCATCTAGACTGGAGTGCAGTGGCTCGATCATACCTCATTGCAGCCTCAGTCTCCTGGACTCAAGCAATCCTCTTGCCTCAGCCTCCTGAGTAGCTGGGACTACAGGCATGCACCACCACACCCAGCTAAGTTTGAGTTCTCATTTGTCTAAAAGATCTTTATTTTTCCACTGGCTGACAACCTGTCTCTCAGTATCTGAAGGTACCAGACCACCTTCTCTGAGCCCCCATTAATAGGGTTGAGGAATCAGCATTGGTCTAATTACTTTCTCTGCTTTAAGATCTTTCTTTGTTTGGTGTTCTGTAGTTTTAGAGCACCAAGCTGATATGTCTAGACTTGGCTTTTTACTGATTCTACTGGAATGTATTTGGCTTTTTTTTTTTTTTTGAGATAGAGTCCTGCTCTATTGCACAGGTGGTACAGTGGTGCAATCGCAGTTCACTACTGTTGCAATCTCTGCCTCCTGGGTTCAGGCAATTCTCATGCCTCAGCCTTCCGAGTAGATGGGATTACAGGCCCGAGTCACCACGCCTGGCTATTTTTTGTATTTCAGTAGCGACAGGGTTTCACCATTTTAGCCAGGTTGGTCTGAAACTCCTGACCTCAGGTGATCTGCCCGCCTCGGCCTCCCAGAGTGTTGGGATTACAGGTGAGAGCCACTGTGCCCAGCCTGTATTTGCTTTCCTAAGTTTAAGATTTCTCTTTCATCAATTCTGTATACTTGTCTGCCATTCTCCCTTTTGACACTGCTTCTCCCCTATTCCCTCTGTTGTCTGTCATAGGATTCTGATTAGACATAGGTTGGGCCTTCTTACTCTGTCTTCTTCTATTTGTGTCTATTGCTGTCACAGAAAATCACACCTGCGAGTAGGCTCGCCTCCCCTGCAGTTTCATGCCCCCACTGCTTCACCGTCACTCCCAGTTCCAGTCACCCTCCTCATCTTTCAGTGTCCCGCATGCCATATTCCTCTCACGACAGGCTATTCAACCTCATATATTCTCATCCTACTCTTTACATAGCAAAGCCCCTTCACTCTTTAGCCCTCACCTCCAACATCCCTTCCTTAGGAAGACCCACAACCAGGCCTCTGTCACTCATTCTCACAGCACCGCTGAATTAGCTTCCCATGGCAGCTCTAACTGATTACCACAAACCTGGTGGCAGAAAACAATACAGATTTGTTCTCTTGCACTTCTGGAAGCTGAAAGTCTGAACTAGGTTTCACTGGAGTAAAGTCAAGATGCTTGCAGGGTGGGTTCTTCCGGGGGCTCTGAGGGGAAAATCGTTTCCTTGCCTTTCACAGCTTCTAGTGGCCTCCTGTGTCCCTTGGCTGAGAACCCTTTGCTCCATCCTCAAAGTGTATCACCCTAGTCTCACCTCCATGTCACATGGCCGTCTCTCTTGACTCTGATCCTATTCCCTCCCTCTTGTAAGGACTCTAGTGATCATATCAGTCTTCTCAGATAAAACCCATTTTAAAATCCATAACTTACTCACATCTGCAAAGTCCTCTTTTGCCATATAAGGTAATACATTCACAACTCCCAGGGATTAGGACATAAAGATATTTAGAGGACCATTATTCAGCCTACCACAACCATGAACCTTTCCTTCAACACACTTATCACCATTAGTAATAATATAGCAGATGCTAATTTACATCATTGATTAATGGTTGTCAGCTCCCTAGACTAAACTCCACAAGGATAAAAACAGAGTCTGGTTTGGGTTCATTACCAGATCCTCAGCCCCTAGGTCAATTAATACTCCATACACACTTGTTGAATGAATAGGTGGATAATTATCCAAACACAAAAGACAATCATTATGAAGGAAAAGTGGCAATATGATACACAGAATTTTTTTTAACTTCCATTATTGTTTTCACTTTGTGCAATAAATAAAAACCAAGAAAAAAATTAGCGTATTGCATAAACTCACAAAGCACTTCAACCACTTTTTTTAAAAAAATAAATTGATTGCTTACTTAGTGTCCAAAAGCTGAAGCTGGTGGTTACTATCTCTGTGGGACATCTTCAGTTTGGTGCTCTGCTCTGATATTGACAAGTCCACTCTGTTTAAAAGCTGAGAAATCTGGAAAAGAACCCTTGCTTATAAATACCACATCTAACGTGTTCAGATGCAACTTCAGAAAACATTTAGTAAGCCATATTCTAGTCGACGGCATTAAGACTCGATCTAATTTGATAAATTCATTTATAAGTCTACTTCATCTTTCCACTTTCATTTTCTTTCTTATACACCCATCAAAAATCAAGACCAGTAGCACTGCCAATATATTTATCATGCACTAAGCACTTAATTTTACATGGAGCCCTCTGATGAGCAAGCCCAATTCCTGCCAAAGACCACAACTTCCACCAGCTGTCATAAAATATAGTCAACCTTACCTTGGAATTTCTACCATCAGTGAAACTTCTAGTCGTAGAAAATATAATTTTTTTTTTTTTTTTGAGATGTGGTCTCACTATGTCGCCCAGGCTGGAGTGCAACGGTGCAATCTTGGCTCACTGCAACCTCCGCCTACTGGGTTCAAGTGATTCTCCTGCCTCAGCCTCCTGAGAAGCTGGGATTACAGGTGTGCACCACCACGCCAGGCTAACTTTTGTATTTTTTAGTAGAGATGGGATTTCACCATGTTGGTCAGGCTGGTCTCGAACTCTAAACCTCGTGAGCCACCTGCCTTGGCCTCCCAAAGTGCTGGGATTACAGGTGTAAGCCACTGCGCCCAGCCAGAAAATAGAATTTTTTTTTTTTTTTTTTACAGAGATGGGTTGTCACCATATTGGCCAGGCTGGTCTCGAACTCCTGACCTCAGGTGATCCACCCATCTCGGCCTCCCAAAGTGCTGGGATTATAGGTGTGAGCCACCGCACCTGGCCTCCAGAAAATAGAATTTTTATTGTTTACAAAGTCCATCAAGGTCTCAGGTTTACCTCCATAACAAGTCAGGTCACCAGTCAATATAACTGGTAGACTAGATCCCTCCTGTATCTTTCTCACACCAACTACCCATTGCCCTTGTCGTTACAAAAATTTAACAAAAACTAGTTCTGTGGCTGGGTGTAGTGGCTCACGCCTATAATCCCAGCACTTTGGGAGGCTGAGGTGGGCGGATCACGAGGTCAAGAGATCGAGACCATCCTGGTCAACATGGTGAAACCCCATCTCTACTGAAAATACAAAAGATTAGCCAGGCATGGTGGTGTGCGCCTGTAGTCCCAGCTACTCAGGAGGCTGAGGCAGGAGAATCACTTCAACCTGGGAGGTGGAGGTTGCAGTGAGCCAAGATCGCACCACTGCCCTCCAGCCTGGGCAACAAGAGCGAAACTCCATCTCAAAAAAACAACTAGTCCTGTGTGAAATTTCTGCCTTTTCTGCGAAAATTACAATGTTCAATGTTCCTTACTTAAAGATTTGTGGTATTTTTCAGATCCAGAAGAAAGAGAAAGTATGTCTCTTTTGATGGATATCTGTACATATTTTACTTGGCTTAACTACAGGGAAGCTTATGATTTCCTTAGCACCACATCTGTGGTGTAATAATTCCATCCTCACTCATTCTTCAGAAAAGAAACTATTATTGGATTGTCTTTTTATTCTTTTTCATAGTTTTATAATATCTGTATTTTTCACATAAGTAGCTTTATATTCTTATTGGAGATACTTAAGGTATAAAAGGATTTAATCCAGTAAGTTAATCAAATGTTCCTATTTTATTGGAATAGTCTCTTTAAACCAACAATAGCAAATAAGGCAGATACTATGGAAAACGTCCTGGAAGACAGACCCCTATGATGGCAAAGGGAAACTCTTAAGTGGCCAAAAAACAAACTGTGAGATGCCAAAAGTTTTGCTTTGTGAATTTAATCTGTGAGGTTTGAGGTCAAACACTCTCATATTCATTAGCCTGCCTGTCTCTAGCTTTGCCTAATTTTGTCCCACATACAGACTATGTGATGAGGTGGCACATACAATGAGTCCCCGTGAATACATCATTTTCTGAATCAAAAATTAGGACGGGTAGCATGTAAAGGAATACTTGATCACTCACTTGTGCAAGAGACAGCTTTCGAGGTGTCATTTAGAATTTTTGCAATGTATTAGTTGTTTTAGGAATGTGGGTGGTGGGGAAAGAATTAGGACTATACCAAAAAATTTGGGTGGTTTGATTGCCACACACATGAAGGGCTCTAGTGAAATAGGAAAGGAAGAAACCAAGAAACAACGCCTATGATTGGCATCGACCCATCCTAGGCGCCCCAGCTGGTTTCTCCTGTAAGAAATAATCAACACCATGTTATTCTTAGCTAAGAACAAATTACTTGCTTCCAAAAGCTACCTGAAACAGGTCGTACCTGTCCCTCCGCATCTTTGATTTTTGTTTCCAGGATAAGTTTGGCAGCCTGCTGCTCTTTGTTCAAATGCTGGAGCCCCTCATAGGTCGTTTTGTGCTCTGCAGAAAGTCTGGCTATGCTGGCATCACATCTGTCCAGACAAAGAACAAAGCTGATTCTTATTAAAGTTTAAAAACGTGCTCAAAAGCTTCCTTACACACTCTGAAATGCAAAACCCACTCAAAGAAACTGCACTATCAATCACTCTTTTGAACTGAGGTTCGAATGAATTTAGAGAGCTGGCCTCATTATGGTTTTTAAGCTAAACCACAGGGATGTCGCTTAATAAGGCTGGAGATAAAACCACCAAAGAAATAGTCTTTACGGTGCTCATGAGTACAACACTGTATGTGCAGTGAGAGGCCGATACAAAGAGCATAGCTAGTGTGCTGGATGTGGTCTGTCACTCTTCAGTACCACCCCTGCCTTTTGAAGTTGGGAGCCTCTTTGGATTTGGAACGCAACTTCTGCCATGATGGAAAATATTACTTCTAAACTTTGACCAAATCACTTATAAAACTGTATAGTATGAGTGGGGTCTCGAGCAGGGGAAGGCTTTGCAGCCAGTTCCAGCTGTAGTAAAAGCAGCTGCCCTGTGGGCCTTCTAACTTGGCAGACCCAGTGATGCTCAAAGTATTTATGGCAGATGAGCTGCATGAAGCCTCTGTCAAGTCCTAATAGGAGAGTCACAAAATGGACCCATAAGAGTTTAGAGCTAAGTAATGCTCTGTTCTGAGACAATATTCCTCTTTGAGAAGAAGCTATTAGCTTGCTACTGGGCTCCAGTAGAGACAGAATGCCTAAGAGTGGGACATTAGGTGATCCTGAAATTGGAGCAATCCATCATGATTACCACACTAGAAGGTGGGCCTAGGAACAGCACTCCATCTTCAAGGGGAAAGGGATTATAGATAGCAAGCTCCAGCAGGTTCAAAAGGCACAAGTAAGTTACAAGAGCCCAGATTCCCACCACGGCATCTGCTCCTGCTACTGCACCAGCCCTCCTTCAATCCACACCTATGACTTCTTCATCTTCTCCCTCCTGCTACTTGGGAGGCTGAGGTTGACGCAGGAGAATTGCTTGAGCCCAGGAGTTCAAGGCTGGCCTGGGCAACACAGAGAGACCCTGTGTCTACAAAAAGATAAAATGATAATACAAAAAAAAAAAAAAAAAAAATCTGCCTAACCCACAGCCTTATGTATTTTCCTC
>NW_016107389.1:6682235-6700928 GCF_001604975.1 Cebus imitator | reverse complement strand
AAAAAAAAAAAAACCCAAAAATGAAAAACAACAACAAAAAAAACCCCGTGGCTTCTAGAAGAGTTCTTGGTGACCAGGTGTAATGAGGAAGAAAAAGTCAGTCCTGGCTTACAGATGGTCACACTCAGTATGCTGGCACCTTCTGGAATAAGACTGATGATGCTTATAGGTCGACTCAGGGGTAGCCCTAAAAATTGTTAGGAAAGCAGAATTTCAAACAATATATTGGGGGATTCATTTTGCCTGGAATAAGAGATGGTCAGACATTCAAGCGAAGTGGTTAATGTTAGAGACTTAGGAAAAAAACTGGAGGATTAGTGACAAGGAAATAGTTTATGTAAATGGATCATTCTTAAGTGACAAAACATTTTTGCTCCTTGTAAATGTTCTTTGTATCATAGGGACTGAAGCCCCAAACTATACTTCCTAGATGTCCTTACCAGAAGGGTTCTGAGTTAGATTCTGACAGTGAGACACATTTATACAAGACTCAGACGGTGGAAAAGGAAAACCCCTTAATCTCTCCTGTCAGTTGTGGACAGACACAGGGGCAAACTGCAGATGTGAGGTGTACATCCGTGTCCACGCACACTCCATCCAGCAAGTCACTTACTTCCATGCTATAGGCAGCTAAGATGATCAATGACTTCTTTCTGTGACTTTGTCCATTTCTTTGAGATGGATTCTAACTCTGTCACCCAGTCTAGAGTGCAGTGGCACTATCTCAGCTTACTGCAACCTCTACCTCCCCGGTTCAAGCCATTCTCCTGCCTCAGTCTCCTGAGTAGCTGGGATTACAGGTGTGCATCACCACGCCCTGCTAATTTTTATAGTTTTAGTAGATACAGGGTTTCACTATGTTGGCCAGGTTGGTCTCGAACTCTTGATCTCAGGTGATCCACCCGCCTCAACCTCCCAAAGTGTTTGGATTACAGGCATGAGCCACTGCACCCAGCCCTTGTCTTAATAATTCTAGACTGGACATGGTTGAAGATAGAATCAGTGGATTCAATGATAATAGCAAGGAACTCATTCAGAATGTAGCAAAAATTACAAACATGAAAAAATAGTTAAGAAACATGGAAGTCAAATAGAGGGATGCTAACATAAGTCAAGGAGGAGTTCCAATAGGAAGGAAATAGAGACAATGGCTGAGAAGCAATATTTGAGGTGTGAATGCCAACAATTTTCTAAAACTGAAGAAACAAGTGAATTTTAAGATGTTCAGTGAATACAATCTGGGATAAGTAAAAATAAATAAAGCATGGAGAAATTCACATAACCAATTATAAATATAAACTCTTAAAAGCTAAAGACTAAAGAGAAGTAACCTACCAAAAACTGATGATAAGACTGACAGCCCACAATAGATATAGGAGACAACAGAGATTAGAAGATTATGGAGAAAGATCTTCTAAGTATTGAAGGTAAATGACCTATCATCCAAGAATAAGTGCTAAATAAAGACTGCTTCTAACATACAAAGATTAAGAAATATATCATCCACAAACCAATACTGAAGAAGTTACTAATGAATGTACTTCAGTAAGGAGAAAAGAACACCCACAAGGAGGGAGTAGGTGCAATAAACAGTGGTAAGTAAACTGATAAAATTGTTGGTAAATTTAATTTATTATTGACTCTAAAGAAAGTAAGCCACCAGCTCAATTATTTCAACTTTCTTTTTTTTTTTTTTTTTTTTTTTTTTTTTTTTTTTTTTTTTTTTTTTTTTTTTTTTTTTTTTTTTTTGTTACTAAGACAGGGTTTCACCATGTTGGTCAAGCTGGTCTTGAACTCCCGACATCAGGTGATCCACCCGCCTTGGCCTCCAATGTGCTTAGATTACAGGCGTAAACCACCACGCCCGGGCCCAACTTTCTTAAAGACTCTCACTTTGCACAACTGTTCTAGAATGTAAACTGCAAGCAAGGAGATATTATATATGTCTTTTTCATCACTAAAACCCTAGTGCCTAGCATATTGCCTTACATATAGTAGAGGCTTAATAAACATTTGTGAATGAATGAATATAAGGAAATATTTACTATGTACTAGGTACTGCAGAAGATATTTGACATATGTTATTTCATTAATCCCCACACATCATTCTTGTGTCACAAATGATGGTTACAAATAATGCCAAATACAGACCTTGATTTTTTATTTTGAGTTCATAATTTTTTAGCAAAATATTTAAATCATATTTGGGTAAAACTGATGTTTTTAAAATACTATGAAATAAAAAACATTACAGTTTTTTTAAAAGGAAGTATTTTCCAATCCAAACATAAGCTTCCTCGATAGACACCATCAGGTATCACTACATCAGACCAGTTTCATCACCTTTACAAAGCTGTTTGAGGGACAGACTGTTACAAAATGTAGTTTGAAAAGGTCTCAAAATTATTCTGAAGCTTTCACTAGCTATCACTTGGCTTCAATGCTGTGTCTCATCTGGAAACACATCTACTATAACATGAATTTCCTTGAATACAACAGTGACTAGGGCTGGGCACAGTGGCTCATGCCTGTAATCCCAGCCCTTTGGGTCACTTGAGGCCAGGAGTTTAAGACCAGCCTGGCCAACATGGCAAAACTCCATCTCTACTAAAAATACAAAAACTAGCCGGGTGTGGAGGCACGTGCCTGTAATTCCAGCTACTCAGGAGGCTGAGGCACAAGAATCACTTGAGCCTGGGAGGCGGAGGTTGCAGTGAGGTGAGATTGCGCCACTGCACTCCAGCCTGAAAGACAGAGACTCTGTCTCAAAAAAATAAATAAATAAATAAATAATACAATAGTGGCTAAATATACTGAATTATAGTACATAGATGTAGCAAAATAATCCATATCCAATTAAAAAGTATACTAGATCTATGTACATACTGGAAAAGTATCCACATACGTCATTATGTGGAAAAACTTATGTTGCAGAATAGTATACATAATACTTTGTGAAGTTAAAATCACACTGTTAGGTAATTTATTAGACTACAAACCATTATGTCATTGTAATGACAAACTGTTATCTTATTATTACTTATGAGAAAAGTCTGAAAGGACAGACAACAGACTGTTAATATTGGTTACCTCTAAGGAGTAAAGCAGAGCCAAGAGATGGTAAGCCTTCTTCTATTTTATTTTATTTTTTTGAAATGGAATCTGACTCTGTCGCCCAAGCTGGAGTAGAGTGGTGTGATCTCAGCTCACTGCAAACCTGCAGCCTCCCACGCTCAAGCAATTCTCCTGCCTCAGCCTCCTGAGTGACTGGGATTACAGGTGCCCACTGCCGCATCCAGCTAATTTTTGCATTTTTAGTAGAGACAGGTTTTCACCATGTTGGGCCAGGCTGGTCTCAAACTCTTGACCTTAGGTGATCCACCTGCCTTGGCCTCCCAAAGTATTGGGATTATCTGGGAGCAAACACTCCTGGCCAGGCTTCATTTTTATTTTGTACATTTAATTGCATTTCTGATTCTTTCCTACCAGCACACATTCCTTGGGTACTTTTATAAATAAAGAAGCAGGCTGGGTAGGGGACACAGAGAGGGGCACAAGGTAAGATACCAAAGACTCCCATCAGAAAACATGGCCTGGCACGGTGGCTTGCACCTGTAATCCCAGCACTTTGGGAGGCGAGGTGGGCGGATCACCTAAGGTCAGGAGTTCAAGACCAGCCTGGCCAACATGGTAAAACCTTAACTCTACTAAAAAAAAAAAAAATTACAAAAATTAGCCAGGCATGGTGATGGGCGCCTGTAATCCCAGCCACCTGGGAGACTGAGGAAGGATCATCGCTTGAACCTAGGAGGCAGAGGTTGCAGTGAGCCCAGATCATGCCATTGCACTCTAGCCTGGGCAGGACTCTGTCTTCAAAACACACACACACACACACACACACACACACACACACAGTGACAACTCTGGTTTTCTTATGTGAAAAATAATGTTCTTAATCTCAAATGTTTCAGAAAAAAATTACATACGTGAAAGAATAATAAAGTCAATGTAACATATTGTTAATAATTGATGAATTTTGTAACTTTTTCTGAATTTAAAATTATTTCAAAATAAAAATATATTTAACATAAAAGGAGGAAGCCAATATTGCTATTTCATCTAGTGCGATTTAAATCAAAGACATCGTTCATGTCTTTAAAATAAAAACACTCACAAAAGACAGCCTCAGGGCTCTACTATAGCTTTGTGTATGGCTCAACAGCTTTAGTTAAACAAGAATTTGCAATGAATGTAACCAGTTTTCCTATTCATCCTTGATGCTTTATATCATGATGAGTAATAATGTACTCATTCCAAATTTTCCCTTTTGGGGTCTTTGGGCGGCTGTTATGTTCCAGGTACTATTCCAGGCTGTGACCATCAGATGGCAGAGTGACTCTCTTGTTAGGCTACCTAATCACTGGTCCATCTAGAGAGTCCCAAATGTCTAACAGCTATGACTTGGGTCACACGCTGATGCAGAACTTCTCTGTCAGCATATGACACAGTGGCAGAGCATAGCAAACACAATGACAGGTAAAACATCAATTTGATTGCTCATTTTCCATATTATTGTAATTTCTGTATATATACATAATTGTTGTATATATGTATCATTAAGCCCTTTACAGCCGGCAGTAATCTAAGTATAGTACCATCAGACTATAGGACAATTTGTGTCCCAGGGCACTGTCAAAAATAATAGAGCAATATGCCAGCAATTAGTGGAGCCCAAGACTTGGGTGTGATATCAACAAAGGGAGACAGCCTAATAAAATATCAAGGAAAGACACAGTGAAAGAGAGCCCTTCCAAAACCACTGTCTTTAGAAGTGATTGGGCCCATTTCCCAAACTGTACTGAGGAGCGACATCAGAGGCTTCATACTGCAGGGTAAACAGATATCACTAAGAGTCTATTCAAGTCACTAAACAAATAAACATGCAAATAACCTCAAAAACAAGTCTAGGGGGCTTGTATCCAGAGTTGCTACAATATATTATCTAAAATGGCAAGAAAATGTGAACTATACTTAGGGGGAAGAAAACAGGCAAAAGCAACTGCCTGTAAGAGGACACAGATGTCAGATTTAAAAAAATAAAACTTCAAGCCGGGAGCGATGGCTCATGTCTGTAATCCTAGCACTTTGGGAGGCTGAGGTGGGTGGATCACCTGAGGTCAGGAGTTCAAAACCAGCCTGGCCATCATGGTGAAACCCCATCTTAAAATAAATAAATTAATTAATTAAAGTAATAAAAAAAGAAAACTTCAAATAGCTAATATAAATACAGAATGAGCATACATAGGGTGATTGAAACCACACTTTAAATAGTAAAGTAATGCATAATATTTCTTCAAATAGAAAATATTAATAAAGCTATAGAAATTATCAAAGAAGAAGAACCAAATGGAAATACTGGAATAAAAAATTTATAGAGGGGCTCAACAGAAGATGTGAAAGGTAGAACAAAGACTGGCAAACTTGAAAATAGGTGGATAGAGATTATGCAATCCGATTAATAGAGATTTAAAAAAAAAAGAAAGAAAAATGAACAGAGTCTCAAAAAAAAAATGAGGCACCATTAAATGCACCAACATATGCATAATGAGAATAATAGAAGAGAAGACGCCAGGTATGGTGGCTTACACCTGTAATCCCAGTAACTCGGGAGACTGAGGCAGGAGAATGGCTTGAGGCCAGGACTTTGAGACAAGCCTGGGCAACACAGTGAGACCCTGTCTCTAAAAATAAAAACAGAAATACTTAGCTGAGCATGGTGATGCATGCCTACAATCCCAGATACTCAGGAGACTGAGGTGGGAGGATTGCTTGAGCCCAGTAGTTTGAGATTAAAAAGAACCATGATCTTGCCACTGCACTGTAGCCTGGGTAAAGAGTGAGACTCCAACTCAAAGGAAAGAGAAAGAGAGAAAGAAAAGAGAAAAGAGCATTAAAATTATTCAAAAAATAATGGCAGAAAACTTCCCAAATGTCAGAAAAACATTAATCGATACAAATAAGTAATTCAATAAACTCCAAGTAGGGCAAATATCAAGAGATCCATACCAGACACATCATGGCAAAAACGTGAAAAGAAGGCCAGGCACGGTGGCTCATGCCTGTAATCCCAGCACTTTGGGAGGCTGAGGTGGGCAGACCAATTGAGGCCCGGAGTTTGAGACCAGCCTGGCCAACATGGTGAAACACTGTCTTAACTAAAAATACATGAATTAGTCAGGTGTGGTGGTGCACACCTGTAATCCCAGCTACTCAGGGGGCTGAGGCATGAGAATCACTTGAACCTGGGAGGTGGAGGTTCACAAATTAGTCAGGTTTGGTGGTGCATGCGTGTAATCCCAGCTACTCAGGGGGCTGAGGCATGAGAATCACTTGAACCCGGGAGGTGGAGGTTGCAATGAGCTGAGATAGTGCCACTGCACTCCAGCCTGGGCCACAGGGTGAGAATCTGTCTCAAAAACAAACAAACAAACAAACAAACAAACAAAAACAGTGAAAAGACAAAGAGAAATATTTGAAACCAGCAAAAAAAAAAAAAGATAAAAGAAAAACAATTTGTCACATAAAAGGGAACTGGAATAACATTAATAGCTAATTTCTCATTGGAAATAATTGAGGCCACAAGGCAATGGACGACATATTCATGGTGCTAAAAGAAAATAAACTGTCAACCAAGAATCTTACATCCAGCAAAACTGCTTTTCAAAAAACAGGGCAAAATAAAGACATCCCAGAAAAACAAAAACTGAGAGAATTCATTGTTAGAAGACTCACACTAGAAGAAACACTAAACAAAGTTTGACAGGCTAAAAGCAAGCACCCCAGCCAGTAATTTGAATCCTCATGAAAAAACACAGAGCATGGGTAAAGGCAATTACGTATTTATAAAGAGCAGTATAAATGAATATTTTCTCTCCTGTCATAATTGATTTAAAAAGCAACTGTTTAAAATAATACGCATATAATTGTATTGTTACATACATAGAACAATATACATTACATTACAAATGTAACTTATTTGATAATAGCACAAAGGAGGTGGATGGAGCAAAACTGTATTAGGGGTAAGGAAATGACAACAGATGGTGTCATTTCAACAAAATACTAGCAAACTTATCCTGCAATATACAAAAAAGTTTATATATCATGACCAAGTGAGATTTATTTCAAGAATGCAAGTTTGCTTTAACATCAGAATAGCAATTAGTGTAATAAACCTTATCAACTGAAAAAAGGACAAACCCCTCACGATTATCTTAATAGGTAGGGAAAAACCATCTGGCAAAATCCAATACCCTTCATGATAAAAGCAGTCAACAAACTAGGGAAATAAAATCTTTCTCAACCTAATAAAGAGCAAATACAAAAAATTCACACTTGGGCTAGGAGCAGTGGCTCATGCCTGCAAATCCTAGCATTTTGGGAGGTCAAGGCAGGTGGATCACTTCAGGTCAGGAGTTCAAGATCAGGCTGGCGAACATGGCGAAACCACATCTCTAGCAAAAACATAAAAATAAGCTGGCCATGGTGGCAGATGCCTGTAATCCTGGCTACTCAGGAGGCTGAGGCAGGAGAATCACTTGAACCTGGGGGGCAGAGGTTGTAGTGAGCCAAGATGGCACCATTTCACTCCAGCCTGGGCAAAAGAGAAAGACTCTGTCTACAAAGGAAAAGAAAAAAGAAAAAATCTGCACCTAACATCCTACTTAATAATGAGAGTCTGGATGCTTTCCCCTGAAATCAAAAACAAGACAAGGGTATCTAGTCTTGCCACATTTATTCAGCATCATACTGGAGATTCTAGTTAGGGCAATTAGGCAAGAAAATGAAATAAAAGTTATGCAGATTGGAAAGTAAAAAGTGAAACTATATTTGCAAATGGCATGATCGTAAGTGTAGAAAATCCTTTTAAAAATCCATTAGAAATTATTAGAAGTAATTAATGAGTTTAGCAAGGTTGCAGGATACAAGACTAATAGACAAAATCTATTGTACTTATCTATAATGGCAATTAAAAAACAAAATGATTTGCTATTTACAATAGCATCAAAAAGAATAAAATACTTAGGAATAAATTTTTTAAAGTGTGAAACTTATACTTTTAAAACTCCAAAATATTGCTGAAACATATTAAAGATGACCAAAATAAATGGAAAGACACACACATTCATGGATCCAGATACTTAATTTTGGGGCCAGGCATGGTGACTTAACACCTGTAATCCCAACACTTCAGGAGGCCGAAGTGAGAGGATCACGTGAAACCAGGAGTTCAAGACCAGCCTGGGAGAGACCCTGTCTCTACAAAAAATGAAAAAAAAAAAGAGCCAGATGTGCTGGCACATGCCTATAGTCCCTGCTACTCAGTAAACTGTGGTGGGAGGATTGCTTGAGCCCAGGAGTTCAAGTTGCAGGGAGCTGCGATCATGCCACTGCACTCTAGCCTGGGCGACAGAGGAAGGCTCTGTTTCTAAAAAAAAAAAAAAAAATTTAAAGAAAGGCTTATTATTATTATTTTTTTAAGAGACAGGGTCTTGCTCTGTCACCCTGGCTGAAGGGCAGTGATAAGATCACAGCACCCTGAAACTACAGGCATGTACTACCATGTCCAACTAACTTACCTTATATTTATTTTTTCATAGATACGGGGTCTTGCTATGTTGCCAAAGCTGATCTTAAACTCCTGGCCTCAAGCAATCCTCCCAATCCTCCCCTTGGCCTCACAAACCCCTGAGATTATAGGCATGAGACACTGAACCCACTAAAAGACTTAATATTTTTTAAATGGCAATATTCCCCAGACAGATCTACGGTTTCAACACAGTCACTATCAATATTCCAACTGGTTTCTTTGCAACAATTGACAAACTGAACCTAAATTTCTTTTTTTTTTTAATTTGAGACAAACTTTTTCTCTGTCACCCAGGCTGGAGTGCAGTGGCACAATCTCAGCTTACTGCAACCTCTGCTTCCCAGGTTCAAGCCATTCTCCTGCCTCAGCCTCCCAGGAGCTGAGATTACATGCATGCGCCATCACACCCAGCTAATTTTGTATTTTTAGTAGAGATGGGGTTTTGGCATGTTGGCCAGGCTGATCAAACTCCTGATCTCAGGTGATCCCCCCGCCTCAGTCTCCCAAAGTGCTGGGATTACAAGCGTGAGCCACCACGTCTGGCCTGATCCTAAATTTCATATGGAAACACTATGGACCTAAAGCCGCCAACACAACCTTGAAAAGAAAAGGATGAGGTTGGAGGACTCACACTTCTCAACTGAAAATTTATCACAAAGCTATAGTAATCAAGACAGTGTGGTACCAGCATAAGAAAAGAATTGAGAATCAATGGAATAAAATTGGGAGTCCACAAATTAATCTATATATCTATTGCTAAGTGATTTTCAACTAGCGTACCAAGATAATTTGATGGGGAAAGAATAGACTTTTCAATAAATTTTGCTGGGATCTACAAGGAAATGAATAAATTTGGAACATTGCCTTATGCCATATACAAAAAAATTAACTCAAAATGAATCAAAGGCCTAAATGTAAGAGCTGAAACTATAAAACTTAAAAAGAAAATATAGGCATAAATCTTTGTGACCTGCATTAGGCAACAGTTTCTTAAATATGATACCCCAAACACTAGCAAGTGAAGAAAAGATTATATACATAGTTGATCTCTCAAATTAGCTGTGTTATTTTATTAATAATAAAATATTCTGCAAATGAGACTTTTAGCAGCTCTTTAATGAATGTAGGAAAAGCTGGTAGACCCACCTCTTCACCTTAAAATTTTAGGGCCAGGTGTGGTGGCTCACCTCTGTAACCCCAGCACTTTGGGAGGCCAAGATGGGTGGATCACCTGAGGTTGGTAATTTGAGACCAGCCTGACCAACATGGAGAAACCCAGACTCTATTAAATACAAAATTAGCTGGGCATAGTGGTGCATTCCTGTAATCCCAGCTACTCAGGAGGCTGAGGCAGGAGAATTGCTTGAACCTGGGAGGCCGAGGTTGTGGTGAGCCGAGATCGCACCACTGCACTCCAGTCTGGGCAACAAGAGTGAAACTCTGCCTCAAAACAAACAAAAAACAAAGATTAAAAATTTTTACATTTCAAAAGACACGAGAAACTGAAAAGACATCCCTTAGACTGGGACAATAAGTTTTCAAATCAGATATCTGATAAGGGAATATATATATATATATATATATATATATATATATATATATATATTTCAAAACTCCTACAGCGCAATAATAAAAAGACAATTACCCAATTTAAAAAATGAGCAAGGAATCTGAATAAGTATTTCTCTAAAGAAGATATGCCAATGACCAAAAAGCACATTAAATGATGTTCAACAACATTAGTCCTCAGGGGGATCCAATCAAAACCACAGTGAGATCCTCTTTAAACCCACTAGGATGGCGATAATCAAAAAGATAGAAAACAGCTGTTAGTGAGGATGTGAAGACATCGGAACCCTCAGGCCCTACTGGTGGCAATGTAAAGTGGTGGCCACTTTGTCAAACAGTGTAGCTGCACTGTTCCTCTAAAGTTAAATATAGAGTTATCATGTTATTCAGCATTTTCATTCTAGGCACATATCCAAGAGAAATGAAAACCTATGAGCACACAAAAACAAACAGACAAATGTTCACAGCAGCATTATTTAAAACAGCTCAAAAATGGAAACAACCCAAACGTCCCACTAATGGATGGATTTTTAAAATGCAGTACACAATGAGGTACTTACTATGCAGCCATAAGAAGGAATGAAGGACTGATATATGCTAAAACATGGACGAACCCTAAAAACGTTACACTAAGTGTCAGAAGGCAGTCTCAAGGGAACACATTCACTTGGAATGCTCAGAAGAGGGAAGCCCATTAGAGATAGAATGTAGGCCTGCCATGGATTGGGGAATCAGGGAGGCTGGGGAAAAATGGGGAGTGACTGCTAACGGGTATGGGGTTTCCTTTTGGATGATAAAAATTGTATGCAATAGATTGTGGTGATGACTACATGACTCTGTGAATACACTAAAAACCACTGAACTGTGTACTTTAAATAGGAGACTTATAAGGTATGTGAATTAGACCTCTCCCTGAACCACTAAGCTGTTCAGGGAGAGAGAGAGGAAGGAGGCCATCTGTGGAGTCTTTAGGCTTCATCATGTCCTGTTTAGAGCGTGCTATGCCATGTGAGCTGAATGTGTATCTCACCTCCATGGAGAACTTGCCTGTGCCCTTCTGAGCTGGATTTACAGGGGAAAAAAAATCAAGGCCCATTTCCTGCTAATTACATCACCAATGGACCCACAAAAACTAAAAAATTAAATATAAAATAATATAGAAGCCTAGTAACTTAAGAGTAACTCTTAAAAAGTTCATACCCCTTCAATACAATTACATAGTCAATGAAAGAAGGCCAAGAAACTTTTCCAAAGAATTTTTATTTCACATGAATTCATTTCAACAATCAAGTCTTAGCATTCCCGGAGAAAGACTAATATAGTCACAAAACAAAGCAAAAATGTCTGATGCTCATAACAAACGTTTTTGATGCCTTTAGAGTGAAAGTTTTTGTTACAGGGAAGGAGAGAAGTTGATAAGAACCTGAAGAATATAAGATTCCTGAGAGTATTTTAGAATAATTTTTCTACTTTGTATTAGAAGCAGCATCCTAAGGACAATGTCACTGCCCTTGCCCCTGCGATGATAAAGCTACCATTGGTTGCAGGCCCACTCCATCACATGCAGGGCACCAAGCCTCTCACGTGTATTCCCTCACTTGATCTTCATCCACAACTCAAGAGGCTGTGAAGATCCTCAATGTCCTCCTAAAGTCCCTATTTTGACCTGTAGCTCTTAAGTTCTTCTAACTCCCTGCTGTTCTGGGAGGTATCACAGAGCTGGGATTTCTTTCAAGCCAAACTCCACAAATAAGTAGTCAAGGTTTTCCACTCCTATTAAAGTGAGTGTCTAGGTCATCTCTTCATTCAAATGGATGATGAATGTTGAGTACCTACTGTTTTCCAGAGACAGTTTCACGCACTTAGCTACAGAGAAGTAAAACATCTGGAACCCCCTCCCACACAGTAAAGTCAGCAGAGTGAGGAAGACAACAGATAGACGCAATAAAGCGGTAATGCTAGGAGAGCTCTGTGGAGTGGGGGTGTCAGGGAAGACTTCCAGAGTGGGTGACATTTGAGCTGAACTTTAAAGACCGAAAACAAATTAGAAAAGGAGGAGGAGGCCAGGCGCGGCGGCTCACACCTGTAATCCCAGCACTTCGGGAGGCCAAGGTGGGCGGATCACCTGAGGTCAGAAGTTAGAGACCAGCCTGGCCAACATGGTAAAACCTCATCTCCATTAAAAATACAAAAATTAGCTGGGCATGGCACCTGCAGTCCCAGCTACTCAGGAGGCTGAGGCACAAGAATCACTTGAACCCGGGAGGAGGAGGTTGCAGTGAACTAACATTGTGCCACCGCACTCCAGCCTGGACAACAGAGTGACACTTGTCTCAAAAATAAAAACAAAATAAAATAAAAGGAGGAGGAAAGGCATGCTAGGTACAACAACAGCATATACAAAGGTGTAGGGACAGAAGAGCATGGTTTATTCAGGGACTAACAAAGAGTTGATCACTGTTGAAAGGTACAGTGCAAGGGTAGAGAGAGGAGAGGAAGTCAACAGGGCGTCATCACCAAGGACCACACTAAGGAAACTGGAATTCATCCTGATGAGGACAGAAAACCACAGAAGGAGGGTGATCAACCTGTCCCCCATCCAATCCACGTAGCCTTCTGCTTAGACCGATCTTTACCCAGCAGACCCAAACACATATGCCCAGCATTCAAGGCCCTCAACATGTTGTCTGCACAAATTCACCCTAACACCTCCCCTCCCTGCTCCAGAGGCCTTGCATGCTGAAGGTCCTTGTTCTTTCTTCCACCTGAGCCCTTGCAGACTACCCTGATTGCCACCTCAGGCTGATGGGAAGTGCCATTTGCTTCTCAGCTCCAGCGCTGATGCACATTCATGTGCTTGGCTCTTAGCAGCAGCAGAGGGCAGAAGAGGCCCGTAAATACTTTGGACAAATTTGTCCCAGCCAGTTAAAAACAGCCCTAGACACAAACCTGGTGCAGGACTTCCCAGCCTTTCCCATGCATATGAATTCAGGGATCTTGTTAAAATGCAAATTCTAATTCAGTAGTGGCAGGGTGGGATGGAGATGGTACATTTCTAACAAGCTCCCAGGTGATGTTGAGGCTGCTGGTCCATGCAGCACACTTTGAGATAACAGCACTATTTTTTTTTTTTTTTTTTTTTTTGGAGACATAGTCTCCCTCTGTCACGCAGTCTGGAGTGCAGTGGTGTGATCTCGGCTGACTGCAACTTCGGCCTCCCAGGTTCAAGCGATTCTCTTGCCTCAACCACCTGAGTAGCTGGGACTACAGGCACATGCCACCATGCCCGACTAATTTTTGTATTTTTACTAGAAACGGGGTTTCACCACATTGGTCAGGCTAGTCTTGAACTCCTGACCTTGTTATCTAGCCTCCTCAAGCCTCCTAAAGTGCTGGGATTACAGGCGGGAGCCACTGCACCCAGCCGAAAACAGCACTTTTCAGATTGAGGAGAAAGATGTTTTTTCTAAATTTCCAATCTTTCCCAGACCAATACACTTCAGGAAAAAAAATAAAAATGAATAACAGGAAAAATTAAACTTTCGAAACGACACACAAACTATGTCAACTTTATATTATCGGATTCAATCATAGTATTACCCTATCAAATTACAATGTCAACTGAGTGAGTTCTCCCATCATTTCTTCCCATGAAGACAACATCAATTGCAGTAACAAAAGAAACCCAAGGCATCCTCCAACCAGGTTTAACTCCTACCACTGGATTTTATGGCCAAAGCAGGGAAGAAATGTACTGAAGGAATGCAAGGCAATTGTTTGGGGGCTCCATTAATATATTCCCCACTATAACAGAGTTTATAGAAAATGGTTTTTGATGGGTAGAGACCCCAATATTTGGACACCTACCTTGCCACTCTTCCTCGAAGATCTCCCAAACCGGAAAGCTGGCGCATCTCCAGGGTCTTTAAGGCAGAATTAGTTCCGTAGCTAATATTGTCCCGGGCACGAATCTGCTCCTGGAGTACCTGGGCAACATAAAAACCACTAAAAGAGTCATCTGAGAATTCACATGCTTCCACAAAAGCATCTATACTTTTGGCAAAAATAAGAATGTTTAACTCAGTCTTTCATAAGCGACTCCTTTTCTTTTTTTTTTTTCTTTGAGACTCCTTTTCAACAGTCACCTGATAAACACTCATACAGAGAACCAGAAGGCCTAGACAGAGAGAGACCTTCAAGGCTGTTCCCAGAGCAAGTTCCTTAATTTACCATCAAAAACTGAGTTTCTTCAGTTTTATTCTTTCTTCCTTAGTAATGAAGCCATTTTCTTTCTTTCTTTCCTTCTTTCTTTCTTTATTTCTTTCTCTCTCTCTCTCTCTCTCTCTCTCTCTCTCTTTCCTTTTTCGGAGTCTCACTCTGTTGCTCAGACTGCAGTGCAGTAGCATGATCTCGGCTTACCACAACCTCCATCTCCCGGGTTCAAGTGATTCTCCTGTCTCAGCCTCCCAAGTAGCTGGGATTACAGGCGACCGCCACCATGCCCAGCTAATTTTTTGTATTTTTAGTAGAGACAGGGTTTCACCATGTTGGCCAGGCTGGTCTTGAACTCCTGACCTCAGGTGATCCACGCGCCTTGGCCTCCCAAACTGCTAGGATTACAGGCTTGAGCCACCATGCCCAGCCTCATTTTCTTTATTTTCCTTTCTTTTGTTCTTTTTTTTTTTGAGATGGAGTCTCTCTCTGTTGCCCAGGCTGGAGTGCAGTGGCGCAATCTCAGCTCACTGCAACTTCTGCCTCTGACGTTCAAGCAATTCTCCTGTCTCAGCCTCCCAAGTAGTCGGATTACAGGCATGTGCCACCACACCTGGCTTAAGTTTTGTATTTTTAGTACAGATGGAGTTTCACCATGTTGGCCAGGCTGTTCTTGAACTCCTGACTTCAGGCTACCCACCTGCCTCGGCCTCCCAAAGTGCTGGAGTTACAGGCGTGAGCCACGGCGTCGGCTGGCATCGTCTTCATAATGCAGTGTTTGCTGGTTCCATAGATTGGATATGGAGTGTTTTCTTTTTTCAATATTTTAATTGCAGTTTAGAATTTCTCTTTGATCTAAGGATATGTTAGGTATCTAAGGACTACTTAGAAGTGTGTTTTTTCATTTTCAAGCAGTTAAGCCTTTTGTTGGTTATTTGTATTATTTATTTCTAATTGTATTGACTTGTGATTTTTAAAAAAATATTCCTGCTGGGCACAGTGGCTCATGCCTGTAATCCCGGCACTTTGTGAGGCTTGAGGTGGGCGGATCACCTGAGGTCGGGAGTTTGGGACCAGCCTGACCAACGTGGAAAAACCCCATCTCTATTAAAAATACAAAAAATTAGCCAGTAATGATGCATGCCTGTAATCCCAGCTACTTGGGAGGCTAAGGCAGGAGAGCCACTTGAACCCGGGAGGTGGAGGTTGTGATGAGCCGAGATCGTGCTATTGCAATCCAGCCTGGACAACAAGAGTGAAACTCTGTCCCAAAAAAACAAAATTAAATAAATAAATAAATAAATATTTCTGGCACAGAGGCTCATGCCTGTAATCCTAGCACTTTGGGAGGCTGAGGTGAAAGGATCACTTGAGGCCGGAAGTTTGAGTCCAGCCTAAGTAATAAAGCAAGACCACATCTCTACAAAAAAATTTAATTCACGTAAAATTTTTTCTCCTCTGGAACTCCTATTATGGACATGCTGGGCATACTGGATCTGTCTGCAAGGCTTTTAGCTTTTCCCTTGTCGTTCCTCTCTCTTTGCCTTTGGTTGTAATGTCTCAGGGATTTCTTCTATTTTGTCTTGGGGGCAACTGATTGCCTCTCAACCTACTGACTTTGCTTGAATTTTTAATTTTTGTGGGTACATGGTAGATATATATATTTATGGGGTATATGGAATTTATTTTTTAAATGGAGTCTCACTCTGTCACCAAGGCTGGAGTGCAGTGGTGAGATCTCAGCTCACTGCAACCTCCACCATCCATGTTCAAGCAATTCTCCCTGCCTCAGCCTCCCGAGTAACTGGGATTACAGGGGCCTGCTATCACATCCACCTGATTTTTGTATTCTTTAGGTGAGATGGGGTTTTTCCGTGTTGGCCAGGCTGGTCTTGAATTCCTGACCTCAGGTGATCTGCCTGCCTCAGCCTCCCAAAGTGCTGGGATTACAGACATGAGCCACCATGCCCGGCCATGGGCTACTTTGATACAGACATACAATGTGTAATAATGACATCAGGGTGAATGACGTATCCATCAACTCAAGTATTTATCATTTCTATCACAAACAACCCAATTATACTCTTTTCAGTTACTTTTATATGTACAATTAAATTATTATTGATTATAGTCACCCTGTTGTGCTACCAAATACTATATCTTACTAATGCTATTTTTTAATACTCATTAACCATCCACATTTCCACACCACCCCCTACTGTCCTTCTCAGCCTGTGATAACCATCATTCCACCCTCTATCTCCATGAGTTCAATTGTTTTAATGTTTAGCTCCCACAAATGAGTGAGAACATGCCAAGTTTATCTTTCTGTGCTTGGCTTATTTCATTTTACATAACATAATGACCTCTGGTTCCATCCATGTTGTTGCAAATGACAGAACCTCATTCTCTCTTATGGCTTAATACACTCCTTTGGGTATGGAGCACACTTCTTTATCCATTTGCCTGCTGATGGACACTTGGGTTGCCCCAGATCTTGGCTATTGTGGATAGTGCTGCAATAAACTTGGGAGTGCAGTTACCTCTTCATATACTGATTTCCTTTCCTGTGGGTATACCTAGCAGTGGGATTGCTGGATCGTATGAGCTCTATTTTTAGTTTTCTGAGGTACCTCCAAACTGTTCTCCACAGTTGTACTACTTTACATTCCCATGAACACTGTATGAGTGTTCCCTTTTCTCTAAATCCTTGTCAGCATTTGATATTGCCTGTCTTTTGGATAAAAACTATTTTAACCGAGGTGAGATGACATCTCATTGTAGTTTCATTTGTTTGTTTTTTGGGACTGAATCTCACTGTCACCTGGGCTGCAGCGTAGTGGCATGACTGGCATGATATCGACTCACGGCAACCTCCACCTCCTGGGTTCAAGCAATTCTCGTGCCTCAGCCTCGCTAGTAGCTGGGCTTACAGGCATGCAACACCACGCCAGGCTAATTTTTTTTGTATTTTTAGTAGAGATGGGGTTTCACCATGTTGGCCAGGCTGGTCTCCAATCCCTGGCTTCAAGCAATCCTCCCGCCTCAGCCTCCTGAAGTGCCAGGATTTCAGGTGTGAGCCACTGTACCCAGCCAACATCTCATTGTAGTTTTGACTTGCATTTCTCTGATGATCAGTGATGTTGAGCACCTTTTCGGATACCTGTTTGCCATTTGCCTGTCTTCTTTTGAATAACGCCTATTCAGATCTTTTGCCCATGTTTTAAACAGGTAATTCGATTTTTTTCTTATAGAGTTGTTTGAGCTTCTTATATATTCTGGTGATTATTCTCTTGTCAGATGGATAGTTTGCAACTAAGTTCTCCCATTCAGTGGGTTGTCCCTTCACTTTGTTGCTTCTTTTGCTTTTTAACTTAATGTGATCCCATTTGTCCATTATTGCTTTGGTTGCTGTGCTTGTGGGATATTCCTCAAGAAATCTTTGCCCACTCCAAGGTTCTAAAGAGTTTATCCAATGTTTTCTTTTAGTTGTTTCATCATTTGAGATCTTAGATGTAAGCCTTTTCTTTACAACTTTTATTTTTGGTTAGAGGGTACATGTGAAGGTTTTTTACATAGGTAAACTCATGCCATTAAGTGTTTATTGTACAGACTATTTCTGTAAGATAATTAAACTATTGTGCCATAAGTTTTTATTGTACAGATTATTTCTGTAAGATAATTAAAGATAACAGTTTAATTGGTTGTTGTACAGATTCTGTACATTAAGCTCAGTACCCGATAGTTACCTTTTCTGCTCCTCCCCAATCTTTAATCAATTTTTTACTTGATTTTTGTATATGATATGAAATAGGGGTCTAGTTTCATTCTTCTGCATATGGATATTCAGTTTTCCCAGTGCCACTTATTGAACAGACTGTCCTTTCCCCATTGCATGATCTTGGCACCTTTTTCAAAAATGAGTTCATTGTAGATGTATGGATTTGTTTCTGGGTTCTCTATTCTGTTCCACTGGTCTGTGTATCTATTTTTTTTTTTTTTTTTTTGCCAGTGCCATACTCTTTTGGTTACTATAGCTCTGTAGTATAACTGGAAGTCAGGTAATGTGACTTCTCTAGTTTTGTTCGTTTGTTCAGGATAATTTTGGCTATCTGGGTATTTTGTGGTTCCATATAAACTTTAGGATTTTTTTTTATATTTCTGTGAAGAAGGTCATTGGTATTTTGATAAAGATTGCATTGAATCTGTAGATTGCTTTGGGTAGTACAGAATTTTTCTTTTTTTTTTTTTTTTGAGATGAA
>NW_016107389.1:6649533-6682155 GCF_001604975.1 Cebus imitator | reverse complement strand
AGCCTCCTGAGTAGCTGGTATTACAGGTGCCCGCCACCACACCTGGCTAATTTTTGTATTTTTAGTAGAGACAGTGTTTCACTATGTAGGCCAGGCTGGTCTTGAACTCTTGACTGCAAATGATCCACCCACCTCGGCCTCCTAAAGTACTGGGATTACAGGCGTGAGCCACTGCACTCGGCATCATTTTAACAATATTATGTATTTCAATCCATGAACATGGAATATCTTTCCATTTTTATGTGTCTTCAACTACTCACATCAGTGTTTTATAGTTTTCATTGCAGACATTTTTCACTTCTTTGGTTAATTCCTCAGTATGTATGTATGTATGTATGTATGTATGTATGTATGTATGTATTGAGACAGAGTCTTTCACTGTCACCCAGGCTGGAGAGCAGTGGTAAAATCTTGGCTTATTGCAACCTCCACCCTCAAGGCACAAGCAATCTTTCCACCTCAGCCTCCTGAGTATCTGAGACTACAGGCACACACCACCACACCCACCTATTTTTTTGTATTTTTGATAGAGATGGGGTTCACCATGTTACCCAGGCTGGTCTCAAACTCCTGAGCTCAGGCAATCTGCCCACCTTGGCCTCCTAAAGTGCTGGGATTACAGGCATAAGCCACAGCAAATGGCCAGTGTTTAATTTTATTTATAGCAACTGTAAATTAGATTACTTTCTTGATTTCTTCAGACTGTTTCCTGTTCTTATATACAAATGCTACTGATTTCTGTATGTTGATTTTGTATCCTGGAACTTTATTGAATTTATCAGTACTAATAGTTTTTGGTGGAGTCTTTAAGTCTTTCCCAAATATAAGATCGTATCATCTGCAAACAAGAATAATTTGACTTCTTCCTTTCCAATTGGGATGCTCTTTATTTCTTTCTCTTGTCTGATTGCTCTAGCTAGGACTTCTAATACTATGTTGAGTAACAGTGGTAAAAGTGGGCATCCTTGTCATGTTCCAGATCTTAAAGGCTTTCCATTCTTCCCCATTTAGTATGATACTGTGGGTCTGTCATATATGGCTTTTATTATCTTGAGATGTGTTCCTTGTATGCTTAGTTTTTTGTTTCTTCTCATGAAGAGATGTTGAATTTTATCACATGATTTTTCAGCATCAATTGAAATGGTCATATCCTTTTTGTCTTTCATTCTGTTGATATGATGTATCACATTGTTTGATTTGAACATGTTGAACCATCTTTGCATCCCTGGGATAAATCTTTTTGGTCATGATGAATGATATTTTTAACATGTTGAATTCAGTTTCCTAGTATTTTCTTGAGGGTTTTTGCATCAATGTTCAACAGGGATTTTGGCCTGTGGGTTTTTGTTTGTTTTAAATGCATCTTTGCCTAGTTTTGGTATCAGGACAATACTGGCCTTGTAGAATGAGTTTGGAAGTATTTCCTCCTCCTTTACTTTTCAGAATAGTTAGAGTATGATTGGTATTAATTGTTCTTTAAATGTTTGGTAAATTTTAGCAGTGAAGCCCAATTGGGTCCTGGGCGTTTCTTTGCTTGGAGACTTTTTATTATGGCTTCAATCTCATTACTTGCTACTATCTATTCAGATTTTGGATTTCTTCATTACTCAGTTGTGGTAGGTTGTATATGTCTAATAATTTATCCACTTCTTCTAGGTTTTCTAATGTTTTGGCATATAGTTGCTTATAGTAGCCTCCAATGATCCTTTGAATTTCTGTGATATCGGTTGTAATGTCTTCCTTTTCATCTCTGATTTTCTTTAGTTGGGTCTTTTCCGTTTTGTTTTTTTTTTTTTCTTAGCTAGTCTGGCTAAAGTTTGTCAATTCATTTATCTTTTTAAAAACCCAATTTTTTTGTTTCATTAATTTTTTGTATTGTTCTCATTTCATTTATTTCTGCTCTGATCTTCTTTATTCCCTTTCTTCTACTAACTTTGGGTTTGGTTTGCTCTTGCTTTTCTGATTCTTTAAGATATATCCTTAGATTGTTTATTTGAAGGTTTTCTTCTTCTTTGATGTAGGCGCTTATAAACTAACAAACAAGCAAAAAGAAAACTAATAAAAAGTAATAACTAGATAACTAATAAAAACTCTATACTTCATTTTCATATATATATACTCAGGAGTGCTACTAAATCTATACTTTAACATCACCACCACACTTTTCAACTTTTTGTTGTTTCTATTCATAGCTTATTGTACTGTTTGTGTCTAAAAACATTGTTATTATTTTTGATTGGTTCATCTTTTCATCTTTCTATTTAAGATAATGAATAGTTTACACACCACAATTACAGTATCATAATATTATGGGTTTTTCTGTGTACTTACTATTACCAGTGAGTTTTGTACCTGCAGTTGATTTCTCATTGCTCATTAACGTTCTTTTCTTGCATGTTGAAGAACTCCCTTTACCATTTCTTGTAGGACAGGCCAGGTGTTGATAAAATCCCTCAGCTTTTGTTTGTCTGGAAAAGTCTTTATTTCTCCTTCATCTTTAAGGGATATTTTCACCAGATACACTATGGTAGATTTTATGCTAAGTTTTTTTTCCTTCAGCACGTTATGTCATGCCACAAGTCTGCTGCCAAACATATTGGAGCTCCATTGTATGTTATTTGTTTCTCTTGTCTTGCTGCCTTTAGGATCCCTTCTTGATCCTTGACCTTTGGGAGTTTGGTTATTAAATGCCTTGAGCGAGTCGTCTTTGAGTTAAATCTACTTGGTGTTCTATAACCTTCTTGTGCCTGAATTTTGATTTCTTGTACTTGAATTTTGATATCTTTTGTTTTTGATATCTTTTATTTGGGAAGTTCTCTGTTATCCCTTTGAATAAACTTTCCACCATTGTCTCTCTCTGTCTCTCCCTCCTCTTAAAAACTAATAACTTTTATATTTGTCCTTTTGAAGCTACTTTCTAGAACTCGTAGGTGTGCATCATTCTTTTTTTTTATTCTTTTTTCTTTTGTCTACTCTGACTGTGTATTTTCAAATAGTCTGTCTTCAAGCTCACTATTTCTTTCTTCTGTTTGATCAGTTCTGCTAACAAACCGATGCATTCTTCAGTATGTCACCAGTATTTTTCAGCTCCAGAATTTCTTCTTCTTTTTAATTATTTCCATTTGGTTTTTTTGTTTGTTGTTGCTCATTTGTTTGTTTGTTTGTTTTCTGAGATGGAGTTTTGCCCTTGTTGTCCAGGCTGGAATGCAGTGGTACTCTCTGCTCACTACAA
The DNA here is from genome assembly GCF_001604975.1 of Cebus imitator. NCBI lineage: Eukaryota > Metazoa > Chordata > Mammalia > Primates > Cebidae > Cebus > Cebus imitator. The sequence goes on along the minus strand of NW_016107389.1, from coordinate 6,678,923 downwards.
CCTCTGCCTCCTGGGTTCAAGCAATTCTCCTGCCTCAGCCTCCTGAGTAGGTGGGATTACAAGTGCCTGCCAACACACCCGGCTAATTTTTTGCATTTTTAGTTGAGACAGAGTTTCATCATGGTGGCCAGGCTGGTCTCAAACTCCTGACTTCAGTTGATTCACCCACCTTGGCTTCCCAAAATGCTGGGATTACAAGTATCAGCCACTGCACCCAGCCAATTATTTCAATTTCTTTGTTAAATTTATCTGATAGGATTCTGCATTCCTTCTCTGTGTTATCTTGAATTTCTTTGAGTTTCCTCAAAACAGCTATTTTGAATTCTCTGTCTAAAAGGTCACAGACCTCTGTCTCTCTAGGATTGACTTCTGGTGTCTGTTTACTTGGTGAGGTCATGTTTTCCTAGATGGTCTTGATGCCTGTGGATGTTCATCATTGTTTGTACCCATCCTTCTTGGGAAGGCTTTCCAGATATTCAAAGGGACTTGTGTGTTAAACAATCTAAATTTTCGGTCACTGCAGCCAATTCTGCATTAGGTGGTACTCCAAGCCCAATAACACTCGGTTCTTGCATGCTTGCAGAAGTACTGCCTTGTGGCCTCGGATAAAATCCAGATTTCTCTGGATTACCAGGCAGAGACTCTTATTCTCTTCCCTTACTTTCTCCCAAACAAGAAAAGTCTTTCTTTCTCTGTGCTGAGCTGCCTAAAGTTGGGAAGTGGGACACAAGCACCTCAGTGGCCACCACCACTGAGACTGTGATGGGTCTGACTTGAAGCCAGCACAGCACTGGATCTTACTCAAGGCCTGGTGTATTCACTCTCTGGCCACCCCTATGTTCACCCAAAGCCCTAGGGCTCTACAATCAGCAAGTAGTGAAGCCAGCCAGTCTTGTGTCTCTCCCCTAAGGGCAGCGAGTTCCCCCAGGCTCTAGGCAGGTCCAGAGACGCTGTCCAGGAGCCTGGGCCTAGAATCAGAAACCTTAGAAATCTACCTGGTACCCTGTGGATGAACTAGTGCCAAAACCACCAAAGTCCTTGCCACTCTTCCTCCCTCTCCTCAGGCTGAGGAGTCTCCCTGTGTCCACCACTGTTTACTTAAGGCCCAAGGGGTCTTCCATCAGCTTGTGGTGAATCCTGTCAGGCCTGGGACTCACCCTTCAGGGCAGTGGGCCCTGCCTTTAGCCCAGGGTACATCTTGAGATCCAAGAGCCCAAGAGCCAGGGCCTGGAGTCAGGGACCCCAAGAGCCTGTTTGGTGCTCTTCTCCACTACAGCCAGGCTGGTACCTAAGCTAAAGACAAACTCCCTTTACTTTCCTCTGCTCTTCTCAAGCAGAAGGAGTCTCTCCTCACGGCCACCACAGCTGTGAATGTTTTGGGGCACCCCAAAGGCCAGTGTGTCTCAGCGTCTTATCCAAGGCCATGGCATACTATCTGGTTATCATTGCTGGTTGGCAGCCCTGCATTCCAAAACAATGTCCCATAAACACAGCACTCTCCCTCCCCCAAACACACAGATTCTCTCTCCTGGCCATGTGGTCTGCTGCTGGCGGATGCGGGAGGGGTGGTATTGGTGAGTCAAGACTGTCTTTCCTATCCTCTTCAGTGCCTCTTTCAGTGACATGATGTTAAAACCAGGCTCCCTGCTTTTTGGTTCTTATGAAGGTGCTTCTTTTTTTGAGACAGGGTCTCACGCTGTCACCCAGGCTGGAATGCAATGGCTTGATCTCAGCTCACTGCAACCTCTGTCTTTCGGGTTCAAGTGATTCTCCTGCCTCAGCCTCCCAAGTAGCTGGGATTACAGGCACCAGCCACAAGGCCCAGGTAATTGAAGGTGCTTTTTGTTGTAGATAGTTGTTAAATTTGGTGTTCATGTTGGGAGGATGACTGATGGAGGTTTCTATTCTGCCATCTTCCTCTGCCCTCCTGTCCATCTACTGACTTACAGAAATTTAAGTTCAAGAAGAAATTTTATGTGACACTGGGATCTCCTTAAATGTAGGAATTATTTTTTATTCAAAGCTTACCTGTTTTCTATTTCATCTGCACCTGTTTTAAGGGCAGTGCTTATTCTTCCTCCTTGTGGCTGCAGGGCCCCATTAGACCTGATATGACTTTCCACTCCCTACTCACTGGAATGCCTTAAGTAGGGGGTCCTGAGAGTAGTGGAAGGTGCCCATGGGCTGGTGGTGCAGCCAGTGGGAAGCACAGGGCCCGTCTCCAGGTGATGTATCACAAGGATGCCGCTTTACATCCTATCCACTCAGCTCCCCTAGCCCAGAGGCAAGAGGAACCAGCTCACCCCCACAACTCCTCCACCCCTCCATGGGGCAGGAGAGTGACTCAGTCACAGGGTACAAAGTAGTGAGTCTGGACCCTCCTCCTAAGACTCCTAACCATGGGATCCTGCAGGCTCCCCAGGCCTTCCTGACTGCCTATCCCAATGGATTGGGAACAGAGTGGAGGCAGGCACACTAAACCACCACCCTCTCTTACCTTCTGCACCAACCCAAGGGTTTGAGATTACATTCCTGGGTATCTGCTTGTTACTATTTATTTCTAGAAATTTTGATGCTTTCTGATGTACTGACAATTTGCAGTCCATTTACAAATGAACAGTAAAGCCCAAGTAGAGATGTAATTATGGGACAGGCACGATGGCTCATGTCTGTAATCACAGCACTTTGGGAGGCTGAGGCAGGCGGATCACAAGGTCAGGAGATCGAGATCATCTTGGCCAACATAGTGAAACCTATCTCTACTAAAAATACAAAAATTAGCTGGGTGTGATGGCGCACACCTGTAGTCCCAGCTACTCGGAGGCCGAGGCAAGAGAATTACTTGAACACAGGAGGCAGAGGTTGCAGCAAGCAGAGATTTTGCCACTACTTTCCTGTCTGGGTGTCCGGGAGAGACGTTGTCTCAAGAAAAAAAGAGAGACGGAATTATGCTTACATAAGTAGTTTTTGTGCTCCATCTTCTCAACCATTTTTTCTTCTCTTTTTTTGAAGTATAACATACATAAAGAAAAGTACATGTGTGTATGTTTTTCAGGATTTTCAAACTTCTTAGTAAAAAAAAGAAATTAGGAATGTAAATATTCTGTATTTCCTTATTGGAAACGTACTTGAGGCATTGACAGTAAAACAAATAATAATAATAAAAAATAAAAAAATTCACCAGAAAGAATTTGGAATTGTGAGACCTATCTATTATTTCTGTAGTTTCCAGCTTTTTCTCAATGAACCTGCTCTATGAAGAGGAATGCAAACTACTTACAATCACCTATGAATGGCAAAATGTGAGTCATCTGAACACATTCTTGCAAGGCAACTTCACATCTGACTAATGTGGTTCTGGCGCTCTCCCACTGATGAGAAGGCGCTGGCAAGCTCCCTGGTGCACTCTCTCTTAATAGGAAGTAACACCTATTAGTTAGAGTCAATAAAAAGTAACACTTACTCTTTTTGTATGTAACGGTGCAAACCTTTGCCTATAATAAGGCATGAGGCCAGTGGTTCTCAAACATCTTTGAGTATATAAATCTCACCTAGATGGCTTATCACGCACAAAAACTCTTTAACGTCATCCCCAGAAAACCAAAGCTAGAGAACAGGTCCAGGAATATGGTGGTTCATGAGTCACAGACTACTCCAGGTGTAACACTGTATTACACACTACAGAGCCGGGCGCGGTGGCTCACACCTGTAATCCCAGTACTTTGGGAGGTCAAGGCAGGCGGATCACCTTGAGATCAAGAGTTCGAAATCAGACTGGCCAACATGGTGAAACCCCATCTCTACCAAAATTACAAAAATTAGCCAGGTGTGGTGGCGGGCACCTGTAATCCCAGATACTCAGGAGGCTGCAGCAGAAGAATCACTTGAACCCGGGAAGCAGAGGTTGCAGTGAGCCGAGTTCGCACCATTGCACTCCATTCTGAGCAACAGTAGCAAAACTTCATCTAAAAAAGGAAAACAAAACAGACACTACAGAAATGACAAAGGCTATAACCAATCTTATTTCATTTGAGTTGTTTTTCAATCACTAAGCAGAAAATGGAAAGCAATTAACAAAACTGGAGTTTAAGAAAACACACTTTTTTCTGGATACAGAGTTTCACTCTTGTTGCCCAGGCTGGAGTTCAATGGCGCCATCTTGGCTCACCACAACCTCTGCCTTCCAGGGTTCGAGCAATTCTCCTGCGTCAGCCTCCTGAGTAGCTGGGATTACAGGCATGCACCACCACTCCCAGCCAAGTTTTTGTATTTTAAGTAGAGACGGGGTTTTTTCATGTTGGTAAGGCTTGTCTCAAACTCACGAGCTCAGGTGATCCACCTGCCTCAGCCTCCCAAAGTGCTAGGATAACAGGCACGAGCCACCACACCCACCCAAAACACACATTATTTAAAAGATTCAATCTTTCTAGTGAGCAAAGAAACAAGAAGTACAAATCATACTACAACAACGTCCCTCTCTGGTGTGGGATGTTGACAGTGGGAAGAGGCTATGCATGTGTGTGGGCAGAGAGTACACTTTCTGCTCAATTTTGCTGTGAACCAAAAAATGCTCTAAAAAAAAAGTCTATGTTTTAAAACCTCAAAAATAGCATTTTCACTTATTAAAGAAGCAAATACTTTAAATTTATAATTCTAAAAAGTGTATCAAAAATCAAAAAGGTTTCAGCATCTTCTGCTTACCTAAAAAATAGAAATAAAAAAAGGCAGAGCTGGCCCTTCCCAACACAACTTTTCTGGAGAGCAATGCCACAAAATATATATTCATAATGTTCATGACCTTTGACCCAGTAACTCTAGTTCTTGGAATTATATTAAAGGAAATAATAAGAAAAACGTATGCACAAAGATGTCTTCACAGTGTGATACACATGTCAAGTATTTTACAAGGCAGATTATTATGTAAATGCTAAGGGGTTCACGAAGCGTTTTTAGCGGCAAGGGAAAATGTGCACAATTTAATATTAAGCAAAAAGGAAGTGTAGAAAATAAATGTACAGCATGAGTCCAGCTGTGTGTTAAGATGCATACAAAACAACTAGAATGTGAGTATTTCGCTTATCTCTAGGGTGGGATTATGGTTTATTCTTTTTTGTGTGTGTATTTCCCACAATGGGCATACATTACTTTTATAGCAAGAAAAAAGAACTGTGCTTTAAAAAAAATGCTTAGAAACAAACAAACAAAAGCCCATTTAACTCTCCAAATTCTTATGCAGATGAATAAGGTATTGTATTTGAAGTACTCTGGGCTGGGTGCGGTGGCTCACTCCTGTAATCCCAGCAGTCTGGGAGGCTGAGGCAGGAGGATTGCTTGAGCCCAGGAGTTTGAGGCTAGCCTGGGCAACATGGTAAAACTACATCTCTACACAATTTTTTTTTTAAATTAGCCAAGACTTGTGGTGCACACCTCTGGTCCTAGCTACTCAGGGAGCTGAGGCAAGAGGATCACTCGGACCCAGGAGGCAGAGGCTGCAGTGAGCCATGTTCCCGCCACTGCACTCCAGCCTGAGTGACAGAGCAAGACTCAAAAAATAAATGAATAAGAATTTAAGAAAGAAGTGCTTTGAAGAATACAGAAAAGACTTCTACCTGACCTTAACAAAGTGTTCATGTTACTAGAAAGTAATAAGAAAACAGAAGGTGTTCAAGAGCTTATTGTGTAAAGAAATTCTAGGCCAGGCATGGTGGCTCATGCCTGTAAATCCCAACACTTCAGGAGGCCAAAGCGGGCTGATCACAAAGTGAGGAGTTTGAGACCAGCCTGACCAACATGGTGAAACCCCGTCTCTACTAAAAATACAAAAATCAGCTGAGCATGGTGGTATGTGCCTGTAATCCCAGCTACTCAGGAGGCTAAGGCAGGAGAATTGCTTGAATGTGGGAGGCAGAGGTTGTAGTGAGGCAAGATCATGCCACTGCATTCCAGCCTGGACAACAGAGCAAGACTCTCTCAAAAAAAAGAAAAAGAAAGAAAGAAAAGAAAAGAGAAAGGAAGGAAGGAAGGAGAAAGAAAGAAGAAAAAAAGAAAGGAAGGAAGGAAGGAAGGAAGGAAGAGAGAAAGAAAGAAAGAAAGAAAAAATGAAAGAAAAAATTCTAGAATGAAAACATAGAAAAGTAATTCCTCTGTAAAGTCAATAATGTTCCCGTATTTGTCACTTTGGAACAATACATCATCACGATGCATTTATTTTTTAAAAGACTCTATCCTTATATATGGCATTAATTCTCCATTCTTTTCAATTCAATTCAAGGAACTTGGCACACCTACTGTGTGCTGAGCACCAGGCATACCTTCAGGGAGCTCAGCTGCAGCAAGAAAAACTAAAGGATGATAAGTGCATTGTCCAGGTCCACCCAATAAACATGCCTCACACAAGCACGGAGCAGAAGCTGGCCACCTTGAAAAAGCGATGTCCCAAGTCCTCATTTATTTTGTCAAAGATATGGCCTATCTTTAAAAAATCTCCCTTTCCAAGACAGCTTGGAATAGGGACTTCTGTGGGAACCTCAATGTGCTGTATAATGGTGTTTACGCAAAGGTGATGACAACCAACCCCTGGGACACCTAAGCACCCCTGACAGGCCAGCGTTGCCAGGAACAACCAGGAAAGAAACAGCTCTCCACTTTCCTCCTTCTCCAACTCTTCCTAGATTGGGAAGGATTTGGAAATGAGGAAATGTAATTTCAAATCACCTAGAGAAAGGCCCACCTACCGCAGAGCAGAGAATTATAAGGTAATATTCTCCTGTGGGGCTTTTTACCACAGTTCCAGCCTTATATGTCAAATTGCCTTCTTGGCATTACCAACATTTGATGGAAATTTCTCCCTCCAATATGCAGGAAGTCCTGTCAGCACTATCTCCAAAATCAATCCAGGATCCATCCATTTCTCTCCATCTCCACTGTGCCATGCCTCTCCCTGAACTTTGAGGTAGCCCCCTAATTTGTTTCCCTGCTTCAATTCTTGCTCCCCTAAAATCCTTCTCCACGAGGTAGCCAGCGTGATCTTTTTCAAACATAAATCAGTCTATAGCCACAAGAGGCAAGGGCCTTTATCTGCGTTTTATTCGCTAATGCAGCCCCAGCACCAAGAATGTGAATAGATTATTGAAATTCCTTGGCTGAACACTAAATAATGGCTTCCCATGTCCAAACTCCAAACTTCTTATCACAGCCTTCAAGTCTCATGAGCTGCCCTTCCCCCAGCTAACAACACTCCAGCCACTGGTCCTCTTTCTGCTCCTTAAATGTGTCATGCCTCTTCCTGCTTATAGCGTTGGGACCTGCACTTCCCTCGCTCTAGAGTGGTCTCCCTGGGTATCTCCTCCCTCAACACTACCCCCTTGGCTTGGCTGGCCCCATATGTTATGCCAGTCTTAGTTCATATGTCACCTTACTCCCTTACCATTCTTTCTTTTCTTTTTCTTTTTTTTTTTGCGATAGAGTCTTGCTCTGTCACCCAGGCTGGAGTGCAGTGATACAATCTCAGCTCACTGCAACCTCTGCCTCCCGGGTTCCAGCAATTCTCCTGCCTCAGCCTCCTGAGTAGCTGAGATTACAGGTGCATGCGCCACCATGCCCAGCTAATTTTTGTATTTTTAAATAGAGATAGGGTTTCACTATGTTAGTCAGGTTGTTCTAGAACTCCTGACCTCGTGATCCACCCATCTCGGCCTCCCAAAGTGCTGAGATTATAGGCATGAGTCACAGTGCTGCAATCTCTGCCTCCTGGGTTCGAGTGATTCTCCTGCCTCATTCTCCCGAGTAGCTGGGACTAACCGGCGTGCACCACCACACCCAGCTAATTTTTGTTTTTTAGTAGAGACATGGTTTCACAATATAGGTCAGGTTGGTCTTGAACTCCTGACCATATGATCCACCCGCCTTGGCTTCCCAAAGTGCTGGGATTATAAGGGTGAGCTACCACGTCCGGCCACCATCCTTTCTAAGACAGCCCCGCAGTCACTCTCCATCACATTCTTTCATCAGAGCAGTTGACATCAGCTAACATCACCTTGGTTACTTAGCAGTGACTGCTCTACAACCCACTAGAATGTGCAGGAGGACTAAGATCAGAGGCCTTGTGTGCTTGGGCCATTACTGCAGCCCCAGTGCCTCTAACAATGCCTAGGTATTAGTGGGTAGCTGAGTGACATATCAATTAATTTAGCTCCATGTTCTAGGATCTCATCTTCAGAGTTGAAGGCTTAGAGATATCTCTAGCGGTCCATCCTGTCTTTGGTTTAAGCTGTTATCAGTCCTTTAACATTTGAGATGTTATCAATCTCTGATGCCCAGACACAGGACTCAGATAAGCTAAAATATACTGGAGACAGAGCAGACACCAGAACACTAATTAATTAATTTACACTGGAAAACCTCTGTCAACCGAACTGAACAAATATTCAAATTCCATTCAATTCAGTGTCTTCTCCCCCAGAATCAAGTCACACGACAAGCCAAATCTAATGGGTAGAATGAAAACAAAATGAATTTGGATGATAATCACCAAAGTCCCTCCACTGATATACCTGTTTCAGTAGAACCAGATCACAGAGCTGCAGGCTGAAATTCCCTTCTTAAGTAAAATGCATGAAATCCAGCAGCCAAAACTCTCCCCTCATTGGCAGTACTGGAAGCACACCGAACCAAGGTCCTGTATGTCAGGCCAACTACATGTTAACATCACTGTCAACGTCTCTGCTTTGCCATGTTAATAAAGCCCAATGCTGCAGTCATCACTCAAGTTCAGAAACTCCAGTAATTCATTTGCAAATTATTAAACTAGCAAACTATGTGTGATATATTCAATTAGATGAGGGCTTGATACAGTTTCCCATAACCCAACTAGGTCAAAGCCAACATTCCAAGCCAGAAGGACATTATGAAGTTGAGCACATGGGAACTAGAAGTAGGTCTGCAGACTCTAACCAGGCAGGTAGCAGAACCCACTGCATGATTTCCAAAGGCCAGAGACACAGTTAAAGCTATAAAAAGACATGGGGGTCCAAGCTACTTTCCCCAGCCATCAAATTGGCATGGAAGAGAAAGCTTACCACCAATAAATGTGCATGGACTACTCACCAGGGCTCAGTTTCCAGAGATTGATAATGACTTAAACACAGTATGGATAATCCAGACATGTATAATTAATAGTTGACTCTATTACTTCCTCTAAATTTATAATGATGGTGATAATTTGTGGAAAGTTTCTGAGGAATAAATAATTGATAAGCTTCTCCACAAGGCAAACTGCTAACAGAGACTGTGGATGGAGACATATTAAAACAATAAATTATTCCATTAAACATTTATCAAGCACTTACTGTGTACTAGCATACCTCAAGCACTTACTGTATACTGGTATACCAGAGTCATCTGTTTTGACATTGGAATCTGCTGAAAGAATATGAGCAATAATTACAGGGTCCTGGAAGGGGCAAGGAGACCCAGAGCCTTTGATTATGAAACATTTATTGAGCTCCTACTATGTCTTAGGTGCTAAAAATAGAAACATTAAGACTCCGTTCTAGCTCTTGAGGATCACATAGGATAATGGTTTCACAATATAGTTTACTTTTTTTCTGAACTGTGTTCAGAACCACATAATAGAAAATCATAAAGACAGCCAGGCACAGTGGCTCACACCTATAATAATTCCAGCACTTTGGGAGGCTGAGGTGGGCGGATAGCCTGAGGTTGGGAGTTCAAGACCAGCCTGACCAACATGGAGAAACCCTGTCTCTACCAAAAATAGAAAATTACCCGGGCATGGTGGCTCATGCCTGTAATCTCAGCTACTCTGGAGGCTGAGGCAGGAAAATTGCTTGAACCTGGGAGGTGGAGGTTGCGGTGAGCAGAGATCGTGCCATTGCACTCCACCCTGAGCAACAAGAGCAAAACTACGTTTCAAAAAAAAAAAAAAGAAAGAAAAGAAAATCATAATTTGACTAGTTCTATCAGGGTCCAAGAGTAAGCTTCACATCTTAAGAAGGGCTTCACCATTACTTTTGTAATATAAAATCACCTGCAGGGATGATTCTCACAAATCAAATAAACCAGTAAAATTTTACCGAGTGAACTGAAAAACAGCTATAAAACAGCAATAATAATAATAAAAATCCAGACAATTTACAGAAGATATCCATCAAGAATCTATAAATAAAAAATATACCTTTCATATCATTGAAATACAATTTAAATATCTTAAAAAGCAATTTAAATATCTGCTTTCAAACTGATACTACAAGTATATTGGGGTTTGTTTTTGTTTTTGTTTGAGTTGGAATTTTAACTTTGCCTCCCAGGCTGGAGGGCAGTGGCGCAATCTCACCTCACTGTAACCTCCGCCTCCTAGGTTCAAGTGATTCTCCTGCCTCAGCCTCCCTAGTAGCGGAGATTGTAGTGTCCACAACCACACCTGGCTAATTTTTGTGTTTAAAAACACACAAAACAATCACCATTTTGGCCAGGCTGGTCTCGAACTCCCGACCTGGTGATCTGCAAACCTCAGCCTCCCAAAGTGCTGGGATTATAGGTATGAGTCACCACTCCCAGCCAAGTATCCGTTTTATTTTATACCAACTCTCCAATTTTTATTTTTATTTATTTATTTATTTATTTATTTTTGAGACGGAGTCTTTCTCTGTTGCCCAGGCTGCAGTCCAGTGTCATGATCCCAGGTCACTGCAACCTCTGCCTCCCAGGTTCAAGCAATTCTCCTACCTCAGCCTCCCAAGTAGCTGGGACTACAGGCACGTGCCCCCATGCCCAACTAATTTTGTATTTTTAGTGGAGATGAGTTTTCACCATGTTGGCCAGGTCTCTTACTCCTGACCTCAAGTGATCCACCCACTTCAGCCTCCCAAAGTGCTGGGATTATGGTGCCTGGCCCCAATTTTTATATTACTTACTAATATAATATATTACTTACTAATACTAAAAGATTTAAAATTTTTACCCTACATCATTACGGACTGAATGTTTGTGTCCTCCAAAAATTCATATATTGGCCAAGGGTGGTAGCTCATGCCAGTAATCCCAGCACTTTGGGAGACCAAGGAGGGAGGATCACTTGAGCCCAGGAGGGTGAGCCATGATCACACCACTGCATTCCAGCCAGAGTGACAGAGCAAGATCCAGCCTACAAAAAAAAATTGTATGTTAAAACCCTAACCCTTCATGAGATGGTATTAGGAGGCAGGGCCCATGGGAGGTGATTAGATCATGCGAGTAGAATCTTCATGAATGAGATTAGTACCCTTAAAGGAAGAGCTTGCTTCTGCTCTCTGCTCTCCACCCAGTAAGGATACAAAAAGACAACCATCTACAATTCAGAAAGCAGGGTCTCATCAGACACTGGATCAACCAGCACCTTGATCTTGGATTTCTTAGTCTCCAGCATCATGAGAAAGAAATTTCTGTTGTTTAAGCTACACAGTCTATGGTAATTTGTCATAGCAGCCTTAACTTAGACCATCATGATTTCATTTTAATGAAGTTTGGCTATAAGACAGCAATTCTGATCTGTCATCAAGCATCCTAATATGTTTAGGTAGACATGCTTAGGCTCGTAATACATGTAAATCAATATAAATAGTGTTTCATATTGGAGTCTCAAATTTCTAAACTTCCTTGTTGTTACTTTGTCATCATATATAGTTACTAGCAGTTGTAAAAAAAGTAAACACTCAAATACAAACTAAATTTTTTGCCAAATTTAGATTTTACTCAGTTTTCCCTGTCTATCATGGAAATCATCACTTGCAAAATTGCACACTCCAAAAATATATGTAAATATAAAAGACTGCTGTCTGGTTAAGGCAAGAATAACCATTACATAAAACATGTTTCTGATGTTGGGAAAACAGCAAAATTGAAATTACTTTCTCACTGCATTGTAAATTGTTCAAAAATCATCTTAAAGAAACATGTTTGGGCTGGGTGCAGTGGCTCACGCCTGTAATCCCAGCACTTTGGGAGGCTTAGGTGGGCAGATCACCTGAGGTTTGGAGTTTAAGACCAGCCTGACCAACATGAAGAAGCCCCGTATCTACTAAAAATACAAAAAAAGTAGCATGTGCCGTAATCCTAGCTACTCAGGAGGCTGAGGCAGGAGAATCGCTTGAACCCGGGATGCAGAGGTTGCAGTGAGCCGAGATTCCACCACTACACCCCAGCCTGGGTGACAGAGGGAGGCTCTGTCTCAAAAATTACAAATGAAAATAAATAAAATAAAATGGTTCTGGCCATTGGAGTAGCACATGGCAGCTACCAAATAGGAAATTATTCCCTGGATCCCACAGTTGCAGCTAAAACACTATCACCTCTTACACTGACAGAAAAATTAAGACCAGAGTTTCCTTTTTTTTTTTTTTAAACTCGGGGTTTCACCATGTTGGTCAAGCTGGTCTTGAACTCCCGACCTCAGGTAATCCACCCACCTTGGCCTCCAAAGTGCTTGGATTACAGGCGTGAGCCACCACATCTGGCCCAAGACCAGAGTTTCCTAAGGGTAGAGTTACACTGTGCTTTTACCTGGAGGGGACAGTAATGCCAGAATAGACTGACTCCTATCTCTAGTCTTCCCCCACCCCCTTAAGCAAAGGGAACAGAGCTGAGTTCCCACAGGGAAGTGCTGGGTATTGTAAGAATGGGGAAGTAACACCATTTTCTAATATGAAGCATGGGGAAAGTTTGTATTTTTTGTGACATATCTTAGCCCCCTCTTATCTGCAGGGGTAAGCTCGAGGACTTCCAGTGGATGTCTGAAACTGCAAATAATACCAAACCCTACATATACTATGTTTGTTTGATCTGATAATCAAGACATCAATTGATAGCATATATAGTGTGGACAAAGGAGTGATTCATATCCCACCCAAGCTGGGCGGTGAGAGATGTCATCACCCTACTCAGAATGGCACATAATTTAAAACTTATGAATTGTTGGCCAGGCAAGATGGCTTCATGCCTATAATCTCACCACTTTGGGAGGCCAAGGCAGGCAGATCACGAGGTCAGGAGTTCAAGACCAGCCAGACTAACATGGTGAAATCCTGTCCTCACTAAAAATACAAAAAATTAGCCGGGCATAGTGGCAGGCACCTGTAATCCCAGCTACTCAGGAGGCTGAGGCAGGAGAATCATTTGAACGTGGGAGGCAGAGGTTGCAGTGAGTGGAGACCATGCCACTGTACTTCAGCCTGAGCAACAGAGCAAGACTCCACCTCAAAAAAAAAAAATACAAAAATTAGCTGGGCATGGTGGCAGGCACCTTGGTAGGCTGAGACAGGAGAATCGCTTGAACCTGGGAGATGGAGGTTGCAGTGAGCCAAGACTGCGCCATTGGACTCCAGCCTGGGTGATAAGAGTGCAACTCCATCTCAAAAAGATAAAATAATTAAAAACTTATGAATTGTTTATTTATAGAATTTTCCATTTAATGTTTCCAGATCATGGTCGGCCACAGGTAACCAAAATTGCAGAGAGTGAAGCCACAGATAAGGGGCCCACTGTACTTCTTCGCCAGTGGTTGAGCAGATGGGAGCCTGATAATTCTTATTGATCCCCATCACTTTGATTTTACCTGTCTTTAGATTTGGGCACAGCAGATTTATCAGTCTCTTGATGGATCTGAAATCCCTTGCAAAACTGTGATGTTCAAGTTGGGGCTCTTTGGTTTTGTACAGTTGTCAACTTAGGGTTGCTTAGTTTTCAGCCTTTAGGATAAAACTGCCTCGGCACCCAAAACGAAAACTGAAAAGATCGTTCTTAATATAGATACCAGTGTCCAAACACAAGTAAATTACTTACAGCAGTTTTACAAACTTTCTACATTCCTCTGAGGTCATTATACTTCTTTAGTTGCAAGTAATTGACCTGACTAACTTACGGAGGTAAATGGAATTTATCGGACAACACAGCAAGACTCCTGTCTCTGCAAAAAATAAAATAAAAAACTGGGCATGGTGGCCTGTCCCTGTAGTCTTAGCTCCTGAGGAGGCTGAGGTGGGAAAATCAGCTGAGCCCAGGAGTTAGAGGCTGCAGTAAGCTATGATCATACCACTGCACACTCCAGCCCGTATGACAGCCGTACCCTGTCTCCAGAAAAATAAAAAAAAAGGAATAGGGGAAAGGTGTGCACAATGAACAGGGAAGCTGAGTTATGCAGGTTGAGAAGAAGATACAAAGGGAATTTCCTGAGGTCCAAGCAGCAGGAACTACTAGCCAGTATCCTGCAGGCAAAGCAGCTGCAAGGAAGGTACTATGGCCATTTCCAGCCTTTCAATCAGCCTGCTTAGGCTTTTGTTTTGGTTTTGTTTGGTTTGGTTTTGGTTTTTAGCAGCAGCCTTGACCTCCCAGGTTCAAGGAATCCTCCCCTCTCAGCCTCCCAAAGTGCTGGGATCACAGGTGTGAGTCACCACACCCAGCACAGCCTCCTCAGGTTTTAAATTCCAGGAAGGGAGGGTCCTGGTGCTCTGGCCTGAGTTATGGGCCTCAACACCTAAAAAGGGGATAAGGCAACCTGATTATTAGCCATCCCTTTGTATTCAATGAAAGAAAGGTAAATCCAAAAAGAAATCAAATTGCTATGTCCAAAAGAAATCGAAAAGGATACCGTCAGTCACCAAAGCAACAAAGATCCATTGTACTTTCTTACTAACAAATACACAGTCATTTTGTTTAAACATTGTAAGAAGTATACACTAGAACTCTTAGAACCCTGAAGACTAATGCACTTCAATTAGGATATAATTCTGAGTGAATCTTTGTCCTTGGTAAACATACATGAAATCTCAAAGAACAGTGAAATCTGGTAACCATGTATATAGGCCAGAGCCAAGAGGCACAAGCTTGGTGAGAATTATCAAAAAAAGGGCAGGTATAGGCTCGTGCCTATAATCCCAGCACTTTGGGAGGCAGAGGCAGGAGTTCAAGACCACCCTGGGCAACACAGCACAGCAAGACCTCATCTCTACAAAAAATAAAAATAAGAAAAATTAGCTGGGCATGGTAGCACATGTCTACAGTTCCAGCTACTCAGAGGCTGAAGTTGGAGGATCACTTGAACCCAGGAGGTCAAGGCATCAGTGAGTTATGATGATTGCACCACTACACTCCAGCCTGGGTGACAAAGATTTTGTTTCTCTAAAAAAACAAACATGAATTATGCAAACAGTACTCATAAAGGAGCTGGAATACCTATGCTGATATCAGACAAAACAGACTTTAAGATAAGAAATATTACAAGAGACACACAGAGACCTTTTATGGCAAAAGGGTCAATACATTAGGCAGATATATGCAATTATAAATGTATATGAGCCTAACGACAGTGCCCAAACACATGAAGCAAAAACTGAGAAAACTGGAAGAAGAAACCAACAATTCAGCAATAAGAGTTGGATATTTCAATAACTAATAGAACAAGATAGAAAATCAATAAGAATACAGAAGGCCACCAAACAAGTCTCAAAAATTTTAAAGAGATAAAAAATACACAAAGTATGTTCTCAGCCAGGTGTGGTGACTCATGCCTGTAATCCTACCACTTTGGGAAGCTGAGGCAGGAGGATCACTTGAGCCCAGAAGTTCAAGACCAGCCTGGGCAACATGGCAAAACCTCATCTCCACAAAAAAATTAGCTGGGTATGGTGGCATGCACATGTAGTTCCAGCTACTCAGAAGGCTGAGGTGGAAGGATCACTTGAGCCCACAAGGTTGAGGCTGCAGTGAGCTGTGATCGAGCCACTCCACTTCAAGCCTAGGCAACAGAAGAAAACCCTGTCTCAAAAAAAAAAAAAAGGATGTTCTCCATGCCCAACCAAAAATGGTAAAATTTGTATAGAATGACAAAAGATCCTGAATAGCCAAAGCAACTCTGAGCAAAAAGAACAAAGCCATGGTGAGGCACGGTGGCTCATGCCTGTAATCCCAGTACTTTGGGAGGCCAAGGCAGGTAGATCACCTGAGGTCAGAAGTTCGAGACCAGCGTAGCCAACAAGGCGAAACCCCATCTCTGTTGAAAATACAGCAATTAGCCAGGCTGATGACGTGTTCCGGTAAGCCCAGCTACTGGGGAGGCTCAGGTCAGAGGAACACTTGAGCCTGGGAGGCAGAGGTTGCAGTGAGCCAAGATCACGACACTGCACTCCAGCCTGAGCAATAATGAGACTCTATCTAAAAAAAAATAAAATAAAATAAAATAAAAAAGAACAAAGCCAGAGGCATCATACTACCAGACCTCAAAATATACTACATAGCTATAGTAACCAAAACAGCATGGTACTGGCATTAAAACAAACACATAGAACAATGGAACAGAAAAGAGATGGCACGGGGAGAAATGCCAGATATAGGTGATGGGGAGGAAGGCAGCAAATCACACTGCCACGTGTGTACTTATGCAACAATCTTGCATGTTCTTCACATGTACCCCAAAACCTAAAATGCAACAAAAAAATAAAAATTAAAAAAAAATGTGCAAAGGACACACATGAGTTGGCATAATTGAAATGAATGATGCTTAAGGCTGGTGCTGGCAGAGTGAGACCTCGTCCTACCTCCCCTCTAGTGGGAGCCACACAGTGCCGAATTTCATGGGGGAGGCATTTCACAATAAAAGTCCTAAAAGCTTTTTTAAAAAAAAAAAAGAAAAGAGAACCCAGAAATTAATCCACATATCTACAGCTAACTGATTTTGGACAAAGGTGTCAAGAACATTCGTTGGGGAAAAAAACAAATCTTCAATAAATGGTGCTGGGAAAACCGGATATCCATATGTAGAAGAAGTCAACTAGGCCGCACCTCTCACCCTATACAAAAATAAACTCCAAATGGACCAAAGACCTAAATGTAAGGTCCAATATGATAAAATTGTATATAGAAGAAAACATAGGGAAAACACTTCAGGATATTGGTCTAGGAAAAGATTTTATTAATAAGACCTCAAAAGCACAGACAACAAAAGCAAAAATAAATAAATGGATTATATCAAACAAAAAGGATTCTGCACAGTAGAGGAAACAATCAACAAAATAAAAAGACAACCTACAGAATGGGAGAAAATACCTGCAAACTACTCATCTAGTAGGGGATTAATATCCAGAAGACAGAAGGAACTCAAACATCTCGACAGCCAAAAGCAACAGAATTTTTTAAATGGGTAAATGATTTGAACAGATATTTCTCAAAAGAAGACATACAAATGGCAAACAAATATATGAAAAAGGCCCAATATCACTAATCATCAGGGAAATGCATATCAAAATCCCGATGAGGTATCATTTCACTCCAGTTATAACGGCTATTACCAAAACACAAAAAGTATCAAATGCTGGCAAAAATGCAGAGAAAAGGGAGCTCTTATACACTGTTGGCGGGAATATAAACTAGTACAGCCACTATGGAGAAAAGCATGGGGGTTCCTCAAAAAAATTATAAATAGAATTACCATATGATCCAGCAATCCCACTACTGGGAATTTATCCAAAGGAAAGGAAATCAGTATATTGAAGAGACATCTGCACCCCCATGTTTATTGCAGCACTATTCATAATAGCCAAGATATGGACTCAAACCTGGATGTCCAATAATGGATGAATGGATAAAGACAATGTGGTGTATATACACAACAGAATACTATCAACCATAAAAAAGAACAAAATTCTGTCTTTTGCAGCAACACGGATAGAACAGCAGGACATTATGTTATGTGAAATAAGCCAGGAACAGAAAGTTAAACACTGCATGTTCTTACTCATATGTGAAAGCTAAAAAAAGTTGATCTCAAAGAAGCAGAAATTAGAATACAGAATACTAGAGCATGAGAAGGGTAGGGGGAAGGGAAGGAACTACAGCAATTTGTTAAAGGACACAAAATTACCTTGATCTGGTCACTGCACATTACATGTATTGAAACGTCACTATGTACCCCATGTATATATATAATTACTGTCAATTTTAAAAAATTTTTATTAAAAACAGAAACAAAAAATCTGACAAATTAACAAAACCAAGACTTGCTTCCTTGAACAATCAGACACAGTATTAAGATGGCAGTTCTCCCCAAACAGATCTATACATTATTTCTTTTTATTATCATTAATATTTTTAGAGAAAGATAAAGTCTCACTGTGTTACTCAGGCTGGTCTCAAATTCCTGGGCTCAAGTGATTCTCCTACCTCTGCCTCCCAAAGTGTTGGGATTACAGGTGTGAGCCATTGCACCCAGCCTTTTAAAAATCTATACATGCAAAGCAATCTGTATAAAAGTTACTTTTTAATATAAACTGTTAAGCTAATCCTAAAATTTAAATGATTATGCAAAGGACAAAGACTAGCCAAAACCACTTTTTTTTTGTATTGTATAATTTTATTTCTATTTTAAAAGGAAAGTATATACAAAATTCTATATGTATTTCATATATATATATGAATCATGTTCATACGAGTAGAGATAAATGTCAATGTGAATGGATGATTCACATGATCACTTAATGGAGTTAAATGTGGCAAAGCAGAAATGTATCAGTTCTTTATACCAAAACCACTTTTTAAAAAGAACAAAGTTGGAGAACTTACACTACCTTATTTCAAAAATACACTCTAAAACTAGAAATCAAGACAATGTGGTACTGACATAAAAAAAAATCATACAGATCAGTGGAAAACAGAAATAAACCCTTATATTTTATGTTCAGTTGATTTTCAACAAAACGACAAATGGGAAAAGGATAGATTTTCCAAGCATGGCAAGACGAAAAAAAAATAATAACTTAGACCCTTACCTCATACCATATACAAAAATTACCTCAAAACGGTTCACAGACCTAAGAGTATAAACTGAGAATCTTGAATTAAACACAGGAGAAAATCTTTGTGATCTTGAGTTAGTCAGCAAATAGTTGTAAAGACACACCAAAAGAACAAACCATAAAAGAAAAAAATTAATGCTGGATTTCATTAAAACTAAAAATGTTCACACTTCAAAAGACACTATTAAAAAAATGAAAATAGAAACCACAGAATAGGAGAAAATATTTGTAAATCAATATCTGATAAGGGACTTGTCTCTAAACTACATAAAAACTTGCATAAGTTCTCAATAATATGACAAATAATCCAATGCAAAAATGAATTCTGATACATGCTACATTATGGAGGACCTTGAAAACATTATGCTAAGTAAAAACGCCAGACACAAAAGGACAAATTATTGTATGATTCCACTTATATGAACTAGCTAGAATAAGCATATTCATAAGGACTGAAAATACAATAGAGGTCACCAGGAGCTGAGGGGAAAGAGGAGTGGGGAGTTACTTTTTAATGGGAACAAAGTTTCAGTTTGAAATGATGGAAGCCTTTTGGAAATAGTAATGATTGCCCAACATTGTGAATGTACTTAATATCACTACATTATATACTTAAAATGGTCAAAATGGTAACTTTTTCCAACAATGAAGAAAATACAATTTAAAAAAATGGGTAGAAGACTTACATAGACACTTCACCAACGAAGACACACAAATGATCAGTAAGCATAAGAAAAGGTGTTCGAGATCGTTAGTCATTAGGAAAGTACAAATTAAAACCACAATGAGATACCACTACACATCCACTAGAATGACTGTAATAAAAACAGATAATGCCAAGTATTGCTGAGGCAGTAGAGAAACTGGAGCTTTCACACATTGCTTGCGGGATTGTTAAATGTTATAGCCACTTTAGAAAATTATTTGGCTATGTTTTAAAAAGTTAAACATAAGCTCACTATAAAACCCAGCAACTCTACCCCTAGTAATTTACGCAAGAGAAATAAAGACATATTTTCACATCAAAGACCTGTCACAGTGTTCACAGCAGCTTTACTCATAAAAGCTAAGAACTGGAAACAATCCAAATGCCCATCAGTTCATGAATGGATAAACAGAATGTGATATATCCAGAAAACAGAATATCACTCAGACATAAAAAGGAATATGATACATGTAGGATATGTCTGAACCCCAAAAAGATTATGCTAAATGAGAGAACTTACACTACCTTATTTCAAAAATGTACTCAAAACTTTTTCTCACATCTGTAATCCTGGCACTTTGGGAGGCTGAGGTAGACAGATCACTTGAGCCCAGGGGTTCAATCAAACCCCACCTAGGCAACATAGTAAGACTCTGTCTCTACAAACAATGCTACATTATGGATGGATCTTGTAGTATTAAAAATACAAAAATCAGCTGGGCATGATGATGTGCACCTATAGTCCCAGCTACTTGGGAGGCCCATGTAGGAGGATCAGTTGAGTCTGGAAGGTCGAGGCTTTAGTGACCAATGATGGTATCACTGCATTCAAAACAAAAAAAGAAAAAAGAAAAGAAGCCAGATGCAAAAGACTTCATATTGTAGGATTCTATTTATATGAAATGTCTGGAAAAGACCAATTTCTAGACATACAAAGCAGATGAGTGGTTGCCCGGGGCTGGGGTGGAAGTAGAAATTGACAGCAAACAGACTTATGTGCATTTTGGGAAGGTGATAGCACTGTCCTAAAATTGAATTGTGTTGAGGTTGCACAATTTTATAAAGTTACTAAAAATCATTTAATTGTACACTTTTCATGGTTTTTACATTATATCTCAATAAAGCCATTAAAATAAATAAGTGAATACAAATCTGACAATGGAAAAAAAAAGAAATGAGGTCCAATTTTAGGAAGCATAATTCAGATATAAGCACCATGTCAGGAAACAGAAGTTTTCCTCAATCTAGCCATATATCTATTATTCATATATTTAATAATTACATGTGAAAGATATGAACATTGTGTAGTGAGGGAAACCCAAGCCCTAAGTGATCTGAAGCTTTCTGAACTAAACTATGTGGTCCCTGTGCTTGCTCAATAAATAGCAATAAATTTACCAATTCTAAAAATAAATAATATTGGCCTTTTACTGGTCTCATTTCAAAGAAAACTACAGTAGTGAAAAGGGGAGTCTGAGAAGCAATTCAAATACCTAAATTGTTTGAGTAATAAACTGTATAACATATAATCATTATGACCTAGAACCATTTAATCTGAAGCAACAAAAGCTGACCTTAGTAATTGACTTAATAGCTGTCTTCAAAGACATGAAAGATTTTACAGTGAAACTATTTGATTAGTTTTTTCCTCTCTTCATTAAGAGCCAAATGAAATAAAGTGATTTAATAATCAGCAAGGTTATATTTAGATTAAATATAACACTGACAGTAACTGTTATCAAACACTAGAATAAATTTAATTAGGATATTTCTGCAAGCTGTCTCCTTGGCGATCATTAAGAATAGACAAGACAGACAGCTTTGTTCTAAATGCATTACTGCCTGGAAGGTAGGAATTAGACCTGGGTGACCTCCTGACATGGAGCAATTTTGTGGAAAGGGACGTAGGCCACCTGACTTTCGCACACCTTACCTCAATATCCCGATTAAGTTGCTTCACTATGGCAGTTATGTTTCTGATATGCTCCTCCAAGAAAAGCCTGGCCAAGCGGTCACCTCCCCCTTTGTTTTGCATTTTCTGCAAACTGTTGACAATGTCATCTTTAATCCGAAAGGCGTGCTCTACAAGGGCGGCAGTGGTTTTCTCATGGCAGAGGATCCTGTCTTCCAGTTGCTCCACGAGGCTTACAGATGAGTATGGTGCCATGGTCAGGGACTGGCTGTGTCGGGGCATGGTTCTCACTCTCCTACAGAAGAGAACCATGAGGGTTGTTAATTGGGAAAAAATAATTTTTAAAGCCAAATTCAGGCCAGGCGCGGTGGCTCACACCTGTAATGCCAGCACTTTGGGAGGCAAAGGTGGGTGGATCACCTGAGGTCAGGAGTTCGAGACCAGCCTCACCAACATGGAGAAACCCCATCTCTACTAAAAATACAAAATTAGCCAGGTATCGTGGCTCACGCCCGTAAACCCAGCTACTCGGGAGGCTGAGGCAGGAGAATTGCTTGAACCGGGGAGGCAGAGTTTGCAGTGAGCCAAGATCACACCATTGCACTCCAGCCTAGACAACAAGAGTTCTGTCACCCCTCACCAAAAAAAGCCAGATTTAAAACTTCCCAGAGAAGTGTGGAAATACAAATTATCTATACCTACAAGCTAAATAGGGTTTGAGACAGGATTTCTGCCTAAAAGAGTTTTCTTCATGAGCTAGGAAAGATCTTTAAATAATCATGCCCACAGACTTAACTGTGCTAGAAGTGGTCTCCATGGCTTCCAAGAGCAGGAGGCTGGCACAATTGGGCACACAGATATGTCTCCCCAATATGATGTATGTTATAAATATCAAGTTAATTAACAACGTCTCTGACATGCTCTCCTCCTCCTTCCTCTCTGAAACAGTGGTTACAAACTCAGTGCCTACATGGGTCAGGCAGGCGACACAAATGAGTGAAGCATACTACAAATGAGGCAATAGGGAGTGTTGGGGACTTTGCAGAACTAGAAAGAGCATTTCTCAGCTAAAGGGAGCCACAGTTCTGCTCCAACCATGAGTAACCATCAGGGATTTCAGGTCCCTTTTTCAAGATCATCTGATATTTCAAGAAGAGCTAGCAAATCCAGACTTGTATGTGAAATTGCCTGATTTTAAAATGTTAATGATTCATTTAAAAAGTATTTAAGGCCAGTGCAGGGGTTCACATCTGTAATCCCAACAGTTTGGGTGGCTGAGGCGGGAGGATCACTTGAGCCCAGGAGTTCAAGATCAGCCAGGGCAACACAGCAAGACTCTGTTTCTACAAAAAACTATTTAAAAATTAGCTGGGCATGGTGGCACATACCTACAGTCCCAGCTACTCAGGAGACTAGATGGAAGACCACCCAAGCCCAGGAGGTCAAGGCTGCGTGGAGCTGTGACTGTGCCACTGCACTCCAGCCTGGGCAACAGAGAGACCCTGTCTCCAAAAAAAGTATTTAAGAACATGCAGGCCAAGCAATGTACTTTCATGAGCCAATTTTGGCTCACAGGCCCCTACTCTGCAACTTGTGATTTAAAAAACTTAACAGGGATGTTAGCCTCAAGCCCCCAGAGTTATATTTTACTCTCAATAAGAAATTCAACCCTACTATAAGACTACTGTGAAATCTCTACTTCTTAGGATCACTGAGTGGTCTACAGTATCCTATAAATTGAAAATTAGAGGACACAATAGTGTTTCTCTTGCCCTTGAACAAAACCATTCTTGGATAATGCAACAGCCCAAGCTTTCATTTACAACTATCACACCCACGAGCAGCCCCCATGGGATGAGTGGAAAGGAAAAGTATACCTTAGATGCATATTTTCCATATATTATACCTTTCCTTGGTGACACGAGAAGGAAATATAGTGCTCCGTTGGGCCATTTTCTTTTTAATAATTCACATCTGTTGAAAAAATAAGCAATAAATTATGTAACAGTTTATATCTAGAACTTAACCTCAAAAGCTTACTATTAAGTTGCTAAGTAGATCATAAACTATGTTGAAACACTGATCAGTTACATTACTAAATGCCTGATATCTTATATATGAAATAAACAGCATACATTACCAAATAAGAAAAAAAGCAATCAAGCAAAATCAAAGCACCTCTGAAATTAATACTGCTAAGCCTTGCTAGAGAGATCAACAAGGATTGTGAAATGGAGTTTCCTGAAGTTTCCTCACTCCAAGTCTGCATCTCAGGCTTGAGAAACCACTTTAACAGAAACTAGAGAGTCTTTAACGGTCTTATTCAATCTTATACTTCTCTGTAGAAATTTGCAGGAAACTATCTCAGTAAATGTGGTCTCAGAAAATTTTTACTACTAATTCCATGGTAGATGAAGAGCACTTATTTCTAAAATTAATCTCAAATAAAACAGCACATGATCAATGTGATCTGATTTGTCAGAACATCTCTATCCACCAAAGGAATAAGAATCATATTCTTCATTAGAACTTTAAAACTTAAGATAAAATCATTCATATTTCATCTTGCACAGAAGGAACATTTGGTCATCACAACTCATTAGAAATGTGAAAAACACTAGAGGATGTTTAAAATATTTCATTATTTAGGTTCCTCAACACTGCCATCAATTGCCTTAAAACAATGAATGCCTACTAACCATGATCTGATTCCATAATTAATTCTCACTGAGATGCTGGATTCATAAAGCATTTCTGATTCAAATCACTGTTTTGGCATTATGTCTCTAGTGTTTTATTTTTGGAGTTTCAAAATGTGAACATTTCGCTTTCTTAGACAAAGAATTTTAAACAAATTACATTTATGGAAAAAAAAGTCATTCATGCCAAACAAGCTATGGTTCCCAAAGAGTTAGTTCTTCAGTGTCAAAGAGAAGAACTTCTGCCATGTAGACTACAGCGGCCCTCCCTTATCTACAGGGGATACATTCCAAGACCCCCAGTGGATGCCTGAAACCGAACCCTATATATACTTTTTCATATATATATATATATATATATATATATATATATACACACACCCCCATGATTAAGTTTAATTTATAAATTAGGCACAGAACTCTTGCAGTTTGGGGCCATTATGAAGTAAAATAAGGGTTGCTTGGTCACAAGCACTGCAATACCCCAATAGTCAACCTGATAACAGAGATGGCTATTAAGTGACTCACAGGGCCAGGTATATTCGGCCTGGATATGCTGGACAAGGGAATGATTTCCGTTCTGGGCAGGAGGGAGCAAGATAGCACAAGATTTCGTCACATGACCCAGGACAGCACACAATTTAAAACTTATGAATTGTTTATTTCCAGAATGTTTAATTTAATAGCTTTGACCATGGTTGACCTTGGATAAAATGGAAAGTGAAAACATCGATAAGGGGGTACTACCGTAAGTAAAATTAGGACAGTGTGGGAAATGCTGTTATTTAGACTCATAGAATCTTGACAATTTTAAAGTTGTATGACAGCTCAGTTGATATATTAATCTACAGAATAGCCTAACTTAAGAAACCTGTTTTTGGCTTCTATTAGGTAACTAAGTAACCTAGGAAAAACAAAAATCCCTTCCCTCAGGAAAAGTCATCTAAACTAACCAGAAAACAATGGGCTGTGGCTCATGCCTGTAATCTCAGCACTTGGGGAGGCCAAAGTTGGCCAACTGCTTGAGCCCAGGAGTTCCAACCCAGGCGTTCGAGGCCAGCTGGGCAACATGGCGAAACCCCATCTCTACAAAACATACCAAAATTAGCCAAGCGTATTGATGCGCTCCTGTAGTTCCAGCTACTCTGGAGGCTACTCAGGAGGATCACCTGAGCCTGGGGAGGCTGAAGCTGCATGATAGTGCCACTGCACTCCAGCCTGGGCAACAGAGGAGACCCTGTCTCAAAAACAAACAAACAAAAACAAAAGCAATGGGTTAAGTGGCTAACCCTATGAACAAAAACACAACATGGGGAGGGAAAACAGGAGAGGGGTCGATTTTTCCTGGGTAGCAGCTAGGTCAGGAAGTATTGATGGGAATGAGAAGGCTTTCCCAAAGTGCGGGATGGAGAGATTATTCCACACCTTCTCTCCAGCACTCCAGCCTCTACTTCCTTTCTTCTGAACACACTCTGGCCTGCCTAACCTGTTCTTCCAGCCTCATATTTGGCCGCTCCCTACCACATTCACCTGCTCCAGTCACCCTGAGTCCCCGCCCCCTGCCACCCCACCCACCACCATCCTTGGATATGTCGTACTCTCTCCTGCCATCACGCCTCTGTGCATGTGCTCCATGGGAAATGCCCTTCCCACCCCTGACCACCTAGAAAACTCACGCACTCTTTAAGAGCCCACTAGACCTTCCAGTCTATAAAATGACTCTCTCTTTTGTATTTCTCCAGCTCTTTATCTGTTTATATACTATTTATTATGTTCTATTCTTTATTTTTTTTTGAGACGGAGTCTTACTCTGTCACCCAAGCTGGAGTGCAGTGGCACAATCTCGGCTCACTGCAACCTCCACCTCCGTGGTTCAAGCAATTCCCCTGCCTCACAGCATCCTGAGTAGCTGGGATTACAGGCACACACCACCACGCCTGGTTAATTTTTTGTATTTTAGTACAGACGGGGTTTCATCTGTTGGCCAGGATGCTCCCAATCTCCTGACCTCATGATCCACCCGCCTCAGCCTCCCAAAGTGCTGGGATTACAAGCACGAGCCACCACGCCTGGCTAATTTTTTGTCTTCTTTAGTAGAGACAGGGTTCCACCATGTTGGCCAGACTGGTCTCAAACTCCTGACCTCAGGCAATCTGCTCGTCTCGGCCTCCCAAAGTGCTGGAATTACAGGTGTGAGCCACCTTGCCCAGCCGCTCTATTCTTTTTAGTTGTTTAATAGTCTGGCTCCCCTAGTAAACAACATGCTCTTTAAGGACATGTTTTAAATCTTAATAGACACAGAGCTGACCTGGAAGCATCCATCTATGTTTGTTCATGAATGAGTGAATGACCAGCACTTCTCGATCAGAAACTACAGCAATAAAGGTATAAGACAATACAGTTTAGTTTTGTTTGTTTGTTTGTTTGTTTTATGATTCAGTCTCTGTAGAGACTGCCAAAAACTGCCAACTCCGACTATATTTCAAGTCGTCATGGCGGGGTATCGGGAAAAGTTTTCAATTAACAATAATCAGGTCTCAGATAAACCTTATTGGCTACAATACTGCAACTGCACAAAGCTTTTTTTTTGTTTGTTTTGTTTTGTTTTGATTTGTTTAATAAAGACAGGGTTTCACCATGTTGGTCAGGCTGGTCTCGAACTCCTGACCTCGTGATCCACCCGCCTCGGCCTCCCAAAGTGCTGGGATTACAGGCATGAGCCACTGCACCCAGCCTCTGCAGTTTAGTTTAAAAGTATAATTGTTGCCGGGCGCGGTGGCTCAAGCCTGTAATCCCAGCACTTTGGGAGGCCGAGGCGGGTGGATCACGAGGTCAAGAGATCGAGACCATCCTGGTCAACATCGTGAAACCCCGTCTCTACAAAAAATACAAAAAATTAGCTAGGCATGGTGGCACGTGCCTGTAATCCCAGCTACTCAGGAGGCTGAGGCAGGAGAATTGCCTGAACCCAGGAGGCGGAGGTTGTGGTGAGCCGAGATCGCGCCATTGCACTCCAGCCTGGGTAACAAGAGCGAAACTCCGTCTCAAAAAAAAAAAAAAAAAAAGTATAATTGTTTACAAAGCCTGAATCTTAAATATTAGACAGTAAGTATCTGAAAGAATGGAGACTTTGGCATCCCCTTCTCTGAAGGTCATTTCATCTTCCTGAACACAGCCACAAAAGCCAAGCCACACCACTGATTATCAGAGATGGCTTTTCAGAAGCAAACCCTCCTAAGCGCTATGCAGTTCTATGACAGGAAATTTCATAAGGCATGAGCTCACAAGATACATTATTCAGAATGGGTGCCCTTTAACAATGTGGTGAGGATCTGCATATCTGGCAGGTCGCTTGGTTTGTTAGCATCACGATTCTTTGCCAGAACGTGGGATCTATATTGCAGATGAATAAAGACTGATAATGAATAAGTCACAGGATTAAATAACCTCTCAAGCACTGGTTGCAGATCTTCCCGTTGTTAATTCTGGCTTACCTGCCTGAGGTTATCAACTCCTGTCCATTTATAAATCTGATCTCTGATATCACAAGTTGGTCTACAACCTTAACACACAGGTCTGGGTTTAATGCTGTTTTGATTGTGCTGTGATTCCACTAAATAAACAAAATACTAAACAAAGTCCACTTTAAAAGGTTTTAAAATTGGGAGAAGTTAGGGAAAGGGACAAGTAGGTTAAGCAAGAAGAAAAGAATGGGAAAAAAATAAGAAAAAAAAATCTGAGCCAGACTCTGTGGTCTGTAATCCCAGCACTTTGGGAGGTTGAGGTGGGTGAATTGCTTGAGCTCAGGAGTTCGAGACCAGCCTGGGCAACTGTATCTACTTAAAAAAAAAAAAAAAAAAAAAAAATGAACAAGGTGTCGTGGCACCCGCCTGTAGTCCCAGCTACCTGGTAGGCTAAGGTGCAGACACTCGTGAAACAGCCTAATGTGCATTCGTTTAATCCATCCTCACAATCGTTTGTAAAGCACTACTCTTATTATCACCATTGAACCAGAGGAAACTGAGACTTAGAAATGTTCAGCAACTGCCCCAACATCACGTGGCCAAGGAGTAGAGCAGGGATTTGAACCTAGGGCCTCAGCCCCTGCATCACAAGGCATTAGCCACAGGAGGCTACGGAGTATCCAGAACAGTGTCTGGCCTTACAGCACTGGATAAGCTTCCAATAAGGGTTGGTTCCTTTCCCTTTCCTGGCCAATGTCCCTTCATGCACATCTGATGGAATACATAACTATTTTTTAAAAATAAAACTTTCAGCCAGAGTGGTGGCTCATGCCTATAATCCCAGCACTGTGGGAGGTTGAGGCAGGAAGATCACTTGAGCCCAGGAGTTACAAGACCAGCCTGGGCAACATAGCGAAATACTATCCCTACAAAAAATAGAAAAATTATCCAGGCATGTTAGCGTATGCCTGCAGTCCAAGCTACTAACAAGGCAGAGGTAGAGGACCACCCGAGCCTGGTAAGTTGGAGGCTGCAGTGGCCTGAGATCAGGCCACTGTACTCCAGTTTGGGTGACAGAGTGAGACCCTGTCTAAAATAAACAAATAAATCAATAATAAAATAATACTTCATAGACTATGTGTACCCTGCATTTTCTAATTGACACTACATCATGAGCATTGTTCTGTATCAATACATAAAGATATACATCACCATTTTTAATTGTGTGTGTGTGTGTGAGGCAGGGTCTCATTGTGTTACCCAGGCTGGAGTACAGTGGCTCAGTGCAGCCTCCAATTCCCGGGCTCAAGCAATCCTCCTGCCTCAGCTTCCAGAGTAGTTGGGACCATAGGCACATACCACCACACCTGGCTAATTTTTCAACTTTTTATAGAGTTGAGGCCATACTATCTTGCCCAGGCTGGCCTCAAACTCCCAGCATCAAGTAATCCTCCCACCTTGGCCTCCCAAAGTGCTGGAATTACAGGCATGACCTATTACACTCAGCCTACATCACCATCTTTAATGCCTGCATGATATTCCACTGAATGGATATACCATTATTGTTACCTAGTCCCTTAATGATGAACATTTTCACTGAAATAGTGTTTATAATCATGGATTAGTTCAGCTTTTTGGTATCTTATTTTCCTTTCCTTTGTTCTACAGAATGATGCAGATAGTATAGAAAGTCAATGGGGAAGGCTGGGCATGGTGGCTCATGCCTGTAATTCCAGCACTCTGGAAGGCTGAGGTGGGCGGATCACCTGA
>NW_016107389.1:6626609-6649198 GCF_001604975.1 Cebus imitator | reverse complement strand
AAAAAAAAAAAAAAAAAAAAAAAAAAAAAAAAAAAAAAAAAAAAAAAAAAAAAAAAAAAAAAAAAAAAAAGAAAGAAAATAAAGTCAATGGGGAGGATTGCAAAATTCAAGTTAAGGTGAGACTCTGACAATGAAATCTTAAGAATCAAGAAGAGATGGGAACAGCTGATCTATAAAATGATACAAGACACTGCTGACACTCACCACTGAAATAAGGCAAGCACTCATCATACTAGTTCAATATCCATCTTTGGCTCTATGCTGCATGCTCCATAAGGAGCTATATTGACAACAGTTATATCCCAAGCACCTGGCACATCAGAGCTGATCAGTAACTGTTTGCTGCGTGAGCGAATGTCCAGGAGAGATAACTGAAGTAATTTCATATTGTTTAATATAATCAATTGAATTATATTATGGCTCAAGAAGGACCAGAATGTGCAACAAGAAAGGGGGATGGTAGGCACAGCATATCTAGTAAAAGCAGAGTTTGAAGAAACAAAATGTATTGGCGACCAGGCGTGGTGGCTCACACCTGTAATCCCAGCACTTTGGGAGGCCAAGGTGGACGGATCATTTGAGGTCAGGAGTTCAAGACCAGCCTGGCCAACATGATGAAACTGCATCTCTACTGAAAATACAAAATTAGCTGGGTATGGTGGTGCACACCTGTAATCCCAGCTACTCGGGAGGCTCAGGTAGGAGAATCGCTTGAACCCAGGAGATGGAGGTTGCAGTGAGCTCAGATCGCACCACTACCTTCTAGCCTGGGTGACAAAGTGAGAGACTCTGTCACAAAAAAAAAAAAGAAAGAAAGAAAGAAAGGGGGGGGAAGAAAGAGAAAGAGAGAGAGAGAGAGAGAGAGAAAGAAAGAAAGAAAGAAGAAAGAAAGAAAGAGAGAGAGAGAGAGAGAAAGAAAGAAAGAAAGAAAGAAAGAAAGAAAGAAAGAAAGAAAAGAAAAGAAAAGAAAAGAAAAGAAAAGAAAAGAAAAGAAAAGAAAAGAAAAGAAAAGAAAAGAAATTTTTTGGTGTTTCCAAGGACCTAAGAATCCAGGACAGCAGGAAAAGTTCTATAATGGAGGGCATTAGGCCCTCAGGGTCCAATGACATTAGCCATTAAGATAATCCTATTCAATCCTTGCCCTGCGTCCATACTTACCAGCTACATCTTTTAGCTTCTCATACAGCTGTGCATAAAAGGAGAGTACACAGAAGTCAGCAAACACAAGCCCAAGTCTATCTGCCAACTACTTTTCTTGATACAAATTAATATAGTGGAATTTCACCTCCAATTGGAACCAGACCAGGTAAGTCAGCCCCCAATCATCTTTGATAGCCCTAATAATGCTAATCTAAACCCATGACACTGGAATCCATGACACTGAAACGTGATGATCAAAATATGGTCCCTGCTGTGGTGGACAGACTCATTAGGTACGCCTCCCTCCACCCCCACCATCCTTGTCTCTCAGTGTTCACACCTTGCATGGTCCTCTCCCTCTGAGTGTGGGTGGGACCTGTGACTTGCTTCTAACCAAGAGAACACAGCATCCAGAGACCAGCCAATTGACAGTCACCTGTGCTCAGTGGGCGGCTGGAGTCAGCTGGGGTTCTAATACCAAATTACAGAGGGTGTAATTCTGTTCACTGGAAATAGAATATTTATTTTATAATCTAAGTTTTAGGTCTAAATAGATTTCCAGACAGCCGTCTTGCTTGGTACATCTTAAAAGAATATTGAAGGATAATAACTTGAACAAATGTTGTTGTTGTTTTAATATATGTAACATTGGCTCTGTTCTGGCCAGTGGAAGCAAATTATACAATAAATCTCATTTGCAACAGGAAATAAAATCCCCAGAGACACCATTTTATCACATCAGACTGGTGAAAATCAAGTCTGATAAGATCAAGTGTTGACAAGAATATATATGGAACAACAGGAACACCAGATGGGAGTGTGAATTGACACTAACACTTTAGAAGGCAATGTTCAATATCTAGTAAAGCAGAATATGCACAAACCTAATGGTCTAATAATTCTAGTACTAAAAAATCCTCAAAAACTTTCCAAATATGTTCTTAAGGAGACATTTGCAAGAATACTTAAGGTAGCATTGTTTCTAGTAGCAAAAAAAATGAGGAGCAGGGAATGAACACCCACTATTAGGCAAATGGAGGAATACACTATGATACATTCATGCAATGTAAGAACAAATAGTATTGAAAACAAATGAATTAGCAGCCAGGTGTAGTGGGTCAGGCCTGTAATCTCAGCACTATGGGAGGCCAAGGTGGCAGACCATTTGAGGCCAGGGAGTGGGCCTGGGCAACACAGCAACCCATCTCCACACACACACACACACACACACACACATGCAAAAATTATCTGGATGTGGCAGCACACACATATTGTCCCAGCTACTGTGGAGGCTGAGGTGGGAGGATCACCTAAGCCTGGGGAGGTCAAGGCTGCAGTGAGCAGTGAGCTGTGATCTTGCCATGGCACTCCAGCCTGGGCAATGAGATTTTGTCTCAAAACAAAAGGAACAAAAGAGAAAAAGAAATGAATTATAATTACAAGTCCCAATGTAAATGAATCTTACAAATATACTAAGTTTTAAAAAGTAAGCTGAAGAAGGATATGGACACTATACAATGTCATTTTTACAAAGGTTCAAAATATGCCAAATAATATGCCAAATCTGTAACATCTAAAGATGAATGTGGAAATGACAAACACCAAATCAGGGTTATATTTCTCTCTGAGTGAGAAATAGAGGAGAACAGATAGAATACAGTGGGCTTTGACTAAATGTATCTTTTACTTCTTAAACTTAATTTTTCACTGTACATTCTGAAAGAAAGAAAATTACTTCTTCCTGACCCCACTTTAAAAAATATATGTAAAGATGAAGAGTTCAAAGGGGAGTCAAACTGTTAAGACTCTCCAGGGCATGTACAGAACTCACTCTTGCCCTGTACATTCTAGGACCATGAAACTGGAATGCCATGGCAAAAGTAACTAATCTCCATCAAGTCTCTACGCTTAAAGCATTTTATCCATACTTAATACTACGGGATCTTAACTAGATGGCAATATTTCTATAAATGGCTATTGGTTAAATGCTCAACAATAGAAGAGCAGTGAATTAGAGCACAACACATCCAATCAAAAGAACATCAATAGCTGTCAAGGCATGGTGGATTACATGCCTATAATCCCAACATTTTCAGAGGCTGAGGCAGGATGATCACTTCAGGCCAGGAGCTTGAGACCAGCCTGTGCAACACAGCAATGCCCTCATCTCTACAAGAAAATAACAATAAAAAATAAATGAGCCAGGCATGGTGGCAAACACCAGTAGTCCAAGATACTCAGGGGCCTAAGGCAAGAAGATCAGTTGAGCCCAGGAGTTCAAGGCTGTATGACACTGCACTCCAGCCTGGGTAACAGAGTTAGCTAAATCTTGGCATTAAAACAAAAACCAAAAACACTCTAAGAACATATGTATTTATGTCCTTGCTATAATGTTAAGGTGAAAAATAAAAATTAAAAAACCCCACGAAGGTGGATTTATAGTAAACTTTATTTATTTATTTATCGTTCTAACCATCCTACGATGCACAATAGTACATAGTATTTAGAACTACAACGAGGGCCTGGAAACCAGAGCTTTGCTCCAAGCCACCACAACTTAGATGGTGCAAACATTTTGATTCATAAGTTTAAAGGACCCTGCACTTTTTGTTTCCAGGCAGAGCCTCGCTCTGTTGCCCAGGCTGGAGTGCAGCAGCATAAACTCGGCTCACTGCAACATCCACCTCCCAGGTTCAAGTGATTCTTGTGCCTCAGCCTCCCGAGTAGCTGGGATTACAGGTGCCGACCACCACACCCAGCTAATTTTTGTATTTTTGGTAGAGACGGGGTATCGCCACGTTGCCCATGCTGGTCTCAAATGCCTGACCTCATATGATCCGCCCACCTAGGCCTCCCAAAGTGCTGGGATTACAGGCCTGAGCCACCATACCCAACCAACCCTGCAAATTTTGAAGTTCTCTACCACCACTACCACTGTCACTATTACCATATCCTGATCCTGTTGCTCCTCCCTCTTCCCTTTCTCCCCACAGTAAGAAGACTGCTTCACCATAGGCCAGAAGAGATGAATGAAGCAGGAGACTCAAGGTCAAGGACAAGGCAACCACGGCCCTGCTGTGTGCCCAGGCCACCAGTCATCTGTCTTCCTTCTCTCCTGCAGCTGAGGCCCCCTCCCTCCATGCCTAGATGCCTCCATGGTCCTGAGGCTACCTTTAATGCTGCTTTCTCTGCCCCTCCTTCCCACATCCTCCCACCAACTTTCCCCATGCCAAATTGCTGGAATGATCTCTGTGGTGTGGAGAGTTGGTATCTGGCTAAATCATGTGTTTTCGTAAAAGTAGGAAAAGGGCTGTGCATCTGAGGTCAGGCTGCCTAATTTCCCAAGCCAATGTATCTAGATTGACAAGGCAAAAGGAAGGACCACTGCTAATAGCAGGAGCTTTCCACAAATTAACCACAGCGTCCCAATTGGGGAAGTACCTCCAAATTATGTGCAAAGGAAATGAAAATAGTGCAAATAAGCACACTCTGTCTCCTTCTTCATAGGCAGCTCAACTCTCCCCGCTCCTGACCAGAATTTTTGAGACTAGCTGAGCAGTCCTTGGAAGAAATATACTGGGCTAGCATACTGAGGAATGCACATGGCATTATGGTTGTGAGGCAGCTCTGAGGAAATGTGGGTAAGTCATCAAGGCTTTACATGGTCTCGAAGACACTGGGTGTCCTCACACAAAAATATCCCTCCTTAGGCCAACAGTAGATGTAACTCACCTGACGCATCTTGACACTTTTCCAACCGTACATTGCTTCAGCAACCCAGAAATCCTACAACTACCTTGGAGAGGGTGAGGCAAGGATTCTAACCCTCAAAGTATTTGTATAACCATATCTTTTAAAACAGTGGAAAGAAATAAATTGAAATGTAAATAGTGGCACTGGGTACATTTTTATTCTGCTTTTCCTTATTTTCAAAATACTTAAACAAGTATGCTATTTTCACAATCACAAAAATGTAAATGAAAACCTCCTGAAGAAAAGAATGAACCAGTGAATGACAATAACAACAAAAACCATAAATTGCTCATTTACAGCTATCAAAACCAAGAAACAAGCCTGACTCTGGGCTTAAAAGACAATGGTTTAATGAAAACAAGTTCGCCATCAGCTTTTACATTTGTTTCCTTGTGGGCACAGAACCAGGCTTGAGGCTGGTGCTCTCCTCAAAGCTGGGACTGAAGCCTGGATCTCCTTTGCATCAGGAAATCAGCATGTTGTACAGGTCCAGTGGTGCTGGAGTGCTGCCAGCAAAGGATTCCAAAAACTTGAG
Organism: Cebus imitator; assembly: GCF_001604975.1. Lineage (NCBI taxonomy): Eukaryota > Metazoa > Chordata > Mammalia > Primates > Cebidae > Cebus > Cebus imitator. Next base: position 6,643,770 of record NW_016107389.1, on the reverse strand, counting down.
GTTCCAGAAAAAGGGCAAGTCCCTCCACAGGGTCCCAGAGCAGATACTTTCAATGCCCTTTGTGAAAATGGCCTTGAGTCCGCTTAGCAAGACTTGCATTCTTTCCCCTCCATTCTATTGCATTAATAAGGGGAATTCTGTCAGAGGTAGAAGGTGAGGGGTGACGTGCTTCTGACCCACCAAGATGAACTTTAGAACGTTTACAGCATTTACAGTGCTCTTCCAGCCAGTGCAGAGATTCTTGCATAACTGAAGGGAGGCAGTCAATCTGCAACACACACGTGGCCTCTGTCAGGTCCAGACAGATTTACAGACAGACCCCTAGAACCCAAGGACTGGTCACTGACGTTGCTTCAATCCACTCTCAACTAAGAATGATGTTAAGAATTTTAGGAGAACACTTGCAAAAACAGATTGGTTTTTGTTCTCATCTATTAATAACAGCTATTTTGAAATGCTATTTAAGTCTTCTATTGTTATTTGAGCTTTTCGTGGATTATGTCTCCCCAGTTGAGCTGCTGTGGGGCAGCAGGAACCACATCCTACATGAACCTGGACTTTCCATGAACCCTAGCACAGCGTCTCTTCATGGACACTCATCCATATTTGTTCATTTGCCTTTTTGTTTTCCTAATTTGGGAAGACCCACTGTTTTCATGATTGTGTTGCTCTGCCCAGATGACATCTCGATTGCGGACTGAAGGTGCCCTTCCAGCTGTGAGCTCAGTGGAAGGCAGGAGGTCACCCTGCAGTGTGCTCGGGCACTGTCACCAAAAAAGAAGTCATTACTTTTAGGGTGTTTTATTATGCTCAACAGCAATATTTGGCAGCTTTTCTTTCTAGCATTAGAAAAGACGCATTACCAAATGTTAAAAAAAGAATCCGTCAAGTGCAACAGCTAGAAGAGAAAAAATATTATTAAAAGCCCATATAAACTCTCTACCTACTAAACTAGGAGGGGAAGGCACAATTCTGTGTACTCTCTTGCAGACAGAATGCTGGTGGTGACTTTTGGTTCCACCCTCTATGAATCACTGGCTAAAAAGCGAAGAATTTAAGCTTAGAAGAAAACTCCAGTCTCCAGTCTCTGTCCTTTTTCTCACACTCAGAGGGAGGAGGCTGGACTTCTCTGCTTAACATGGGAGTCTTTTACCCTTTTACGTGGAGTAACGACCTGAGCGCAGCGCATTAATTTTATAACTATTTTAGGAGCAGGGAGGACTCTTGAGTTTTTGCAGAGATAATTAAAAATGGGGGAGAAAAGAAATCTGAAATAAACAAAAAACAAGCTGAAGGCACCAGAGGTTTCTGAATAACATCTTCCCGGTTCAACAATTTTAAGAATTCCATAATGCGAAAGCAACCCCCACACATTCTCTCCCACACAAACACGCTTTTTATTTAAGCCACACTCAGCGACGCCAGCAGAATCTCTTGCCTGCACTTCTGTAGTTGCTTCGTCCAGGGAGAATGTCATCTCCACAAATGCGTTCTGAAGTGGGGCAGGGGGTGACCCCCGGTCAGCAAGTGCAGACACCTTCAGGGAGGAAGACTGCAGTTCCCCGTAAGCTCAGCAGCTCCCCACCCAGAAATCTGAGTTTCTCACCACACGAAGATCTGACTTTCAACCTCAAGTACCAATGTTCCTTTAGTAGCAACTGAAAATTTTAGGCTTTTTGACATTTATCAACCAGCACATTCCTAGTAATTTTCCTGGCGTACCAGAAAGAGATAATTATGTTCTGATAAACCATTTTATTATCCCTGATAACTACATTTTAAACATAACAAGAACCACTGAGCTAGGGAAGGGAGTTGACAAAAGACCACCAAGGCATAAACAACAATTGGGTTTTCCCTTTTTGCGAAAATCACCTGCTTTTATATGAAAAACTCATGGAACATAAAACCACATCCAGTAAGTCCAAAAATATAATAAAATAGTCAACAGGGAGAGGGAGGTAGTAGAAGAGTTATTAAGAGAGAGGAACAGACAGAAAGAGTGAACTACGGGAGAAGAGAGAGAGAAAGTGGAAGGGGAGAGGCAGTGCTGAAGGACAGCAGAGGAGAGAGGGGAGGACAGCCAGCCAGAGGCGGCAGGTAGTCCCAGGGCTCCTGGGGAGGAAGGGAGCCCGAGAAATTACTCCTGTCACATTCAGCTGCTCATTGGGGTGTGAAGAACTAGATGGGCCATTTTTAATATTCTATGTTAGGTTTCTCTACTCTTTTTTTAAAAAATCAAATATGCTCTTTCTTTGTCTTGACACATACACACGACGTTAAGATGTCATCAGGGAAGAATCATTTTTTCCACTTACAACATGAAAATGCTTCTCAAATTATCCACCGTTTTACTAAAAAGATCCTATTTTGAGCCAACACCCACCTGACTCTTCGGGTAAGGCATGGGTCTCACATCCACCATCGCATACCACGTGCTAGCAGGCAACTCTACAGTTCTTCTCTGCATTTGCTTAATGATTTCATCAAATAATTTAGTCCAGTCAACAAATATTCATTGAGCCTCTACAGTGCTGAACAAGGCACAGCCCCCGCACTGCAGGCACTTCCATTCTGCAGGGAAATAACACGCCGTGCAAGGATGGAGGGGCTGCTGAGTGCCACCAGGCAGAAGGCAGGAGCCGTTTGAACAGGGCCATCAGGAAAAGCATTTGAGGAACAGGCACTGAGTCTGATATTCAAAGGGGTAAATGATGTGAGTTCAGAGCAGCACGAGAAGGGATGGAGAGGTGGGCAAAGCAGAGGAAATGCTGATTGGTGAGGACTATGGGACCCTTGGGTTCCTGTTGCTAAGCAGTCGCCGATGAAGCTGGAACAGTTGATTGAGGCCAGTGTGCACAGGCCTTCACTCCACAACTGCCCCAAGCAGGAGAGAGACAGTAGGTGCAGAAAGGAAGGGATGAATGGAGGGAGACTGTGCAGGGGACACCTCAACTTGACTCAATGACCGGCTGGATGTGGGAGTGCAAGGAGCAGAAAGTCAGAATAACCCCAGGTGTTCAAGCTCTGGTTACGGAGAAGAGGATGATGGCACTAACATCATCAAAGAATGTACTGAGAGGGACACACAACACTACTCATGAGAAACATCAGACAAGGCCAAGCTAAGGGCATTCCACTACATTACTGGCCGGCACCCTTCAAAAGCGTCAAGGTTCATGGAGACAAAACAACTGGTAAACAGTCCCAGGTTAGAGGAAATGAAAGGGGCCTGACCACGAATGTAACACAAGATCCTGGATTGGATCCTGGACCAGAAAAGATCTTTTTTGGCCGGGTGCGGGGGCTCACACCTGTAATCCCAGCACTTTGTGAGGCCAAGGCGGGTGGATTACCTGAGTTCAGGAGTTCAAAACCAGCCTGGCCAACATGGTGAAACCCTGTCTCCATAACATTACAAAAGTTAGCCGGGCATGATGGCAGGTGCCTGTAATCCCAGCTACTCTGGAGGCTGAGGCAGAAGAATCGCTTGAACCCAGGAGGCGGGGGTTGCAGTGAGCCGCAATCGTGCCACTGCACTCCAGCCAGGGCAACAGAGCAAGACTCTGTCTCAAAAAGAAAACAACAACAAAAAAAAGATCTTTCTTTTCCTCTTTTGCCACGAAGGACATTAGGTCAATAGATGACACCTGAATAAAGTCTGTTGATTAGATAATAGGCCTGAATGCTAATTTTCAGATTTTGGTACTTATACAAGAAAATGTCCTTTTTAAAAGGAAATATACACTTGAGTATTTAGGGGACAAAGGTGTATCATGTCTACAACTTACTCTGAAATGGTTCAGGGAAAATGACATATACATGTATATGCGTGTGTATGCAGACGTGTGTGTATATATGGGTGTGGATAACAGATACACAGACACAGAGAGAGAGAATGAGAGAGAATATGACAGAGTGAGAAAGGTAAAGCAAGCGTGGTAAAAATTAACAATTAGAGAATTTGTCTGAAAGGTATGTTGGGAATTATTTTAATTATTGCAACTTTTCTATAAATTTGAATTATTCAAAGTAAAATGTTTAAAAGGGGTGGGAATGATTACAGAAGCCAGGATGACAAAATAGAGACAAAGCAGTCAGGCTTCTGAGTATTACATTCTGAGTGAAATTTGGGAGACAGCTCAGGGCCCCACATGCAGATCTGAAGGTAGCTGGGGACCCTGAGTAAACAGGGTCAGAAGTGGGACTCTAAGGTCAGACTGCTGGAGTCCCTTTCCAGGCTGTGCTCCTTGAAAGCAGTGCCTTCAGTTATTCAAATCTCCCTCAACTTCAACTTCTGCACCTACACAGGAGTAATCAGAGTCTCTGCCTCACAGAGTTGGAGTGAGGATTAGAGGACGTAGTACGAGGGGGCGGGGGCACCCAGTAAGGCGCGGGGAAAGCACCCAGTGCTCTTTCACTACTACTGCGGGCTCAGAGGTGAGGCTGGGGCAGGGAGAAGGGAGGAAGGAAAGGAAGGGAAAGACCAAGGGCAGGATCTCACAGCATCCCTGTGTCTGCAGGCCAGGAAGAAAAAAGAAACAGATGAGGTTCGAGTGGGCCAGGATAGCCAGCGTCATGGAGACAGGGAGAGAGAGAGGCACAAAGGACTGACTGCTGCCAGGAGACACAGGGCAGGGACCAAGCAGTGGAAGGACAGGGCAAAGGCCTCAGCTCTGGAGCCAGGACACCTCCACCAGAGCCCTTCGAGGAAGCAGTTTCAATAGAAAGATGAGGGTGAAACCAGAATAGGTGAGTGGACAAAGAAGAGAAACTGAGGACAGAGCAGCAGGCTCAAGAACTGTGCTGCCCCATACAGTAGACACTGGCCCTATGTGACTACTTCAACTGGACTTAAATTAGTTTAGAATCTACTAAAATGAAAAACTTCGTTCCTCAGTCACACCAGCCACACTTCGTGTGCTTAATAGCCACATGTGAATAGTGACTACTATATGGGACAGTGAGGATATAAAATGTTTTTCTCACCACAGAAAATTCTATCGCACAGAGCAAGGACCCTAACCTATCATAGTTTCTTATGGGAAGCGTAACCTATATGGTGGAATGAGGGTTGGGGAAGAGTAGGAAAGGACCAAAGACACTGGACAGGGGGAATCACAAATGCATCCAGTTCCCAAAAGAGGCGAGAAGGAAGGAATCAAGTCCAGGGAAGGAAGATTGTGGAGTACATACGGATTAACCTTGGGGAAGGGACTTGCAGACATTTTCTTCCTTTGAGAAAGAGGAAATAAAGGAGAAAGAGAGGAAGAAAAAGATGCTTGGGATCAGTGAAGAAGGTAAAGTGGGAATTTATCTGGCGAAATTAAAACCAGCGTAAATTTTCAGTGGAACCTGTCAAAAGGTCTTGGTGACTTCTTCCTGGATAATGTGGCAGGCTGGGAGCAGAATAAGCAGATAACGGGGGTGGTGATTTTGGATTTAGGACTAGAATATGAGAAGCCCAACATACTGAAACAAAGGATTCCGGGATTCCAGACAGAACAGAAATGGCTAGCTACCTATACACCCTAAGTGGAGGAACAGAGTCACAGAGGGGCTGAAGGATTGGAACAGCAAGTGATTACGGGACCAGAGTCCTCAGCGATGGTTAAAATCCAGAGTAGTCGGTGGGTGGTATCAACTAAGTAGGCTGAAGGCCAAGTTCAAGATCTCGAAGGTTCAGTCTTGTTCAAGACTGAAGAAGTCCAAGATGTTAGTTGAAGCAAAGTGGAAACTGAGGCTATAAGGAATTGATGTTGAGGAACTTCAAGGTCAAAGAATTAAGAGAGCTTCAACACAAACCCCAAAGTCACTGGCAGGAGACAAAGCAGAGAAGAGAATGACGCCAGCTGCTCACATTTTTTGCTTAGCGCTTTTTTGTAGCATCAAGTGAAGAGATTTCCACTGACGAACCCGGGTGTACATCAGAAATTGCCCAGAGTTAGTTGTTTTTTTTCTCTTTCTTTCTCTTTAGCCTCTCCTGCTGCTCCTCCTTTTGGGGTTTGTTTTTAAAATAGGGATTTTATAAATAAATACATACACACATACATACATAAAGTAGGGATTTTTAGGTCTTACTCGTCCCACCACCGCCCCAGCTCCCAATGATTCTAATTTGGTATATTTGAGGGAGTCCAAATGAGGGAATGTGTTCTCTTCCCCGGTCCACAAGGGGGCATAGTTTTAAGGGCAAGAACTTCCCAGCGCAATGCCCCCACTCCCATCTCTCTCCATCCAGGAGATTTAAGTCTATGTTTGAATTTCGTCGGCAAGGGAAGAAACTAAGAGTCAATCACTCCAGCAGAAGTTCTCAGGAACTCCTTTCATTGGCCTGGGGTCTTAGAGAAGGTGGAGTTCCTCCCAGTTTAAAAGTCCCCTTCTTCCACACCCCTTCTGACTCTATGTTTGGGTCCCCTTCCACAAACACTCCCTTCGTGGAAGCCATCTTCCTCTCTCCTGAATTTCCCCTCTGGGGTCCCCTTCCCCACTCTGTGGAAGCCTGTCTTCCCCTCCAAAACTCCATCTCTCTCTATTCCCTTCCACTCAGTGTGAAAGCTACTTTTCTCTCCTGGATTCCATCTTTCTGGATTCTCTCACCCAGTGTGAGAGTTAGCTGTTTCTTTCTCTCCTCCTGTTTCTCTCTCGCTTTAAATAAATCGCTTTCTACAAACACTTGAGTCCAGCATTTACTGGGCACTGCGCCCTGGTCCCCTCTCTCATCCTTGAGAGGGCAGGAGACCAAGAACCTGGAGAAAAGTCCTCTCAGGGGAGCTGAGGGCACCCTGAACCCCAATATTACACAAAGAGCAACATTTTTCAAAATGTCCCAGGTGATTCTGAGGAGGCCCCAGGTTTGGGAAGCACTGGGCCGGAAGACAAGAAGCAGGGTAAGGGCATTAGCAGACAGCACTACCTTCCAAGAGGAGACCTGGCTGGTGACAGTGCGTTGGTTTGGAGGCAGCACTAAGGAGCAAGCGGAAGAGCATCCCTACTCTGGTGAGTTGGCAGAGGACACTAGAGAAGACTTTTCTGCGGGAAATTGTTCACTCAGGCTCTGGTGCTCAGGGAGCAGGAGAAGGTGGGCTCAGCTTCAGAAAAAAATGAAAATGTAAGTGTGGCTGCAGGATGCAAGAAAAAAGACATTCAAAGCCAGGTCGGAGTGACACAGCGTAGTGGCCTGCAGAGGGAGGAGGCTGAATAATCCGCTAATGAGGCTTCCAAGCACCATGAGTTGTGGCTCATTAAAGGGTTGGTAGGGCTTCGTGGTTGAATTCCCTGGGCACTAAGGATTTTTCTGTCTGTATGGTATCAGATTTCTAACATGTAACACATTGAAGGTTATTAAGCCCTCAGGTAAACAAGCTTACAGAAGCTTATTCATTAACATTGGAAACTGTGTCTTCCCAATGCACCTTCTTACACGGATGAAATCAGATTCAAATAAATATCAAGGGTAGCCTTGAAGTAGAAAGTGAGAAGGGGCAACCAGGGGTACCAGGGGTACCTGTGAGAGGGTACTTCCTCTCTTCCATTCCGTGGAACAGGGAAGTTTACAGACAGGGGATATAGAAGGGGACCTGAGTGTCTTTTCTTAATACCAGTCAATGCTAAAAATAGGAAAAGTGCCACGGAACCCCCTCCAACACACACACACACACACACACACACACACACACACACAGATAGGGCCCAGAAGACAGATACAATGTGCAAATCTGGGGATGGTTCTCAATAAAGAATATATTTATTTATTCTACAAACCTAACTCTTATTTTAAAAGCAAGCTGCAAATGTTTGCCCCTGCTTCTGAGAGAGCTGCACTTTTGTGGATTTGAATCATTCTAGCATTATTTCTGGTTACTCCTATGAAATAATTTCTAACACTGGCGTACACAGACTTTAAGCTGAGGGCGAGAGCGCACGCGCACACACACACACACACGCACGAACACACACACACACACACACACACCCCTCGTGCACATTGAAGAAATGACTCACTTAATTTGCTGCTGCCTGCCACGATTGGGTTTTGATTTTACCTGTTCAAATACAAAGTTTCCTATTAGATTAACTACAGGAAAGAAGAACTCAAGAGCATTAATCCTTATTTTGTTCATGTCTTTAGGGCATCTAAGAGGTTTTAACCTGTGCATCTTAAGAAGCCACTCTCTGGACCACCGACTGCTTGCTCCATTATCTTCCATAAAACGATAACATTTCTTGCCACTTTGGGAGCCAATTAATGGAAACCCCTCGTAGAATAAACACGGTTAAGCCTTGCATCTCAGCTACCTGCAGAACCGTACTTTCGGGCTTTTTCTCAGCTCACAGTAGCGTGGCACAACAGCACTCTGGAACTGCAGAGACCCCTCAGCCCCTCCTTTGAAAGATGAGAAAAAGCGAAGAGGCAGAAGACCAGATGGTTAACCTGCCCAAGGTCACTCACTCTGAGCTGTGGGTCGGCTGGCTCGCCCTTACCCCTGGCAATCCGTGCACCACCCCAGCTCCCCCAAACAGTCCCTCCGGGCGTCGGTTGGTTCGCCAGCATGCAGCCCCCGCGAAAATGCAACGCCAGTTGCGCTCTGTGCCCAACTTTGTCCCTTCGCGTCACATGCAGTTAACCCTCTCGCCCGCAGCATGTCACATGGGCCACGCGCAGCTCTCTCTCCCCCACGCCTATCTCCTCAGCGGCTGCCCCAAGGTCACCGGCCGTCCCAGGGAGCTCCCGCTGCCCAGCCCCAGAGGAGGCCCGGCCGAGGGGGTCCACTGCGCGGCACTCACCGGCGCGGGGGGCGGGCGCGCCGCGGCTGCACATGTCCTCGCCGGCGCGGCTGGGTGCGGCGGCCGCTGGCGCTGGCTGAGCGGGGCACCCGGCTGCGGGCCCGCGCCGCGGGGAGCGCCGTCCAATCAGCGCGCGCCTGCCGCCTGGCCCGGCGCGCGGCCCGGCAGGGTTCGCGGCTCCCGGGGGGCGCGAGCCGCCGCGCGCCGCCCGAGCCGCTTCCGGGCGCGTTGCCTGGACGCGGTTGCCGTGGCAGCCCGAGCTGGAGGCTTTCCCCGCGCGCCCGCGCCCAGCCTGGCGGCGCCGCCCCTCCTCCCTCCTCGTTCCCACACCCAAAATAGCCTCTGCTCGTCGCTGCTGTTTCCCACAGAGCTCGCGTCCAAGCGCCTCAGAGTTGGCGGGCGGGGATTTCGCTCATTGGAAAATAAATCCTGTTGTAGGGCGGGTTGACTTGGAGAGGTGTTGAAATGGTGCCTGATGAAGATCATAGCCATGGTGGTGGCATTGTAATTCTCTTCAGAGTCCCAATAGACCTTATTTACTAAACCGTTTTCCCACAAAAACAGTTCTCTGCCCCGCCCCACCCCAAATTGGAAAGAAGGTGTTTGATTAGGCCACGGTGACGCCCCTCCTGTGTAGGGGAACAAACCCTTCGGGGCTACGAAGTGTCATTTACTGAATCGCCTTGACACCTGCAGCTGGGACCCAGGATCGTGTCTCATCGCAGCAGACACGACGCGAGGAAGAACCGCGGACACCCCTCCTCTTCCCAGCCCTCTCTTCTCCCATCTGCTTCATACCCCCCACCCCCCAGAGCGTCCTGGCTCTTTCCACCTTCCTCTCGATTTTGGATTCTCATCAGGACGCACAAGCCCGTTCACTCATAACTGTGTTTCCTCTCGGTGGGAGGGATTTCAGCGGAGTTGCGGGGCTGGGGGACCTGACCTTTGCCCGCCTCGCCTGGTCTGTTTCACGCCTCCTTCGCAGACGCTGGTACTTACCCAGCACCGGGGTTCCTGTCTGTCTCCCCCTAGCCTGAGCCCTTCCAACCCAGGGGAAGAAGCCCGACATGGTAGAAGAGCCCGAACTGTGGAGTCGTTTTAGAATCCTCGCTCCGGCAGGATTATTCTTTAGGGGTTGTTAGTATTAAGGACTGTTATTTGTGTGTGATCTTGGGTATTCAGAGACGTTTCCTCACCTATAAAACGGGCTAATATCCTCCACAAAGCGCTAATGCATCTGTAACATTCATTCAACCAACCGTATCTATTGGATGCCTGCCAAGTGCTAGAAACTATGCTCAGTTCTGGGACACAATGGTGAAGACGAAAAAAAGAGACATCACCTTCTGCTGTGACAGAGCTTAGAGCCTGACGAGTCATCGAATGATCACGGACACAAGTAACACTGCCGTTGTGACCAGGAGAGTCATGGACTTGAGTCTTGTGATGTCTAGATCTGATCTAACAGCATCTCTTGAGTGCTGCAAAAGCTCAATGACTATTCTTTCCTTTCTCAGTGAGATTCCCACTGCCTGGTGCATGGTACGTACTAGGTAAATACATATTGAATTAGATCCTATGTCGTGGTGATGACACTGTCATTCAGTTTCCCAGTGACTTTCTGGCCGTAACTTGCCACAGCGTGTGGAAAGGCACGCATATGTTAGCAGAAAGTACCCATTCAAACCTCTAGTCCATCACCAAGAATCAAAAAAAAGGTTCAAAATGTTTCTTGTCTGTCTCCATCGGGGTGCCGTTCAGTGCATATGGAGAGCATCTCAGATGGACACATGACATCCCCTCCGTCTTATTTCCCCCTCTTATTACTCTACTCTTTCCCTGCCCACCCCAATACTGCCCCTGCCCTCTCTACTATTTGCGGTTCCAGAGCTTCAAGACACCCATTCCTGGCTTCCTAGGAGAATGATAGTGGATCCTAATATTCCTCAGAATGGAGCACCTATAAAACAGGAAGTGGGCCGGGCGCAGTGGGTCACACCTGTAATCCCAGCATTTTGGGAGGCTGAGGCGAGTGGATCACCACGTCAGGAGTTCAAAACCAGCCTGGCCAACATGGTGAAACCTGTCTTTATTAAAAATGCAAAAGTTAGCTGGGCATGGTAGCGCACACCTGTAGTTCCAGCTACTCTGGAGACTGAGACATGAGAATCGCTCAAACCTGGGAGGCAGACAGTGTAGTGGGTCTAGGTCAAATCACTACACGCCAGCCTGGGCAACAGAGGGAGACTCTGTCTCAAAAATAAAACAAAATGTTTCATCAAATAAGAGAAATCTTACATTGAACAAAGGTGGGGTTCAGACCTTGGGACATTATTCTGTGAATAACCAACTAAAAATTTGGGTTAATAACCAGTTAACACAATATGTTACTCTATGGCTCTTCTTTGTTGGTTTTCTTTGTTGAAAATAGTAATATAGAATTAAGAAAATTCCCTTTTCCCTCTTTTATTAACAGAAATTATAGATTTTTCATATGTTTTGAATAAACTACAGTTGGCTTTGTTCTTGCTAATAATTTTTCTTCATGCATAGGCTCATTCTCTCAAATATTATGTTTTGCTTATGAATTTATTGGTGGCTAATCCATCTCACAAAAAGGTTTTCTTTTTTTACTTTTTCTTTTTTTTTTTTGAGACAGTCTCACTCTGTCACCCAGACTGGAGTGCACTGGCACGATCTCAGCTCAACACGACTTCCGCCCCCTGGGTTCAAGTGCCTCTCTTGCCTCAGCCTCCTGAATAGCTGGGATTACAGGCATGCGCCACCATGCCCGGCTAATTTTGTATTTTTAGTAGAGATGGGGTTTTGCTATGTTGTCCAGGCTGGTTGCAAACTCCCGACCTCATAATCTGCCCACCTCAGCCTCCCAAAGTGCTGGGATTATAGGCGTGAGCCACCACACTTGGCCAATAATTTTTTTAAAGTAGCTACAACTGAGGCACAACCAGCAGAGAAAGCACAAAACATTGGGAAGATCCTTTTAGTAATGTTTATGTCTTAACTTAGATAATTGCAGGTGTACATAGCAGGGCAAGTTCAGCCTCCAGGTGTATTTACATAGCATACAACTGAGCCCTCAACCTAACACTTTCAAGAATGAAATTTGAAATAAAGAAGTCTTTGTACGAAGAGTTTGTGGCCAGAAATCCTAAAATAGCCTCATAATGAAACTGATTTATCCAAAACCCAGTTCAGAAGCAAGAAAAGCATTATGGAAAATTCTATTGCACATTGATTTTGAAAAAAAAAAATTTCTTTCCAACAGTTCTAAGAAAATAGGCCAAAATATTTATGTATAGTCTTTAGGCTATTCCGCAGTTTGATACCACTCCGGCTTAGTTCAATCTAGTTCCACAAACATTCACAGGCTACCTTATATTAGCCAGTCATGACACCACAGTTTAAACAATGAAAACTCACATAAGCTGACACTCTTGTTTTGGCTTCTTTGCCAAGTAGTACATTACTGGACGTTTATTCTCACATGTAGAATTAAAAGACAACTTGAACTTCTGCTCAACAACGAAACGGAAATGACAATACCCATCACACGAGGTTGTGGTATAGAGTGCCATGGCAAGTCATATTGAAGCCAGGCAAAGAAGATTAGGAATATTCACCCTGTCCTTATTGAAAATTTTCATATTAATTTTTTTTTTTTTTAAGACAGAGTCTCTCTCTGTCGCCCAGGCTGGAGTGCAGTGGCATGATCTTGGCCCACTGCAACCTTCGTCTTCCGAGTTCAAGCAAATCTCCTGCCTCAGCCTCCTGAGTAGCTGGGATTGCAGGCATGTGCCACCACACCTGGCTAATTTTTGTATTTTTTAATAGAGACAGGGTTTCACCACATTGGTCAGGCTGGTCTTGAACTCCTGACTTCGTGATCTGCCTGCCTTAGCCTCCCAAAGTGCTGGGATTACAGGCATCAGCCACCATGCCCGGACCAATTTCGATTTTTTAAGCATTGCATTATAATAGTATTTATCTCCGTCACTGAGTTTGCCTTAGATATTGCACCTTAAGTTTTGCCTCACTCACCTCCCCTTGTCCCTGGCACTGGTGCAGTCATAGCCAATGTTTATGCCAAGCCCTGTGCTAAATGCTTACTTATAGTATTTTATTTCTTCCTTGCAACAGCTTATGAATAAAGTAAGGCTTAGAAGTATTATGTAACTTGTGCAAGGTCCCAAAGCTATTAAGTTCTAGAGCTAGAATTTGAACTTGGGCTCCTTTGATGTCACAGCTGTGCCCTCAACGTAACACTTTCAAGAATGAAATTTGAAATAAAGAAGTCTTTGTACAAAGAGTGCTAAATTGCTGCATGAAAACCAAATGATACTAAGGATGAAAAATGCATTACAAACTTCAGTAGGTAAAGTGTATGGCACAGTGAGAACTAAATGTTGTTTTTGTTCCCCTGTCTTCCCCAAGGACAGCACATATCAAAGAATGTGAATAGTAACTTATAAAAAATTATTTTGAGGAAGCAAATTAATTTTAACATTACCTCTGATTTCTTTTTTTTTTCTGCATTTTTTTAATTGCATTTTAGGTTTTGGGGTACATGTGAAGAACATGCAAGATTGTTGCATAGGTACATACATGGCAGTGTGATGTACTGCCTTCCCATCCGGCATTTCTCCCCATGCTCTCTCTCCAACTCCCCACCCCCTGCTGTCCCTCCCCTATTTCCCCCCTACAGACCCCAGTCTGTGATGCTCCCCTCCCTGTGTCCATGTGTTCTCGTTGTTCAACACCCACCTATGAGTGAGAACACGCGGTATTTGATTTTCTGTTCTACCTCTGATTTCTTGCTGGTGCAGACCTCATCTCAGGTCTGCACCAGCAAAGGAGTGAAGTTTGTGTACTTACCCAGATAAATTCAATCAAAGAATTGTTAGTTTAAAATATACAGAGTCAAACATATTTTGGGATTTGAGCTTCTTTTTTTTTTTTTNTTTTTGAGACTGAGTCAGTTGTCGGCACTGGAGTACAGTGGCGTGATCTCGGCTCAGTGCAACCTCTGTCTCCCAGGTTCAAGCAATTCTCCTGCCTCAGCCTCCTCAGTAGCTGGAAGTTGAAGGCACTCGCCACTAGGCCCGGCTAATTTTTGTATTTTTAGCAGAGACGGGTTTCGCTATGTTAGCCAGACTGGTCTTGAACTCCTGACCTCGTAATTCACCCACCTCGGCCTCCCAAAGTGCCGGGATTATGGGTGTCAACCATCACACCCAGCCTGAGCATCTTAAATAATAAAACTGAAGCAAATGCTTTATGAGTACATGCCTGCCAGGAAAAGGCATATAGAGTGATGCAGTTTTTAAAAATTGTAATTAATACACAATACAAATCCTGTACTTAGAGTAAAATAAAATTAAAATGAGAGAAAAAAGAAAAATAATAAAGTAAAATAAATTAATATTATGCAGTTGCTGTTAAAGAGATAAATAGTATAATTGTCTTTTGTTTCCTCTCCTACATTTGAATACATGTAAGTCGTTTTCATGCACACACATAGGTTTCCCAAGGCAAGTGAATGGGTTGCAGAATTCTCTACCAGGCACTGGAGCCCCACATAGTCATGCAGTAGGTTGTCACTGTAGACTCAGGAAATAGCTTTTTCTTTCCTTGGGAAACATAAATAATAAAATTGACGTTTTCTTTTCTTCCCTTAAGGACATTCATGCTTTAAAGGTGGTGGAAACTATCTGGGTGTACTTGGCAAGTTATTTAAACTCTCTTTGACTGTCTTTGGTGATGATGCACCCCAAGGTAATATCAAAGGAACCATGGCAGATGCCTATAATCCCCACTACTGGGGAGGTTGAGGTCAGAGCATCACTTGAGCCCAGGAATTCGAGACCACCCTGGGCAACATAGTAAGATTCTGTCTCAGAAAAAAAAAAAAAAAAAAAGTCCAGGAGTGATGGCTCTCGCCTATAATCTCAGCACTTTGGGAGGCCGAGGCGGGTCAATCACAAGGTCAGGAGATTGAGATCATCCTGGCTAACAAGGTGAAACTCCATCTCTACTAAAAATACAAAAAAATTAGCCAGGCATGGTTGCACACACCTTTAGTCTCAGCTACTCATGAGGCTGAGGCAGGAGAATCACTTGAACCTGGGAGGCAAAGGTTGCAGGCAGCAGAGATCATGCCCCTGTGCTCCAGTCTGGTGACAGAGCGAGACACTGACTCAAAAAAAAAAAAAAAAAAAAAAAAAAAAAAAAAAAAAAAAAAAAATAAATAAAAAAAAAAAAAAAAAAAAAAAAAAAAAAAAAAAAAAAAAAAAAAAAAAAAAAGATAATAGCAAAGGGAATTCTTAGGACTATGACAAAAGAAAAACCCAGCTGGATGCAGAGGCTCACGCCTATAATACCTGCACTTTGGGAGGCTGAGGCGGGCAGATCACCTGAGGTCAGGGGTTTGAAACCAGCCTGACCAACATGGAGAAACCCTGTCTCTACTAAAAATACAAAATTAGCTGGATATGGTGGTGCATAGCTGTAATCTCAGCTACTTAGGAGGCTGAGGCAGGAGGATCACTTGAACCTGGGAGATGGATTTTGCAGAGAGTCAAGATAGCGCTTTTGCACTCCAGCCTGGGCAAAAAGTATGAAACTCCATCTCAAAAAAAAAAAAAAAAACATTTTTTTCTTTTTTAATATTGTCTCCCAGGACTCAGTCAGAAGAATAAAGATTTAATTAATACTGGTTCAACTGTTATGTCTTACACAGGGAGACAGAATTTGTTAGTCTGGTTAACTCATTCCACACAATATTACTGCTATTGCTTGGCTTGGTTAGAACAATTCTTAAGATTCCTTCTGGTCCCAGACACACTCCAAACTCATCTCTTTTCCTCACATGTAGTTTTCAATATCATAGTCAAAGGTACATGCAGTTCCTAATCTCCTGCATCATTTTGGGGTGTACCTAATACAAATTCCAAGGTCTCTCTTCTAAAGCAATGAGTGACATTGTCACAGTATGGTTTCTGCTTTACGTTTATCTGAATCCTTCCTGCCCCACTGAAATGACTGAACCAAATTAGGTACCAAATGAAGCCCTTAAAAAGGTAAATAGGTCTGTGCATTTGGTGCCACCGGAATGGTGGAAGTGGCATCACTGTCCCATCCTCTCCATCCCCTGCTGCTTGAAATCATTCTTTCTCCCACCGGAAATCTCTGAGGATAAACGTGGCTGGCAATGGCTGACGAGTCCATGACCCCCACCACCAGACAATTATCTGGCCCTTGCTTTCAGCTCTTTGGTCTATTGTTATTTTTTATTGTTTAGGTTTATTCTCATTATTTTATAGATGATAAAGTAAAATTTCAAAGCCTCCCCAGAACAAAGAACACTGACACCTCCCAAGTCCTACTACCTGGCCTGAACTCAACCCTCTAGGATTCTTCATCTGTCTGCCCTGTTCTCAGCATCAGGAGTGAACCTATTTCTAACTAGGACTTCAGCCTACATCTCTTACATCAGAAATTTGGGCTTAAATTTCCCTGGCTTATTTTATCCCAAATCCAGTCAGAAAAGTGAAAGTCTAATTAATACTAATTCAACTATTTTATTTTACACATGAAGACAACATTTTCTAATTACAGTCCTTAAAACTCAAAACATTCTCTTCAAAACAAGTCTCAATGATACATGCAAAGTTATTGCTAATTCATTGTAAGTTTAAAGCCCAAATATTCCTAATACTAACTTTAACATAATCACTTTGACTCTTGTTTTTCCAAGAAAGAGTTAGCCCTTTTTCTAAGGGGAGATAATAATGGTATGTGTAGGAACATTTCCACAGGAGGTATCAGCTTTCCTTTTATTAATTTTAGAAGAGGGACAATTCTAAGTAAAGCTTTAAAAAATCTTCAGCATAGGTACTTTTTATAGGCAATACTGAAAGACAGGATGACCAATAAGGGTGCTCAGAGTAAAACCCTTAAAGTTGCACAAATTGTGGAAGAAAAGTTCTTAAAATGGAAGGACATGAGTATCTAGATTGAACAGGACTACCAAGAACCTGGCAAAGTAAATTTTAAAAAGATCCGTACCAAGACAACTGATTTTGAAATTTCAGAACACAAAAGATAAAATGCAAATCCAAAATTTTATAGACAATAAACATCACATACAAAGAATTAGGAGTCCAGATAACATCAGTCTTCCCAATATTAGAAGTTGAAGAAAGAACAGTACCTTTAAAATCCTGAGAGAAACTTATTTCCATTCCAGAATTCTACACCCAGCTAAACTATCCATCAAGACTGAGAGCAGAGGGCCGGGTGTGGTGGCTCACACCTGTAATCCAAGCACTTTGGAGGCCAAGGCGGGCGGATCACC
>NW_016107389.1:6594562-6625709 GCF_001604975.1 Cebus imitator | reverse complement strand
A
This sequence comes from Cebus imitator, assembly GCF_001604975.1. NCBI lineage: Eukaryota > Metazoa > Chordata > Mammalia > Primates > Cebidae > Cebus > Cebus imitator. The sequence goes on along the minus strand of NW_016107389.1, from coordinate 6,625,708 downwards.
AAAAAAAAAAAAAAAAAAAAAAAAAAAAAAAAAAAAAAAAAAAAAAAAAAAAAAAAAAAAAAAAAAAAAAAAAAAAAAAAAAAAAAAAAGATAATAGCAAAGCGAATTCTCAGTACTACGACAAAAGAAAGCCCCAAGAGTGATTTCCAGGAGGTCTGATGGAGAACAATCACTGCAGTCTGGATTAAGTAGAGCACTCATCTGAGAAGGAATTAATAATCACAATATATAAGGAATGCAACCAAGTCTATAGGAAAAATATCTAATAATCTGATTTAAAATGGAAAAAGATCTCAATAGAAATATCTCAAAAGAAGACATACAAATGGCAAACAGGTATATGAAAAGGTACTCAACATCACTGATCATCAGAGAAATGCAAATCAAAACTACAGTGAGATATTATCTCACCCTAGTTAAAATGGCTTTTATCCAAAAGATAGGCAATAACAAATGCTGGCAAAAATGTAGAGAAAAGGGAACCCCTGTACACTGTAGGTCTGTTGGTGGAAATGTAAATTAGCACAGTCACCATGGAGAACAGTTTGGAGGTTCTTCAAAAAACTAAAACTAGAGCTATCATATGACCCAGCAATTTCACTGCCAGATATATACCCAAAAGAAATCAGTATATCGAAGAGATATCTGCACACCTATGTTTATTACAGCACTATTCACAATAACCAAACTTTGGAAGCAACCTAAGTGTATGTCAACAGATGAATGGATAAAGAAAATACGGTACCTATCCACAGTGGAATACTATTTGGCCATAAAAAAGAATGTGAAGCTGTCATTTGCAACAACAGGGATGGAACTAGAGGTCATTACGTTAAGTGAAATAAACCAGGTACAGAAAGACAAACGTTGCATGTTCTTACTAATTTGTGGGAGCTAAAAATTAAAACAATTGAACTCATGGAGATAGAAAGTAGAATGGCCGTTACCAGATGCTGCGAAGGAGAGTGAGGGTTGGGAGGCAGAGTGGATGATTAATGAGTATTAAAAAAACAAAAAGAATGAACAAGATATAGTATTTGATAGCACAATGGGGTAACTTTTGCTATCAAAAAGTCAATAATAATTTAATTGTACATTTAAAAGTAGATAAAAGAAGCCAGGCATGGTGGCTTACGCCTGTAATAGCAGCATTTTCGGAGGCTGAGACAGACAGATCATTTGAGGTCAGGTGTTCCAGACCAGCATGGCCAACATGGCAAAGCCCTATCTCTAATAAAAATACAAAAATTAGCCAGGCATGGGGGCATGCACCTGTAATCCCAGCTGCTCAGGAGGCTGAGGCAGGAGAATCGCTTGAACCCAGGAAGCAGAGGCTGCAGTGAGCCGAGATCACACCACTGCACTCCAACCTGGGCGACAGAACAAGACTCTATCTCAAAAAGAAAAAAAAAAAAAAAAAAACTAAAAGAGTATAATTGGATTATTTGTAACATAAGGAATAAATGCCTGAGATGACTGATATCCCATTTACCCTGATGTAATTATTATGCATTGCATGCCTGTAATAAAATATCTCATGTAACCCAAAAATATATACACCTATTCTGTACTCAGAAAAATGTTAAAAAAAACAAGACGAGCAGTACAGGGAGGTCACTCACAAGCAAATGGAAGAAAGAAAGAGAGAGAAACAGATTGTCTGATATGTTTGATCATAGCAAGAGGAATTATAGTTCCGTCAGAAAACTTACAGATGAACTAGTGATATGTGCATAAAAAACTACTAGCTGGCCCGGCAGTGTCTCACACGGGTAATCCTAGCACTTTGGGAGCCCAAGGTGGGCAGATCACCTGAGGTCAGGTGTTTGAGACCAGACTGATCAATATGATGAAACCCCATCTCTACTAAAAATACAAAAAATTAGCTGCACATGGTGGCGGGCGCCTGCGATCCCAGCTACTCAGGAGTCTGAGGCAGGAGACTGTTTGAACCTGGGAGGCAGAGGCTGCAGGGAGCAGAGATCACCCCACTGCACTCCAGCCCAGTGACAGCGTGAGATTCTGTCTCAAAACAAACAAACAAACAATTAACAGCCAAAATAAGGCAATGCTTAATGCTAAGACTTAAAAGAAATGTGTCCAATCACACTTGATTCAGCTGTGGGCAATAGTCATAATGTAAATATGTTACTGAGTGTTGGTTTAGTCAAAGATTGCTATGTCACTCTATTGAGAAGGTTAGGGGAGAAGTGTATGTGGCAGAGGTATGTTGAGGCATGCTGGAGAACTGCATCCTGACCTTCCTTAATAGGAAGTGACTAGATAATGTCTAACAGCGAAAGATGAAGAAATATCAGTATAAGCATGTTTGACTTTCTAAACTAAGTACATGTATTTCTTAGAGGCAAAATAATTTTTTTAAATCCAGAGTTAAGAGAAATAAATTATACAATATTTTTAAAGTACATGTACCTGTTATTTTGAAATTCCTCTGGTTATTTATTTAAGAGTCTTACTGCCTTTCTTCCCAGCTCATAATTTCCGTATTTCTAATCTGGGGACATTCAAAAAGTGTGACTAGCCAACTACAATTCTTCCATTTTAGAATTGCACTATAAAACCTTTTTTAGAGGATTTAAGACATTAATTTAAAAACTAATTGCGTTTAAAAGAACATAAACCTATTGACTGCATAGCAAATTGTTCCATATATATATATATATAAATATATATACACATATATATATAAATATATATACACACATATATATAAAAATATATACACAAACATATATATATATATATAAAAATATATACATATATATATATATTTTTTGAGACGTTTCACTCTTGTGGCCCAGGCTGGAGGGCAATGGCAGATCTCAGCTCACCGCAACCTCCTCCTCATGGTTCAAATGATTCTTCTGCCTCAGCTTCCCAAGTAGGTGGAATCACAGGCATGCACCACCACTCCTGGCTAATTTTGTATTTTCAGTAGAGGCGGAGTTTCACCATGTTGGTCAGGATAGTCTTGAACTCCTGACCTCAGGTGATCCACCCTCCTTGGCCTCCCAAAGTGCTGGGACTACAGGCATGAGCCATTGCTCTGGCCCCAAATATATTTTAATAACTTTCTGACCAAACAAAATCAGGAGATGATTTTTCAGTTCAGTTGAGCCCATTAAAAATACAATAGTCAGCTGGCTGCAGTGGTTCATGCCTGTAATCGCAACAGGAGGCCAAGATGGGAAGATCGCATAAGGCCAGGAGCTCAAGACCACCCTGGGTAGCATAGTGAGATCCCCATCTCTACAAAATAAAATAAGCAGCCAGGCATGGTGATGCAGGCCTGTAGTCCCAGCTACTCGGGAGGCTGAGGCAGGAGGATCAATGAGGCCTGGGAGGTTGAAGCTTCAGTGAGCTATGATCATGTCACTTTACTCCATATGGGCAACAGAGTGAGATCCTGTCTCAAAAACAAACAAGCAAATAAAAGAATAGACAAGGCAAAGCCTACTTTACTAATGCAAAAATATTTTCCAGAAAGAGTATTCATTTAAAGTACAGTTCTTCTGTGGGTGTAATAATAATACTACTTTAAAGCAACAAAAAAGAAAAAAAAAACTATTTTAGCAATTTTAAAATAAGGCTTATGAATAACAAAAAATCAGAAGCCTTTTTCCATAACTCAGATAATTAAAATAATTACCTGCTGAACACATATTACATGAATTATAACGAAAAAGAAGGACTCCAAGATTCAGAGTCAAAGACTTGCTTTCAAATTCTGGATTCATCTCTCACCAACTGGATGATTTTGGGTAAGTCATTTTATTTGTTTGAGCCTCAGTTTCTTCATCCATCAAACACCTAGACTGTATCAGGCACTATTTTAGGCACAGGGTCAGAGTAGTCATCCTGTGGTCTATGCTCTGATGGAGCTTACATTCTAAGTGGAAAAATTATCCCAATGCTTTGGGAGGTCGAGGCAGGAGGATATCTTAAGTCCAGGTGTTTGAGACCAGCCTGGTCAACATAGTGAGACCCTCATCTCTATAAAATAAAATAAAGTAGAGAAAGAGGGGAATATCAGAGGACAATGTAGGTTGAAGTTTGAAAGCTGCAGTAAAAAGTTTTGGTTGTATTTGAGATAAGCCACAGGAGTGACTGATCTGATTTACTCTGGTGGCTGTTTTGAGAATGAATTACTTGGGCACAAGAGAGAAACAGAAAGTAGAGAAGCCAGTTTTAAGGTTATTGTAGTAGTAAGGTACTATGGTGGCTTGGATTACAATGAGTGCAGAGGAAATAGAGACAGACACAAGTGCTGGATGTGGTGGCTCATGCCTGTACTCCTAGCACTTTGGGAGGCTGAGGCGGGCGGATCACCTGAGGTCAGGAGTTCAAGACCAGCCTGACCAATATGGTGAAACCCCGACTTAACAGAAAAAAAAAAGAGATAGACACAAGTATATTGACTTTGGCTAGAATCTAGAGTTAAGTGAACTTGTGATGCATTAGTCAGGAAAAGAGGAAAGAGAATTCAAGAATTTTGTTTGGCTTATTTTTCTATAACATAAGCAAATAGATAAATGATGATGCCATTTATAAAATGGAGAACTCTGTGGGAAGAACGGGTTCAATGTAGGATATCGAGAGCTTAGATTTGGACTTGTGAAATACAGAATGCCTACCAACCTCTAGGAAAAAACATCAAGACGGCAGCTGAAGCTACGAGTCTGAAGTTTTGGGGAGAATTTGACCAGATGCTACCCTCTGATTAGCATTCGTATAAGGGAGATACCTAAGGCCACGGGACTGGATGAGATCATCCAGGGAAGATGTGCACATGGGGATATGTATGGGGCTCAGAATGAAGCCCTGGGCCAGAGAAGGAAGAACCAGATGCTAGAAATCAAGAACCAAGAACCAAAAAAGGAGACTGAGGAGAAAGAGCCTTGATAGTTGAAAGTAAACGAGGAGGGTGTGGTAACACAGAGGCCAAAAGAAGAGTTTCAAGGAGGGTATGAACCTGTTGGTCAGCTGGGCCAAAGGCTGCTGAAATGTTCCAGAAGGTATGGCCCAAGAAGTGAGCGACAAACGTGGCAACAAGGAGGTCACTGGTGACCTTAATGAGGGCAGTTTGGGTGCAGTGGTGGGTGGGGACAGAATCTCTACTGGAGTGGGCTAAGGAAAAGATGGGAGGTAAAGGAGAATGTAGCGACCATAGGCAATGCTTTCAACAAGTTCCGTCGTGAAAAGGAGCAGACAAATAGGAAGGTAGCCAGAAAGAAATGATGCGGGGTCAAGAGAAGTTGTTTTGTCTTTCTGTTTTGTTTTGCTTTTTGTTCTTTTGACACGGAGTCTCACTCTGTCACCCAAGTTAGAGTGCAATGGCGCGATCTTGGTCACTGCAACCTCTGCCTCCCAGGTTCTAGCGATTCTCCTGCCTCAGCCTCCTGAGTAGCTAGGATTACAGCCATGTGCCACCACGCCTGGCTAATTTTTTGTATTTTTAGTAGAGACGGGGTTTCACCATGTTGGTCAGGGTGTTCTTGAACTCCTGACCTCAGGATCCACCTGCCTCGGCCTCCCAAAGTGCTGGGATTACAGGCATGAGCCACCACACCCAGCCGTTTTTGTTTTTGAAAAATGGAAAAGGTTAGAGTAGGTTTCCTTTCAGATAGGAATGATCCAGTAAAGGAATAGAAGTCAGTGATGTAAGAGAGAGGTGGTAATAGTTATAAACCATGTTTTAAAAATCCTGACAGGTGAGTAATGAATACAAGTCTCTTACATTACATGAGAAACTTTCAGCATGAGGTCTCCTCAATTGTGAATAGTTCTATGAAAATTTCTGGTACTTTGTTAGCTTCTCATTCCTTATTTCCAAGTATTTAACCTTGAGTTTATGCGTATCCATTTTATTGCTTCGTACGAGTTTATGTTTCTCCCTAGTTCCTTTTTGTCACATCTAGTAAGTCTGTGTCCACACGAGACATTATTGTGCTGTGATTTAGAGGTCAAGTCTTGGAGTCATATTGGCTTGGATTAAATCTCAGCTCAGCCGAGTAGTAACTGTGGCCTTGGGAAAAGTTAACTAAAATCTCTGAGCTGCAGTGTCTTCTCTATCAAAAGTTAATAATAATACCTGTTTCATTAGGTTGTTGTGAAGATTGAAAAGGAAAATACATACAAAGTATCTGATATGTAGTAAGCATTCCATAAATAACAGCTGTTACTTTCATTATTACCATTAATCCATAGGCAAATAAAAAAACAAAATGAAAAAATATTCACATAGTTAAGAAATTTACCATTTAAGAGTTAATAAATTAACTTAATTCAATAAATGACAGAAATTTCTCATGAAGCAACCAAGTAATCTTTAACTTTGCTTTCATGCAGACTTCATTTAACTATGCTTTAAATGCTTTGAAACTAGACAGAGGTGTCACTGAATTGAACACTTTATTTTCAATTTTTTTAGAGACAGGGTCTCACTCTGTCACCCAGGCTGGGGTGCAGTGCCTGATCATAGCTCACTGCAGTCTCAAACTCCTGCGCTCAACTGGTAACCCAACCTCAGGGGTACTAGAAGCTGGTACTACAAGGGTGTGCCACCATGCCTGGCTAATTATTTTTATTTTGTGTACAGACAGGGTCTCACTATGTTGGCCAGGCTAATCTTGAACTCCTGGGCTCAAAGAATCCTCCTGCCTCAGCCTCCCAAAATGCTGGGATTACAAACATGAGCCACTGTGCCTGGCCCACTTAAAAACACTTTAAAATGTTTAATTTTATATGTGTGAAATTTCACCTCAATTTTAAAAAACACAATGAGCACCTTTTATGTGCCTTAGTTTGTTTAAAAGATATAGCCACAATGAATCTTCTTTTCCTTTCCTGGTCAAAAACATCAAATTAAAGTGGATATAGGCCAGGCGCAGTGGTTCACGCCTGTAATCCCAGCACTTTGGGAGGCCAAGGAAGACGGATCACAAGGTGAGGCATTCAAGACCAGCCAGACCAACATGATGAAACCCCATCTCTACTAAAAATACAAAAATTAGCTGGGCATGGTGGCACATGCCTGTAATCCCAGCTACTTGGGAGGCTGAGGCAGGAGAATCACTTGAACCTGGGAGGTAGAGATTGCAGTGAACTGAAATGGTGCTAATGCACTCCAGTCTGGGCAACACAGAGAGATGCTGTCTTCACAAATAAAAAGAAAGAAAAATAAACTGGTTATAAATAGGTGACAGATGATAGATAGATAGACAGACAGACAGACAGACAGACAGACAGACAGATAGATGATAGATAAAGTTTAAGGGTTTAATCTATTCCCCAAAGATAAGAGCTTTAAAACCTCAATACTTTTTCCCAAGCAGGACCAGGGACTCCAGGTATAGACCAGCAATAAATACAAAGTATAGCCGGGCTGCAACAGGAAAGCAGGGAACAGTTACAAGTAAGGGTTTAGGCTGACATTTTAGACAAAACAGCAGAAATTCAGCAGAGGCTCCTGTGAGGAAGGCAGACTTGTGGAGTCTTAAGCAGCACCAGGGAGAGCTCCCAGCCTGTAGTACATACGCTCCTGCCATACGCTAAGAAGCTGCCCATTTTCGTCCAGGAGCTAAGGTCTTCCCCAGGTGGTCCTGCTTTTAAAGTCAGGCCAACATGGACTTAAGGACCTTTCTGACCTCCAGTGATGAGGTCCACATCTACTCCCACACAAGAATCTTTGGTCAAGCTCTCAGGGATCTGCCTTTCCACTGAGCTCCAATTCTACCTAGAACATTGCTCCTTGAAGGGTGGTCTGTGCACAAGGAGCACGAGCCCCTCTCCTGTGTTAGGAATGCAGAGTTCACGGGTCCCAATCCAGGTCTATAAAATCAGAATCTGCATTTTAACAAGATCTCCTGCTGATTCATATGCACATTTAAGCCTGAGACTACTGGCCTAGAGAATGTGACCCCACTGGAAATTGGCAGAGCATGTTTTTCAAGAGCCTTCCTTGGCTTCTTCACCGGATAAATGATCCTGGTGGTAGCAACCCAGTCATTAAAATCACTGGGATTATGCAATAAATCACATCAAGCACTGGGAAGAAATGTGATAAAAATGAAGAAACACAAGGAAAAACTCTCTCTAGACTGATAGTTGGTATGCAACAACACGCAACTGGTATTTGGTATAAAATGTGTTTGTTTTTCCATTAAACTCAGCTGTCCAAATTTTAAAGAGCCTCCAAAAATATCAGTTGCTATTTAGCTTCCCATGGTTAAGAGTTGTTTAATTTTGTTAGACAATGAAGTTAATTCTCATCACTGCAAGAGGAAGAACAATGTCACGAATCTGCAAAAGCTGTCCCCACCTACATATGGTCACAGTGGCATAAGCTGGGGACACCATGACTAACGGCATGTCCTAGTCATTTAAACTTACCAGGGTATAAAGGGGACCACCAGAATCAGTGCTAGAAGCTGCATGTAAGAGATGTGTTTCCTGCTAGTGTTTGCTTTTTTGCATTTTAATTTCCCAGCAGGAACATTTTTGCCCTGTTTCTTAGATTGCAGTCCCTAAGGAGTCATTCTCCATTCTTTTCCTGCAGTGGATTTCCTGGGCCATCATTTCAGGTAAATTCTCTGTGGATCAATCCAGTATGCATGATGCACTGGCTCTGAGTCCAGCTCTGGGTTAGGGAGTGTGAAGGGGAAAGGGGCTGGGTGGCAAGACCCAAAATACATTTCAGCTGCATGATCCCTGCCCTCTAGGGGGCACAGCTGTTGTTGTTTTTTGTTTTGTTCATTTGTTTGTTTTTTAGATGGAGTCTTATTCTGTCACCCAGGCTAGAGTGCAGTGGCATGATCTCGGCTCACTGCAACCTCTAGCTCCTAAGTTCGAGCGATTCTCCTGCCTCAGCCTCCCAAGTTGCTGGGATTACAGGCACCTGCCACCATAGCCAGCTAGTTTTTGTATTTTTAGTAGAGACAGGGTTTTACCATGTTGGCCAGGCTGGTCTCAAACTCCTGACCTCAAGTGATCCACCCACCTCAGTCTCCCAAAGTGCTGGGATTACAAGTGTGAGCCACCACACCTGGCCTGTTGTTTTTTTAATAGACTTCAAAAACAGGAAACCATTGGGAAGAAATGAAAGAGAGGGGAATGAAGTAAGTAATAAATAATGTGGTTTACATTTTGAGTACTATAGAAGGTCAGAAAAGAATGAGTTCTTTACTATGAAAAGAGGAGAGGAAAGCTTAAAATGGTCCCTAATGAATGAGTTGCAATTTCATACACAGAAGAGAGATTAAGGGAAGTTTCTAGGGAGGAAACAGGAAGTGCAAAGGCACAAAGGTGAGAATTATTTGATATTTCTTATTTTACCTTCCACTTCCCTAAATGAGACAAAGAATCACAGGATTTGTTTTAGTTAAATCATGTTTTTAGAAGAGGGTTAAATGAGATGGTTTTTGTAATTGCTTTATAGATTAAAGGGCTATTCAAATTATTCCTTACTACTATTGTTATTATTATTGTATGGGCCTGCCTACTGAGTTTAGGACATTACCCTAGGCCTATGGGTAATTGAACTAATGAAATTATTTCAGTAACCAACTACCAGTGACTTAAAACCAGAATACCAATTTCTGATTTCTACAACTTACAATAAAACCAGCCAAAGGTTTGAATCCCTCTTCTGCATAAGACATTTTTTTTTCTATAGTCAGTCTGTTCAGAAATCAAATTACCGATCAGAAGGACAATGATGACAATATTAACACCGGCCATCATTAACAGTATACCAAGGGACTGGGCTCTCTGCACACATGCCCTTGCTAATTCCTCACAGCAGTCCTGTGAGGAGGAGACACCACCCCCATTCTGCAGGAAGGGAAACTGGGGCTCAGAGAATTTAAATAATCTATCCATCTTCACAACTAATAAGTGATGAGCCTAGATTTAAACACATGCTTGTCTGGTTTCAAAGCAGAAGCTCTTTCCCCATGTCACCAGATATGAAGAGGAAATCAGAGCCAGGAAAGTCTCTCTTTAGGGTTTTTCCTACCAAGCCTGGATAACATGAACAACACACTGTGAGGAAAAAAATAGCTGAATACATGAACTAAACTGAACATTGCACCAATCTTGAGAAACACCTTTATAACCTAGATCGAGCTATTGATTAGACCAGATTCTAACAACCTTTCTAACCTTTTTTACTCTACTCTTGGGAGGAATGGATTCAAGAGAACCAACCAGCTTACCCCTGTAAATTACAGAATGTTGTTTTCTAAACAGGAAAAGGCAGGGTTATAGCTGATAAACTTGATTGGTTATAAAAATCGGTTAGATAAATTACATCCAAGGCACCCCTTCTCTACATAAGGTAGCTTTTCGGTTGTCACTGTTTGTGGCCCTGCCCCCATAGCTGATTTCTCATCACAGCCTCACAACTACCTCACAGTTCACATCGTGCCCTCAATGTGCTTGTACTGTGAAGCTAATGCTACCGTATTCATTCTCTAGAAGGAAAAAAGTGTCAGCTTGTCTTCTTCATAAAGTTAAATAAAAACCCTTTTTATTTTTATTTATTTATATATTTATTTTGGAGACAGAGTCTCACTCAGTTGCCCAGGCTGGAGTATTGTGGCACGGTCTTGGCTCACTGAAACCTCCACCTCCTGGGTTCAAGCGATTCTCCTGCCTCAGCCTCCCGAGTAGTTGAGAGTACAGGCATGATGGCGCATGCCTGGCTAATTTTTTTGTATTTGTAATAGACACGAGGTTTCACCATGTTGGCCAGGCTGTTCTCAAACTCCTCACCTCAGGCGATCTGCTTTTCTCAGCCTCCCTGAGTGCTGGGATTACAGGCATGAGCTACTGCACCTGGCCAGAAAAACCTTAAAAAAAAAAAAAAAGGTACTTTGATCATAAAGTAAGTTGAACACTTAGAGGTTGAGGAGGCAACATTAAGAAAACTAAGTACAGGCCAGGCATGGTGGCTTACGCCCGTAATCCCAGCACTTTGGGAGGCCAAAGTGGGCAGATCACAAGGTCAGGAGCTCGAGATCAGCCTGGCCAACATGGTGAAATACCTTCTCTACTACAAATGCCAGATATAGGTGTTGGGGAGGAAGGCAGCACATCACACTGCCATGTGTGTACCCATGCAACAGTCTTGCATGTTCTTCACATGTACCCCAAAACCTAAAATGAAATTAAAAAAAAAAAAAACACAAGTCACCCAGCAAAAAAACAAAAAAAAAAAAAAAAAAAAAAGAAAGAAAAGGCATCTAGATATCAATCTAAGTACTTTTCAAAAAGCAAAATTGTTACATATTTGCTTTTCATAGTTAAGCTCATACTGGTCTTTTAAATCCACTTTCTATCCATTTTCTTTCAGTGTGACCTATTATCAGCAGTCTCCATTAAGGCTAAAAAAACCTAAGAATCCTAAATACATAAGACCTTGAGAGAAAGTGTAGTTTACTTGGTTAATTAGTGATTTTGACCAACCATATGTTGTAACAGATATTAAAGGAAATATGTATTTCAATTATATATTTTAAATTGTATATACAATTAAGTATTTTTATGCTAAATAATTTATGACTTTCATTTTATAATATTATATCCAACCTTAATATTGTTAACAAAACTCATTAACACTTTCAGTTGATTATTAACTGAACATCTGCAAATGTTAAAATCGGAATTTTTTTCCTTTTTACCATCTTTTGAAAAGATTTGTTTAACTTTGTTATATGGCTGGATTATAAACTCAAGTGGATATCTCATATATAAATCATAACCTTTTTGGTTCATCTCTCTGTGTCAGTTGATTTTTATGTAGGGAAAATCAGATGCAAAATTGTTGGAAGAAAAAAGAAAAATAAATGATAAATCAATAATAGTAAGCCTGAAAAAAAAAATCAGCTGGGCGTGATGATGGGTGCCTATAATCCCAGCTACTCAGGAGGCTGAGGCAGGGGAATCACTTGAACCCTGGAGGCGGAGGTTGCAGTGCACTCAGATGGCACCACCGCACTCCAGCCTGGGTGACAGAGCCAGACTCTGTTCCAAACGAGAAAAAAGAAAACCAAGTACATACAAAAGGGGAGGCAACAGGTTGGGACAGCATGTGACCACTAACTCAGCAGCCTCAGGCTAAGGGACAGAATCAGAACGTGGAGAGCACAGCCTGGGTATTCAGCACGCATCCATCTGGACCTTCAGCAAGCTGAACTCATTTTCTATCTATAGCATCTTTCATTTTATTTTTCTTTTAAAAATGTATTTCCCAGGATTTCTTTCAGGGCAACCACAGAAGTGCCTTAGCTGCTTCCCCGCCTCTCCCCCTACCTCAGCCCCCATCACCCTGTTTAGTGATTCTGGGCATGGCACCAGATGCAGACACGACAGCACAAGTCTACGATGGGGACTCTTTGGCTGCTTACTCGCAGAAAGAATTTTGAAAAACTATGCACCTCCCTGTATATTTTTAGGTTGGCATCTAAAATTTGTCACCATAAGTTCATGTAGTTGCACAAAATGTAATTTCCAGCATAATGATATTTGAAAATATGGCTGGGCGCAGTGGCTCACGCCTGTAATCCCAGCACTTTGGGAGGCCGAGGCTGGTGGATCACCAGGTTGAGAGATCAAGATCATCCTTGTCAACATGGTGAAACCCTGTCTCTACTAAAAATACAAAAATCAGCTGGGTGTGGTGGTGTGCATCTGTAGTCCCAGCTACTTGAGGCTGAGGCAGGAGAATTGCTTGAACCCGGGAGGCGGAGGTTGCAGTGAGCTGAGCTCGCGCCATTGCACTCCAGCCTGACGACAGAGCAAGACTTTGTCTCAAAAAAAAAAAAAAAAAAAATGAAGAAGAAGAAGAAAGAAAACAGAATGTTTCCAACACCCTTTGGAATGATTCCAGTGATCTCTAAGCATAACAGGCATGGGATACCTGCTTCATAGTGTCATTATGCAGACTCAAGGGCTGAATAGAGGCACAGCGCCCGGCACGTGATAAATACTATGTCTTTGCCATATGTGTGGGCATATAGAGAGAGGGCAAGAGACGGCAAGATGTTAGCAGTAAATCTTAAGAGGATTGTAGCAGATGATGTTGATGCCCCACCCCACATCCCCTCAGCTCCTGTCTGAGTTCACTCACAGCTGTGGTTCACAGTTTCTGCTGTGGGAAGACTTGACACCTCAAGTGACACATCTCACAACTTCTCTGCCAGAGGCTCTCTCCAGCACAGGGAACCATGCAGTACTGTTGGTTAGGCACAACTTGGAAACTGAGGCAGTTGACTTTCTCAGGGTTGACTCTTAACCAATAGGGAGAGGAGGTAGAGGATAAAAGCCCCAGTCTCCCCATCCTCTGGTGAGATAACTGGGAAGCTTATGGTGCATGGTTTCCCAGAAGGTCCCCAGGACAAAGCCCCGGGTGCACACTGCAGTGACGGCCACAGGAATGCACATATTATTACTGTGTTTTCCTTTCCTGTCCCACGTCCTGCACCCTTTCACTTGTGCTTTCTGGGATCACCTCCCGAATAAACGTCCTGTACCCAAGTTTTCTCAGGATATGCTTTGAGGGAAACCCAACCAAGTCCAGGAGATAAGGGGGTTCATTATAGTGCCCTTTCCATTTTTCTCTGGTTTGAAACTTTCCAAGGTAAACATATAAACAGATTTGTTTAAATGTTTTAGACGAGGCCGGGCATAGTGGCTCATGCCTATCATCCCAGCACTTCGGCAGTCCAAGGCAGGTGGATCACCTGAGGTCAGGAATTCATGACCAGCCTGGCCAACATGGCAAACTCCTGTCTCTACTAAAAATACAAAAACTTAGCTGTGCATGGTGGTACATGCCCGTATTCCCAGCTACTTGGGAGGCTGAGGCAAGAGAATTGCTTGAACCTGGGAGTGAACCTGCTTGCAGGGAGCCGAGATTGCGCCACTGTACTCTAGCCTGGGCAGCAGAGGGAGACTCTGTCTCAAAAAAAAAAAAAAAAAGTTTTAGAAGAGCAGTGCTATGGTATGTTTGGGGACTGTATCTGGCTGTATGCTCCAGAACCCAGTCTGTGACCCTCCCAGAGATCCTGTAAACGGAGTATCCCTTAATCAGCTCATTTCTGCTTAAAAACAAATCAATGATATTGAATGGTTTCAGTAGCAAGAGGTTTAGGAGAGTGGTTCTGAATGGGGATCCTTTCATCACTCAAGAGCAGTTAACTCCTTTCAGCCTCTGTACTGTTATTTTTGCTGCTATTTAAAAAGAAATCATGAATGTGGTGGCTTAAAACAGCACAAACTTATTATCTTGGAGTTCTGCCAGTCAGAGGTCTACCATGGGCCTCAATGGGCTAAAATCAAAATGTATACAGAGCTGTATTCTTGTTAGAGGCTCTAGAAAAAGCTTACTTTCCTTGCCTCTGCCAGCTTCTAGAGGCTGCCTGCATTCTTGGGCACATGGCCCCTTTGCCACCTGCAAGCCAGCAACAGCAGATCAAGTCCTTCCAATGTAACATCCCTCTGATCCTCTCTTCTGCCTCATGATTAGATTGGCCCCATCTCAAGATCAGCTTATGAGCAATCTTAATTTCCTTTTACCAGCTGGGCATAGTGGCTCAGGCCTGAAATCCCAGCACTTTGGGAGGCCAAGACAAGCAGATCATGAGCTCAGGAGTTCAAGGCCAGCCTGGCTAACATGGTGAAACCCCCATCTCTACTTAAAATATAAAAATTAGTCGGGCAAGGTGGCACGCACCTGTAATCTCAGCTACTTGGGAGGCTGAGGCAGGAGAATTGCTTGAACCCAGGAAGCAGAGGTTGCAGTGAGCTGAGATTGTGCCACTGCACTCCAGCCTGGGCAACAGAGTGAGATTCCATTATGAAAAAAAAAACTTTTTTTTCCTTTTACCATGTTAGGTAATGAAGGAGTTCAGGAAATGCCATCCCAAAATATGCCAATTTGGTATATTAAAGACTTAGAGTTGGAGGTACTTGAAAAATAGCAAATACAAGAGGAGGCTTTCTCTTAACTCCCCATCTACCAAAATTCAGATCCTCAAAAAAGAACTTGGTTGTCCCCTGTCCCCTCCCCAGGAGTTTCATCAGCCAGGGAAGTTTTTTTTTGTTGTTTGTTTGTTTGAGACAGAGTCTTGCTCTATCTCCCAGGCCGGAGTGCAGTGGCGTGATCGCGGCTCACTGCAACCTCCGCTTCCTGGGTTCAAGCGATTCTGCTCAGTCTCCCGAGTAGCTGGGACTACAGGCGCTGACCATGCCTCACCAATTTTTTTGTATTTTTACTTGAGATGGGGTTTCACCATGTTGGTCAGACCAGTCTCAAACTCCTGACCTCAATTGATCCACCTGCCTCGGCCTCCCAAAGTGCTGGGATTACAGGTGTGAGCCACTGCGCTGGGTCTCAGCCAGGGAAGATTAATTCATCACAGGAGAGAAAACAAGAAGCCAACACCACACTAAGACAAGGGCCCATTCATTTTTATCCCAAAATCACTTACTCTCTCCTAAATTGCCTGCATACCTCCTTCCCTGTTCCCTATGAAGAGGGCATACAAGCTCCTAAATCCCACTGGTTTTTTGGGTATTCCCCTTTCTTTCCCGTGATGCTCCTGTGCACATAATACATTTGTATAACTTTTCTCCTGTTAATCTGCCTGTTGTCAGTTCATTTCATGGACTCAGCTATGAAACCCTCGGAGAGTGGAGGGGAAGTCTTTCCTCTCCTACTGTAGCATATTCACTAGTTATTTTTTTTTTCTTTTTTTTTAAGATGGGGTTTCACCATGATGGCCAGGCTGGTCTTGAACTCCTGACCTCAGGTGATCCACCCACCTCAGCTTCCCAAAGTGCTAGGATTACAGGTGTGAGCCACCACGCCCAGCCTTACTAGTTCTAAGAATCAGAATGTGGGCCAAGTGTGGTGGCTCGTGCCTGTAATCCTAGCACTGTGGGAGCCCAAAGTGGGCGGATCACTTGAGGCCAGTAGCTCAAAACCAGTCTGGCCAACATGGTGAAACCCCATTTCTACTAAAAACACAGAACTTAGCCAGGCATGGTGGCGGGCACAGGTAATGCCAGCTACTCGGGAGGCTGAGGCAGGAGAATTGCTTGTACCTGGGAGGCGGAGGTTGCAGGAAGCCAAGATTGAGCCACTGCACTCCAGCCTGGGCGACAGAGTGAGACTCTGTCTCCAAAAAAACCAAAAAGAATTCTAATGTGAACGTCTTTGGGAGGACCACCATTCTACCTGCTAGAGCCACCCAGCAGCCTGACCCTCACCTCTTCCTTCTCAAGGATGCTAAGAACACCTGGGAGGAAGCTGTGGGCTGTGGGTTCCCAAGCAAAAAGGTCTGCTGACAAAATGGAAACAGCCATCTACCCATGGCTTAAACAGGAACTCTTTTTTTTTTTTTTTTTTTTAGTTTTTTTTTGTTTTTTTTTTTACTTTTTTTTTTTTTTTAGAAACAGGGGTCTCACTACACTGCCCAGGCTGGTCTCAAAGTCTGGCCTCAAGCCATCCTCCCACCACTGCTTCGCAAAGTGCTGTGATTACAGGCATGAGCCACCACGACTGGCCAAAACAAGAGCTCCTGCATGGTACGGTAGGAAACAGCAGATAATGGCTTAGAACTCTGTTTGCAAATTTAGGCTTATGTATATAGACTTTTTTATATTTCCAAGATTATGTCTTCTAAAATAAGAAAGTTAGCTGTTAATTCCTCAGTTCACAGGGTGTAATACAGGCAGTGTGTGTGTGTGTGTGTGTGTGTGTGTGTGTGTGTTTAATGCTGTCAACCCACTGCTGAGGCCCTGGCTAGAGGTGGTCAGTTCATCTTCTCGAGCTGCCAGTTACCTCCACACCTCAACCACCTCCCTGACTGGGTCCTCATGCCCTGGGCCACTACATACCCACTCTAACTGCCCTGGGTCAGGTGCCAGACAATGAAGGACAGCCCCTAGGTCCCAGAACCCGGTGAAATTATTCAAATTAGCCAGTCATAAGCCATGTTCCCCCACCTCCCACAGAGACCACAAGAAAGGTACATTCCCACAGCCACCCCCTCTCCCCCTTTGCCACATAGCTGGCCCAGGGCTTCACCTGAGTGGCCTTGCGTGGGCTTCTGTTGCTCCCAAGGGAGCTGCAAGTGTAACAAAACTGGAAAACTCTGGCTTGTCTCTCTCAATCTGCACCTTCACTCAAGGTAGCATGTTCACAACACAGGGTGGGTATGTTTGGTTTTCCTTACTTTTTAATTTTTGATTGATTTTTGTTCCCCTGCAAAGGGGCTCAGGGAGGACCTTTCTCAACCAGTTCAAAGCTAGTTTCAATGTCAACAGAAGAAAGTCCAGAAAGGCCTGAGGCAACACTCTGCCCTCCTACCCTGATGCCCAGAGTTTCCCTCGGCCATTCCACAGCAGATGGCAGCAGAGACAGTCCAGGGAGGGAACCACTGTAACACCATTTTCTGTTCCTTTTTTTTTTTTGAGACAGGGTCACCCAGGCTGGAGTGCAATGGTGCAATCACAGCTCACTGCAGCCTCAACCTCCTGGACTCAAGCAATTCTCCCACCTCCACCTCCCTAATAGCTGGGACTACAGACGCATATCACCATACCCGGCTAATTTTTGTATTTTTTTGTAGAGATGGGGTTTCGCCATGTTGCCTAGGCTGGTCTTAAACTCCCAGGCTCAAGAGATCCACCAGTCTTAGCCTCCCAAAGTGTTGGGATTACAGACATGAGCCACCGCACTCAGGCTTGTAACACTATTTCTTTGGAACTGTCATTTGATGAATCCAAAAACCAGCCTGCAGGGTAGCAACATAAATTCTGACTGAAGAAATGGCTTCTCCTTCGTGAATAACTGCTTTTCAGCAACTCTTTTCTGTCCCAGCAAGTCTTTTCTCTCCCCAACAAAACTCCTGAACCTCCAGTGCCATCATAAACATTAAACTGCCCAAACTTGCAACCTTACTGTCCCATCTTAGGAGTCCCAGCCCCCAGTCCACTACACTGGACTGTCTCTCCAGCACAATCTCCACACTCGGAGGAACAGAGAAGCTGGACCCAACTGCAGATCTGGACCAACCACCCCCAGAATCGAAGCCCTCCTTGTGGCCTTTCCCCTCCTCCCCTCCCAGCTCACTCTATCCCATTCTCCCCCTTTCTCTTCCCCACGATAGCCTCTCCTTCCCCTCACCCACCTTTTTTTTTTTCTGCCCACTCAAGTAAAGGCTGAAGCAGGTTCCATTCCAGGGCACTTACCTTGGACAAATAAAGATTAAAGTATTTTTAAGGCCCGGTGCAGTGGCTCACGCCTGTAATCCCAGCACTCTGGGAGGCCAAGGCGGGGAGATAATGAGGTCAAGAGATCGAGACCATCCTGGCCATTATGGTGAAACCCCGTCTCTACTAAAAATACAAAATTAGCTGGGCATGGTGGCATGTGCCAGTAGTCCCAGCTACTCGGGAGGCTGAGGCAGGAGAATCGCTGGAACCTGGGAGGAGGAGGTTGTAGTGAGCTGACATCACACCACTGCACTCCAGCCTGGTAACAGAGCGAGACTCTGTCTCAAAGAAAAAGAAAGAAAAAAAAATAAAAAAGTATTTTTGTTGTTGTTGTTGTTGATGTTGAGACGGAGTCTCACTCTGTTGCCCAGGCTGGAGAGCAGTGGTGCCATGTCGACTCACTACAACCTCCACCTCCCGGGTTCAAGGGACTCTCCTGCCTCAGCCTCCAGAGTAGCCGGGACTACAAGTGCCTGCCACCACGCCCGGCTAATTTTTGTATTTCTAGTAGAGATGGGGTTTGGCCACATTGGCCAGGGTGGTCTCGAACTCCTGACCTCAAGCAATTCTTTCTCCTCGGCCTCCCAAAGCGCTGGGATTACAGGCGTGAGCCACTGTGCCTGGCCAATTAAAGTATTTTTTTCCTCTTGGTGGAGGGAGACGATTTCACTCCTGTGAGGGTGAGAAGATGGAAAGTTTCTGACACTTTTGTCTTTTTCCTGCTCTGAAGGAGAAGTGGGTGCAGCTGTGCTGAGTTTGTTGCATTTGAGGACTACTGTATACATTCCGATAAATACTCTGAGTGATTTCCTTCCCCTCTTCATGTTTCCAGCTGAACTATTTGTCAGCTTTTCTTGGGGGAACCGCAGTGGTCTCTACTGGAAGCTGCATATATGCCTCTTTGTTTCTGCTGTGGATTGATACTCATCTTGCTTCTCCTCTGAGTCCAGCCCTGGGCTCCTAGCAACCCTACAAAGAGAGAACCTTTCCTCCAGCAGGCATCCTCTGCCCCACCAGCTGTTCCCAAAGCAAATCCCAGCCTGTGCTCTGTGCGTTGTCCCTAACCCTCCCTGATCTGTGGGTATGAGATTTGGGCTCATTCATAGGGCAACATCTTAGAATAATTATATAAGCTAATATACTTCAACATAATGTTCAAAAGCCAAATGAAAAGCCTGGTGTAAATTCCACACTAAAGAAACATCTGTGCCTGGCGTGGTGCCTCACCCTGTAATCCCAGCACTTCCGGAGGCCGAGGTGAAAGGATCACTTGAGGTCTGGAGTTCGAGACTAGCCTGGCCAACATGGCGAAACCCTCTCTCTGCTAAAAATACAAAAATTAGCCGAGTGTGGTGGCAAATGCTTGCAATCCCAGCTACATAGGGGGCTGAGGCCGGAGAATCGCTTGAACCTGGGCAGGCAGAGGTTACAGTGAGCTGAGATCGTGCCATTGCACTCCAACCTGGGCAACAGAGCCAGACTCTGTCTCAAAGAAAAAAAAAAGAAAAGAAAAGAAACATCTGTTGCTTAAGATCAGTTTTTTTTTTTTTTTGAGACAAGAGTTTCACTCTTGTTACCCAGGCTGGAGTGCAATGGCGCGATCTCGGCTCACCGCAACCTCCGCCTCCTGGGTTCAGGCAATTCTCCTGCCTCAGCCTCCTGAGTAGCTGGGACTACAGGCACGCGCCACCGTGCCCAGCTAATTTTTTGTAGTTTTAGTAGAGACGGGGTTTCACCATGTTGACCAGGATGGTCTTGATCTCTTGACCTTGTGATCCACCCGCCTCGGCCTCCCAAAGTGCTGGGATTACAGGCTTGAGCCACCGCGCCCGGCCTAAGATCAGTTTAAATACAACATTGTTCTAACACTTTTTCTAACTTTTAAAATGTTTCTTTCTTTCAAACACAGGATGTGGGACTTCTCTCTGGTTTTAGAGTTACCCATTTCCCTGTTGACTCTGGGTCACCAGGAAGGATGAGGATTTCCTTCTCCTTCAGCCACTGTTTTTTGGTGTTTTTTTTTTCTTGTAGTCCACAGTTCACATCCTCCTTCTCTCCTTATTCATCCCTGCCCAGGGAGGATGCCAGGGATTAGTGTGGGAGGCACCCAGGAGGGTAAGCTTTACTTAAGGTCAAGCACTAGTTATTTGTATGGACTGAATTCAGCTAGCTCTACTCACTAACTCTGTAACCTTGGACAAATTAGCTTAACCTCTTTAAGCCTCGGTTTTCTGCAAATTTGGGCCAATGGTAGTACTGACACTTTCTCCTGTACTGGCAATTTCTTTCTTTCTTTTTTTTGGATACGGAGTTTCATTCTTGTTGCCCAGGCTGGAGGGAAATGCCACAACCTCGGCTTACTGCAACCTCCGATTCCTGGGTTTAAGCGATTCTCCTGCCTCAGTCTTTGGAGTAGCTAAGATTACAGGCTCCCATCACCATGCTCAGCTAATTTTTTGTATTTTTAGTAGAGATAGGGTTTCTCTCTCTCTCTCTCTCTCTCTGTTTCTCTCTCTCTCTCTCTTCCTCTCTCTCTCTCATTCTTTCTTTTTTTGACAGAGTCTTGCTCTGTTGCCCATGCTGGAGTGCAGTGGCGCCATGTCGGCCCACTGCAACCTTCCAGCTCTTCCACCTCAGCCTCCCGAGTAGCTGGGACTACAGGCGCGTACCACCACATCCGGCCAATTCTGTATTTTTAGTAGAGATGGGTTTTTACCATGTTGGCCAGGCTGGTCTCGATCTCCTGACCTCGTGATCTGCCTCCTCAGCCTCCCAATCTTCTGGGATTACAGGCGTAAGCCACCATTCCCAGCCTGTACTAGTAATTTCTATATTATAATAATAGTACTTATATCATCTTTGTACTAATAATTTCTGTGCCTTAATAATAATTTCTGTACTAATATGTCTGTGGCACCAGTAATTTAATAATAATTCTGCACAATTTCTGTTCTATACCAAAATGCTAAATTTTTTTGTCAAATGAGGCTAATATAGTTATTCTGAGTATTAGATGCAAATAAACTGTTCAGAGTATAGCACATAGTACACGGTTAATAAATGTTAGCTATTAGTATTATTGATGAGGACATGTGTCTTTTAGTCCTTCTCCCTGAGCCTTTGTACCTACAGAAGCTTGTAAAGAAAATCTGAAACTGGCTTGTTTTCCAGTCTTAGTACAGAAAAGACAGCCCCTGTGAGTGATCTGTGGAGAGAGGAGACCATCACGTTTCCCTGGGATGCCTTCAAGGAGTCTGTGCACTACTTCTCCAGCTTTGAAAAGAATTTGTTCCTCCCAAGAAGAGAAATGAGGATGAAGGGGTTGGAATGAACCACATGGTCACAAAGGAAGGCTGTTGTTTTCTCTCTGGAGAGCGTAGGGATTTGTCTCAGAGGGACAGGGATGGTGATCAGAGGGGAAAGAAAGGGGAACCGCTCTCTGGTTTGGGGTGGTAACTTTTGACTATCCCAGAAAAAGGCATCTTCAGGTGTAATGGAGAGTCCAGAGGCAGGAGAGGGACAGCTCCAGTGTCAGTGCACTGGACCCAGGTCTGGAGTACAAACAAACATTGCAAACCTTGCATGGCTCTAACTGGAATGAGTGGGTGTTCGGAGGAGGGAATAGGAGTATCATCTTCCTCATCTCCCTGACTGCTTAGAGATGAACTAAATCACTTCAGGGTAGCCCTTTCGATGACATTTTGTTTTCTTTCTTTCTTTCTCTCTCTCTTTCTTTCTTTCTCTCTCTTCTTTTTTTGGGGGGTGGGGAGGGTATGGAGTCTCCCACTGTGGTCCAGCATGGAGTGCAACGGCGTGATCTCGGCTTACCACAACCTCTGCCTCCCAGGTTCAAGCGATCCTCCTGCCTCAGCCGCCCAAGTAACAGGGATTATAGGCACCTGCCACCACATACAGCTAATTTTTTGTATTTTTAGTATAGTTAGGGTTTCACCATGTTGGCCAGGCTGGTCTCGAACTCCAGGCCTCAATTGATCCTTTCACCTTGGCCTCCCAAAGTGCTGGGATTACAGGTATGAGCCACCGTGCCCGGCCTTTGATTTTTATTTATTTATTTTTCTGATTTAATTTTTTTGAGACAGAGTCTTGTTCTGTCACCCAGGCTGGAGTGCAATGGCACCATCTCAGCTCACTGCAACCTTCACCTCCCAGGTTCAAGCGTTTATCTTGCCTCAGCCTCCTGAGTCGTTGGGATTACAGGTGTGCACCACACACCCAGCTAATTTTTGTATTTTTAGTAGAGACGGGGTTTCGCCATGTTGGCCAAGCCAGACATTTTAATTTTTAAAATTTTATTTTATGTTTAAAGACTACTCAAGCGCAGTAGCGAGAAGGAGCGAAAGGGTTTTCTCTCTGGATAGAATAGGGATGTTTTATCTGTAACTAACTGTGAACCATCAAAGGGAGATAACTCACTGCCTTCAGACCAGTTGCATTACATTTTTAAATCAGATTTTTAGGGCTTCATTTTGTTCTTTGTATTTTATTTAATTTATTTTTATTTTTATTTTTTGAGATGGAGTTTCACTCTTGTTGCCCAGGCTGGACTGTAGTGGCGCGATCTCAGCTCACTGCAACCTCAGCCTTCCGGGTTCAAGCAATTCTCCTACCTCAGCCTCTCTAGTAGCGGGGATTACAGGTATGTGCCACCACGCCTGGCTAATTTTTGTATGTATAGTAGAGATGGGGTTTCACCATCTTGGCCAGGCTGGTCTAGAACTCCTGACCTCAGACTCAGCATAGGGATGAGCTGAATCACTTCAGGGTGGCCCTTTCGATTACATTTTAGTTTTTATTTATTTATTTACTTTTTGTTTTTTTTGAGACGGAGTGAGTCTTTTTAGAGTGCAATGGCACCATATCAGCTCACTGCAGCCTCTGCCTCCTGGGTTCAAGCGTTGTTAGAATTACAGGTGCATGCCACCATGCCCAGCTAACTTTTGTATTTTTAGTAGAGACAGGATTTTGCCATGTTGGCCAGGCTGCACATTTTAATTTTTTAAATTTTATTTAATTTTGTTTTTAAAGATTAGTCAAGCATAGTAGTGAGAAGGAGGGGAAGAGTAGAACAAGGTGTTCTATCTGTAACTGACTGTGAACGATCAAAGTGAGATAGCTCACTGCCTTCAGACCAGCCGGATTACACTTTTAAATCAGATTTTGAGGGCTTCATTTTGTTCTTTGTATTTAATTTAATTTAATTAATTAATTTATTTATTTATTTTTGAGACGGAGTTTCGCTCTTCTTACCCAGGCTGGAGTGCAATGGCCCGATCTCGGCTCATCGCAACCTCCTCCTCCTGGGTTCAGGCAATTCTCCTGCCTCAGCCTCCTGAGTAGCTGGGATTACAGGCACATGCCACCATGCCCAGCTAATGTTTTGTATTTTTTTTAGCAGACACAGGGTTTCACCATGTTGACCAGGATGGTCTCGATCTCTTGACCTTGTAATCCACCCGCCTCGGCCTCCCAAAGTGCTGGGATTACAGGCTTGAGCCACTGCTCCCGGCCTTGTTTTTGTTTTTTTGAAACGGAGTCTCACTCTTGTCACCCAGGCTGGAGTGCAGTGGCGCAATCTCAACTCACTGCAACCTTTGCCTCCCGGTTCAAGCAATTCTCTCTCCTCAGCCTCCTGAGTAGCTGGGACTACAGGTGTGTACCACCACTCCTGGCTAATTTTTGTATTTTTAGCAGAGATGGGGTTTTACCATATTGGCCAGGCTGGTCTTGAACTCCAGACCTCAGGTGATCTGCCCACCTCAGCCACCCAATGTCCTGGGATTACATGTCTGAGCCACCGCGCCCAGCTGTATTTTATTTAAATGGAGACATCTCTGAAATGATTTGGAGTAAAAAGTCCATGAATTAAAATCAACTGTTTCAAATATTTTAGGAAGTAAAACAACAACAACAACAACAAATAAAACCATGTATGATTCCCCAACACCACAATCACCTCCACCCTGATTTTCTACTTTCAGCCTGGTAGTGCCGCATCTCTGTCCTCAGAAGCCTGAAGTAGTCACAAAACAAAAACACTTTGTTTTCTCTCCTTCCTCACACCACCCAAGATGCCAAAAGGAAAGAGGGCCAAGGGGAGGAAGGGTTCCAGACACTGCTGTTGCGAAGAGGCAGGAGGCCAGGAAAGTGGAGAATCCCGTGTTGGAGAAAAGGCCGAAGAATTTTGGCACTGGACAGCACATCCAGCCCAAAAGGGACCTCACTTGCCTTGTCTAATGGCCCCAGCTTATCAGGTTGCAGTGGCAACCTGAGCCATCCTCTACACATGGCTAAAAGTACCTCCTGCAATGAGACTGTTCACTGCAATGAGACTGTTCACTCTGGCCTTGGACCCCCAGCTACTCAACTATAATACATAAGCTGGCTCACCACTACAGATCACAGACAAAGCAAGAAAAGAAGCAGAGGCTGTTGGCTTAGGCTGAAAGAAAGCTGCCAGCAAAGGGGACATTCCCACTAAGAGACCATCTGTCCTTCGAGCAGGAGTTATCACTGTCACCACCTTGTTGGATTACAAGAAGACTCAGCTGGACTAGGCACCATGGCTCATACCTACAGCACTTTGGGAGGCTGAGGCAGGCATATCGCCCGAAGTCAAGAGTTCGAGACCACCCTGGACAACACGGTGAAATCCCATCTCTACCAAAAATACAAAAAAATTAGCTGGGCACAATGGCTGGTCCCTGTAATCCCAGCTACTACTTGGAAGGCTGAGGCAGGAGAATTGCATGAACCCGGGAGGTGGAGGTTGCAGTGAGCCGAGATCGCACACCACTGCACTCCAGCTTGGGCAACAGAGTGGGAATTCATCCAAAAAAAAAAAAAAGACTCAGCTGGTGGTGACTGAACATGATGTGGATCCCACTGAGCTAGCTGTCTTCTGCCTGTCCCCAGCCTCAGCTTCGTCATTCGGAAAGTGGGTGATGATAGTGCATATCTCTGTGTTGTAAAATAAAGGTCCCTGACTGCGTTATCAAGGGAAAGGTAAGACAGGGACGTCTAGTCCACAGGAAGACCTGTACCACTGTCACCTTCACACAGGCTAACTCGGAAGACAGAGAAGCTTTGGCTTAGCTGGTGGAAGCTATCAGGACCAATTACAATGACAGATAGGATGAGATCCACCATCACTGCGGAGGCAGTGTCCTGGGTCCCAAGTCTGTGGCTTGCGCTGCTAAGCTGGAAAAGTCAAAGGCTAAAGAACTTGCCACCAAACTGGGTTAAATGTACACTGTTGAGTTTTCTGTACATAAAAATAAATAAAATAATACAAATTATCCTTCAAAAAAAATTTCCCCCCAGACATCTTGCAGAGGTGGAGTTATAATACCTTCCCTCTTGTGTTAAGCCAATGCACATCTCTGAACTGAATGTGGAAAACTGAGCTGAACAGTCTTCACAAACCAAATGCAGCTTGTAGTAAAAGAAAAGATCCTACAGGATGATTTCATTTCTCGAGTGTCTAAAACAGCAAATTTATAGAGACAGAAAGTAGATCAGCGGTTGCCTAGAGCTGAGGGTAGGAGTGGGTATGAACTGAAAATGGACATGAGGAAACATTTTGGGGTAGTGGAAATGTTCTAAAACTGGGTTGTGGTGACGGTTGCACAACTCTGCAAGCTTACTAAAATAATCAAATTGTACACTTACAATGGGAGAATTTTATGGTATGTAAAGTTGCCTTAATAAAGCTGATGTTGTTTTAAAGTTAGCGTAGGTAACTGATTTAAACTGGTATGCCAAATAGCACTGGTTAGTATCTGCATTAGGATCCTGACTCCACTGCTTGCAAACCACGTGAATTGAAATAAATCATTTCACATCCCCCAGCCTCAATCTCTTCATTTGTAAAGTGGGTGATGATAGCGCGTATCTCAAAAAGCAGAGTACCAATTAAACGAGATAACTTAAAGATTCCTTTTTTTTTTTTTTTTTTTTGAGACAAAGCTTCACTCTTGCTGCTCAGGCTGGAGGAGTACAATGGTGTGATCTTGGCTCACCGCAACCTTGCCTCCCGGGTTCAAGCGATTCTCCTGCCTCAGCCTCCTGAGTAGCTGGGATTACAGGCATGCACAACCATGCCTGGCTAATTTTGTATTTTTAGTAGAGACGATGTTTCTCCATGTTGGTCAGGCTGGTCTCAAACTCCTGATCTCAGATGACCTACCTGCCTTGGCCTCCCAAAGTACTGGGATTACAGGCATGAACCACCACGCCTGGCCAACTTACAGATTCTTAACCATTATATTTTATCTTAGAAATGAGAATGCGAGAAGGTAGGGAAGGGTATTGATCCTTTTTTGACTTGGAGAGGGAAGGTCATTCTAATTTTTCACTAAGAATGATCTAGAAGGAGCCGGGCGCGGTGGCTCACGCCTGTAATCCCAGCACTTTGGGAGGCCGAGGCGGGTGGATCACGAGGTCAAGAGATCGAGACCATCCTGGTCAACATGGTGAAACCCCGTCTCTACTAAAAATACAAAAAATTAGCTGGGCATGGTGGTACGTGCCTGTAATCCTAGCTACTCAGGAGGCTGAGGCAGGAGAATTGCCTGAACCCAGGATGCAGAGGTTTCAGTGAGCCGAGATCGCGCCGTTGCACTCCAGCCTGGGTAACAAGAGCGAAACTCCATCTCAAAAAAAATAAAAAATAAAAAAGAATGATCTGGAAGGAGCATGCTCTAGCACTGTCTTAGACTCTCAGACCCACCCATTCCCCTGTGCCCAGTGGGTTCACATTTTCACTCTCCCATTCCAAGGGCCTCAGACATTGACAGTCACCTCTTTCTGGGTCTGGTTGCAAGGATAAAAGGAACAGTATTCATTATCAGGCAGAAGAATTGAGTGGCAGACTGCAGGAGCTCCGGGCCCCTAGGTGACTGTCCTAGATTGACTGCCATAGGAGACATTCTAAGGCAGACATAATCTGGTCAACTGAATGTGCAACATAGGTTCCTGATGCCCAGGTAAATCCAGAAAAGTCAAGGCTGGTTACCGGAAGCAAAATGAGATAAGTCAAAAGAGGCAGTGTGAGAGAAAGAGGGATGGGCCCAAGGCCGGATGGAGGGTTTGTGCTCTCCTTGTATGTGGAGTGCACTTTATGCTGAAGCTTTTACGAATGTGGGATGGACAGGATGAAGTAGCAGCAATTATTATTATTATTATTATTATTATTATTATTATTTATTACTTTTGAAATAGAGTCTCACTTTGTCACCAGGCTGGAGTGTGGTGGTGTGACCTTGGCTCACTGCAGCCTCCGCCTCCCAGGTTCAAGTGATACTGTACCTTCAACCTCTCAAGTAGCTGGGATTTCAGGTATGCACCACTACGCCTGGCTAATTTTTGTATTTTTAGTGGAGACAGGGTTTTGCCATGTTGTCCAGGCTGGTCTCGAACTCCTGAGCTCAAGGGATCCACCAGCTTCAGCTTCCCAAAATGCTGGGATTACCGGCGTGAGCCACAGAGCCCAGCCTAATTCTTGGAGGAAAGAGGCATACGGTTGCATTATTTGTACCCTCACAAACTCCTCCCACTCTGTTCTTGGCAGGCTGGCCTGTTCATTCATTCATCCCACATACATTACCAAATTCCTGCTCTCCCAGACCTTATACTGTAGGGGAAGACAGACAATAAAGAAATAATCATCCAGTGCTGATCCCAGCACTTTGGGAGGCCAAGGCGAGTGAATCACGAGGTCAGGAGATCGAGACCATCCTGGCTGACATGGTGAAACCCCGTCTCTCCTAAAACACAAAAAACTAGCCAGGTGTGGTGGTGCATGCCTGTAGTCCCAGCTACTCAGAAGGCTGAGGCAGGGGAATGGCTTAAACCCAGGAGACGGAGGTTGCAGTGAGCCGAGATGTAACCACTGCACTCCCGCCTAGTGACTGAGCAAGACTCCCTCTCAAAAAAAAAAAAAAAAAGAAAGAAAAGAAAAGAAAAGAAATAATTAGGCTGGGCATGATGGCTCACGCCTGTAATCCCAGCACTTTGGGAGCCAGAGGCAGGCGGATCACCTGAGGTCAGGAGTTTGAGACCAGCCTGATCAATATGATGAAACCTCATCTCTACTAAAAACACAAAAATTAGCTGGGCATGGTGGCATATGCCTGTAATCCTAGCTACTCAGAAGGCTGAGACAGGAGAATCACTTGAACCCAGGAGGCAGGGGTTGCAGTGAGTCAAGATTGAGACATTGCACTCCAGCCTGGGCAACAGGAGTGAAACTCCATCTGAAAAAAAAAGAAATAATCAAATGACTCTGTAATCTAAACACTAACAGGGAAGGGATGTGCAGGAGGCAAAATGGCTTAGACTGAGTGGTAAGGAAACACTTCTCCGAGAAAGTAACATGTTAGCAGGGCTTTGAGGGAGCAAAAGAAACAAAGGTTGGAAGAAAGAGCACTCTTGGCAGACAGAAGAGAACATGCAAAGGCCCTGGGCTTGGTGTCAGCTCTGTGTGTTCAAGGAGCACAAAGAAAACAGTGTAGCTGGGGCAGAGTGAGAAGAAAGCAGTGTGGTAGGAGATTATTTCAGGGTGATGGTCAGGGCCCAGGCCTATTGGCTTTATTGGCCATGACAAACACATGGATTTTATTTCAGATGTGATGAAAAGCCATTGGAAGAGTTTTGAACAGGGTGCAAGGTTGAGGTTATTCCAGCTGTTATAAAGAATATGGGCTGGGCATGGTGGCTAATGCCTGCAATCCCAGCACTTTGGGAGGCCAAGGTAGGAGGACCAGTTGAGGCCAAGTGTTGGAGGCCAGTCTGGGCAACATAGTGAGACTCCATCGCCACAAAAACTGCACAAATGAGGTGAGTGTAGAGGTGTGTACGTGTTATGTCAGTCAGGAGGCTGACGTGGGAGGATTGCTTGAGCCCGGAGTTGGAGGGTACAGTAAGCTACGGTTGCTCCACTGGATCCAGCCTGGGCAATAGAACGAGACCCTGTCTCTAAAAAAAATCAAAGAATGTATAGGAACTTTCTCACCAGACTACCACAGGATTCCACACTGAAGCAGCCCCTTTACCAGAGAAAGTCTCATGGTCTTGTCTAAGGTGGGAAGGAATATGAGCTATGGACCCTGAATTGCCGAAATGAGGAGATGGATCTCTCCTCCCGTTTTCTCTTCCTGATGTATCTTCTCTTTCCCATTTAGACCTCGTACATGATGTGTCTCCCTCCTTTTTTGCCCTGAGAATCAATGGGCTTGCTTGTTTGCGGAGGTTTACTTTTAGAAACAATTCGGTCCCCATCAATTCTCTGACACTGCGTCTTGAAAACAGTGAAAAAAAAAATGTTTAATAAGATTTGGAGGAAATTTGCAATTTAAAGTGTTTTAACAGAAAAGAAATCAATGACCTCCCTTTGTGCCATGAATGCTAAATCTGTTTCTTTGTTTTCTTAAAACTCTTCAATGCTAACCAGATCTCCGCTGCCTGAATTGAAAAAAGACCCTAGGTAAGGCTTTCTGGCCATAGATACACTTCCATAAAATAACCGGAAGAACTAGGGCACCGAGAGGCTACACACATCTGCTCGGGCTGCCATAACAAAGCACACTGTCAGGGTGTCTTCAACAACACAAGTGTATTTTCTCACAGTTCTAGAGGCTGGAAGTCCAAGACCAAGGTGCCAGTGGGATTAGGCTCTGATGAGGCCCCTCTCCTCTGCTTGCAGACAGCCACCTTCTCACTGTGTCCTTGAGTGACCTTTTCTCTGTCTATGCTTGGGGCCTGGGGGAGCTCAGATGTCTCTCTCCTGTTTTAAGAACAGTAGTCCTATCTAATTAGGACTCCAATCTTACAACCTCATTTAACCTTAATTTCCTCTTTAATAGCTGGATCTCCAAATGCAGCCATATTGGGGATTACGGTTTCAACATATAAATGTGGGGGGTGGGGGTAGCACACTTCATAATAGAAGTTCTCAGTCAATGTTCAGTGAAGACATGGGCAAATGAATGGATTTGCCTGGATATCCTGAAACTATCAGAGACCTATGATGGAGTATGGGATAAAAACAGTGTCTCAGGCGGAGAAATTATAGACCCATGAACTAAATGACCCAGAACCTACATAAATCAGTCATGTTACTCTATATCAGCAATAACCCACTAGAAAATACAATAACAGGCCAGGCACGTTGGCTAACACCTGTAAACCCAGCACTTTGGGAAGCTGAGGCAGGTGGATCACAAGGTCAGGAGTTCAAGACCAGCGTGACCAACATGGTAAAACCTCGTCTTTACTAAAAATATGAAAATTAGCCAGGCGTGGCAGCTCGTGCCTGTAATCCCAGCTACTTAGGAGGATGAGGCAAGAGAATCACTTGAACCTGGGAGGCAGAGGTTGCAGCAAGCTGAAATTGTGCCACTGCTTAGCCTGGGTGACAGGGTGAGACTCCATCTTAAAAAAAAAGAAAAGGAAAGAAAATGCAGTAACAATTAAGACTCAGTTCCCTGTAGTAACAACAACCTATAACTCAAATTTTACCTGACAAAGAATATATATAAGACCCCTGTGAACACAATTTAGAAATGCTATTAAAGCACATTTTAAAAGGGGTAGAGGCCGGGCGTGGTGGCTCCCTCCTGCAATCCCAACACTTTGGGAGGCCAAGGCAGGTGAATCGCTTGAGGCTAGGAGTTTGACATGTGCCGGGCTACATGGTGAAACCCCATCTCCATTAAAAATACACAAAAAAAAAAGAAAACAAATTAGCCGGGTTTGTTGGCACATGCTTGTAATGCCAGCTGCTCAGGAGGCTGAAGCAGGAGAGACTCTTTTTTTTTTTTTTTT